>NC_137560.1:14096726-14641726 GCF_963082525.1 Nesoenas mayeri
TGTGTATGTCACTGTTTCCTAGAGAAATACTTGAATGCATTGTCACAGCATGCCTGCTGTGGTGTTGTTGTCACCTGCCTTATGAATCCCAAAGAGAAAGTACTGGGGGAGAAGATTTATTTTCTTTTTTTTTTTTTTTTTGAGTTGGGTCAATATAGCTGGTCTGACCTAAATGAGGTACACAGAAGGTAAGCAAAATATGATGGTCACTGGTGGTGGATACCATGGCTCTTTGGAAGGAGAAGCAGCTTTGTTATATCAGTGTTGCTGGGGACAGGGTTTTGATCTTTCTTTGGTCTTCCTCAGAAACTGGAAGGATGTTATCAGACAGCATAAATGAAGCCTCCAAATCATGCTGAGGTTATGAGTCAAAATTGATGATGCTTAGACATGCAGAATTGTACCTTTCTTTCCCCTTGTCCCTATTTCTTTAGTTTCTACCCTTTTCTACAATAAGAAAATATATTTGATTTTGTTTTCTTATTTTTATCTCATATGATGTGGGCTGAAGAAGCTTCAGCTTACTCAGATCCTGAGTGTGCATTTATCTCTGTATAAGATACTCAGGCATCCACAGAAATTCTTGGCACTTTCAGCACGGTTCAGAATTGCCAGTGTGTGCACACAGTACTTTGCAGGGTTGGAATATGACTTTGAAAGGGCTATATCAGAGTTTAATAAAAGTTAAAAATGAAAGTAAGGATGATTTAGACTTTCTCTCTTGAGTGATGAACGACTTGTGATTAGTAACACACTTCTTTTTAAAGAGACTGTCCAAGTAATGTTATCACCTATTAAAATGAATGTGCCAACTTTAAATTCATAATCAATTATCCTTCTTATAGTTGTCTTCTCTGAAGAAGAGAGAGAGCAGCTGAGAAAGTTCACAAATAAATCTTATCTTCTGGATAAAAGAAGCCGTCATCATGTATATCTTGGTTTAATTGATATCCTTCTGGCGTATTGCTATGAAATTTGTGTCAATGAAGGAGACAAGAATGTAAGTAAAAAAAATCAGTATGTTTTAGGAACCTAGTGCTGGACCCTGTACTGTCACTTAGGAAACTTACCTTTTAAAGTGAACTTACTAACAAGCATTAAAAAAATATATATCTAATTGAGTAATTTGAAATACTTTTCATCTCTAAATTGAGCTGTTGGATGCATTTAGGGATTAATATGATTTCTAAATACTTCTGTTTTTCTAGACCAGCATTTTAGCTGTGGGAGGGAAGTGGAGATGCAGGAGACTCCAGACAATTTGATGAAGGATTTGGAGGGGAAGCCACATGAGGAAGGGCTAAAGTCACTTGGTTTGTTCAGCTTGGAGGAGACTGAGGGGAAACCTCATGGTGGCTACAGCTTCCTCACAAGGGGAGGGGCAGGGGCAGGGGCTGAGCTCTTTTCTCTGGCAACCAAGGACAGAACCCGAGGGAATGGCAGAAAGATGTGCCAGGGGAGGTTCAGGTTGGACATTAGGAAAAGGTTCTTCACCCAGAGGGTGCTGGAGCACTGGAACAGGAGGTGTCACGGCCCCAAGCCTGATAGTGTTCAAGAAGCGATTGGACAACATCCTCAGGCACATGGTGTGAATTTTGGGGTTGTCCTATGCAGGGACAGGAGTTGCACTCCATGATCCTTTTGTGTCCCTTCCTACTCTGGTTATTCTATGATTCTATGGCTTGCTTCCCACATACAACTTTTTGCTTAGCATCTCCTCTGCTGATTCTAACCAAGGTAATGTTTTCTCAATGTTTTTAATCAGAATATTGGAACATATGATCAAAACCAATCTGTCTTAGACTGAATTGCAGGGCATGGACTGTAGAATGGCAGAAGTGTCCAGACCTGCTTATTCAACAGAATAAGATGGTTGTTGTATTGTGTGTTAGTGTTGCACAAAATTGCAAATAAGGAAGGAACCCAATTGTACGAATCTTTATTGATCTTTGCAGTAACCATATGGTATATGTTGAAAACACGTTGTGATTTTTATTTTATATTTTTTTAATAGGAAACCCAAGACATTCAGGCCATACAAATCTTTACTCGAGCCAGAGTTACAGATCAGGGCTTCCTGGCTTTTTGCCTAATCATCCCACTAGACCATGCTACCACACAAATACTATGAATCTGTCACATTTTAAGAAAAATGACATTTTACATGTACTGCTGGCTTTAGGATCCTTTCTGAAAGCCAAGAGTCTTGAGCTGTTTTCATGAAACAAGGCATTTTCGCTTGAGCTTTGCTGATTCAAGTTTCTGTTTCTTGGTGAAAAGGGACAGAATTCCTTTATAATACAGTTTTTTGTGACTGCTATTGTATTTTAAAGGTTTTGTGCACGGGCTAGATATTCCCAATACGGAAACCAATTTAGTTATTTAACATATGCATTGCAGTATACTTTTAATGCTGTCCTGTGGCCATTTCAAAGCACGTAATGTAATTACTACTTCGTATTCACAAAGGTTCTTAAATTACTGCCAGAATGTTATCTTAAATAGTTTGCCAGCAGTCTTGAATGTTGAATTAGATAATGGTTGTTTTATGGTGTCCTTTTATCATCAGGTTGAATCATCTTGGAACGTTAGGAAACTGAGTGCAACGTTGTGCTGGCTGGAGGTAAGTTAAAATTTAAGTTCTGCATTATATATTTGGTGTATTGTTTGGTTTTGGTATTGTATATTGCTTTTGTGGAAGGCTTACACTTCCAATACTGAAGATGTATTAAGTGTATGTCCTCTTTTCAATAACTGTTACAAGAACTTGATTATGATTTCTGGGCTCCCAAGTACTAGTAGCCTCAGGAGGCTGGAGTGCGACCTCTCATCTGTCTGAGTTCTGAGCCTTCTTCTGGCCCATTCTGGAAAAGCTAGGGATAAGCACTGCAAAAAGGCTGCTCAGCTACATGCTGTCCCTAGTTCCTGGGCTTGATTCACAAGTCCTGACCTTTATTTAGGAAGTAATTGTAATTATTCCTCACATATGTCCACAGTATGTTTGTGCAACTCCATGCTTAGGGCAAGAAAACAGAGCCTTTTGGCTCCTTGATCAAAACTCATAAATATCTTACTGTTTAACTGGCTAAAGCATGTTAAAATAGAAAGGGCATAAAGGGCAGAAAAAGCAGGGAATATAATTTCTTTGGGTTCTTCTGTCCTTTAGGTCCTACCTCAAGTATGTCTTAACTTTTGAGGATGGCAGGCCTTAATAAAGCAGCTTGTTGTTCACTTGTGGGGGTTTTGACTGCTGAGCCTTTCTTCAGCCTTCCCCGTTCATCATTGGGCACTTCCAGCTTGCTCTGTCTCTTGCCTGCAGATCTGGTGGTTTCTGTGTTCCCCTTCGTCCTGCTGTGTGCCATCAGAGTATGTTGGAGGGTGGAACTGGGAAGCCCAGAAGTAAATGCAAACCAATTATAGGAAAAGCTCTTAGAACTTCCGCCCCCTCCCCCCATATTTCATATTCTTGTAGCAAGAAAACCTCAGTTCTGTAGTTGCAAACCTGTTGTCTCATTCAGGCTTTGATCGTGTGATCTTTCAGACAAGTGCTGAATATGTTTTATTCGGGTTTCTTGCAGAGTCAATGGCCATGGGTTGCTTTACCCGCCCCCCCTCTTTTCAGTGGTACTGCAGCACCCACCACCACTGGTATCAACATAGACTTTCAGATTGTTTGCTGGAAGCACGCAGGCCTGTGTAATTAAGTTGTTGCAGAGCTGGGAGTGGAAGGCACTTCACCTGGCCCGAAGGCCATGACTTTTTATGATGACAGCAAGCTAGAAAGGACCGTCCTTCCCTCATTCCTGAAATTACTGAGCCAACTCTGATTTTGCAGGATCAAAAATGAAATTTGTGACAGGATTTTTGGATTCTGTCCTTCAAACATTCCTAGTAGCAGCCAATGTTACATTCAGTACAGATCGGTTAGTTTTAATTTGTTTCCAGTTGAATGTTGTGCAGTAGCAAGTCACAAAGGAGGGCAGTTAAAATGCAGTGATTGCCGTAACTCTTGAAGTTTTTTAAGATCCATATTCTAACACAGCGAGGGAGTTTTCTGCATGTGCTTATCCTATAATGTAGCAGCTCTTGGCGCAGCCTGTGCCAACAGTATATTTCACACCCAGAAAATTCAGTCTCCTGGCGCCAAGCTGTTAATAACTATATCTGTTATAGAAACCATGTAGAGGCGGGTGTTTTCATCAATCTGTAAACAAAATTGCCTCAGCTATGGTTTATTTGAACTGACTGCCATTTTGCTGTGTGTGACATGTACACACCTTAGACTCTAAATATTAAATAACAAAACATAAATGATTTAAATGCTTACCAGCAACCCATTAAAATGAAAAATGAGTTAAGGCAGTCACATAATACAAAAAAGTGCTGGCTGTCAGCAAAGTGTTTTAATTAATTTTAATAAATTGAGAGTTCAAGATAAAATAGGTATTTTTATTTGAATTCATAAATGGAATATTTTGTCTTGAAAAGTGAAAGCCAAAAAGGAAATTGCTCTCTTAAGAAAGTCTTTAATAACTCATTAATGCCTGTGGCCTGAGTAAATTAGAGGTCTTCCTCACTTGTAAAGGAAGACAATGAACCACTTTCCTTGGGCAGATATATTTATCCCCGTCTTGAAGGTCTATAATTTTCATGAAAGGCAGAGTCATGTATCATTTTTAAAGATCTTATATGTACACATGTATTTTGTTAATATCACGTGGTTTTAATTTTTCTTTATTCTTAAAAGGCTTTTTATAGTTTCCCCTTAATATATAGAATAATGTGGGACAGATGTAATTTATTGCTTTAATCTAAACAATGGAAAAAGTCAAGTTAAATGTTTTATTCTAATGTTCTCTACATTCTTATTTTTTACATTCAAAACCACTAAATTGTATAGAACTTCTGTTACTCTGCCATGCAAACTGAATGTGCAGCGTCTTGTTTCTGTGTAACATCTTGATATCCATATTTATTAAACCACAGATTTTTAGATGCATAATATATTAAAATGTGCTTTTTTTGCTATGCTGCTATGACTTCCTTTTTTTAAAGGAGAATTAAAAAAAACCCTAATTCTTTGTATTAAAAAGCACAAAGAGTAATGCAGATTTTTCATTAATACACACAGAGTTTCACCAGCATTCATGACGTCCTGGTATCTTTTGGAAGAAGAGTGCTCTGCTATCCCCTGCACAGACACTTTGGATTAGTGACACGTGCCTTCAATGATACAGTCATGATACTGCAACTAGGTAAGTTTTTTAGAGATTGGAAGTGATGACTATGTAGCCACATTGTTTGTATGTCTGTCTTTTTAATAACTTTTTTGGCCAATTTCACCCAAACTTGGTAGATATCAACATTCCTGGACATCTTGTGGTTTTGTGAAAATGGGACTGTGGAGAGAACAAAATTGATGTCCTTATGAGGAAAATGCCCCCCAGAGCAACTCATTTATTAGCCAGTGAACAATACGTGCAGTTGTGGTGTAAATTCAGCTGTATTATTCATGCCAGAAAATCCACACATAAGAACTGTTATGAATGTCTCATCCTGAGAAAAGTCTTTTATCAGATCTTGTATCTTAATAAATTGGGATATTCCAGCTGTGATTTGTAAAGCTTTAGGGAAAAGGTCTTCAGAGAAAATAATAGTTTATTGTAATTGTTCATGTTGTGTTGATTTTTGAAGTATTTTTCTCTATACTGTATTTGTCTGTCTGTGAACAGATTTTTCTGGTGGAAAGCACCATATTAATGAAACTTTTGTTATGGTAGGTTAGATACTATAATTGGCTTAGACCTTATTCTAAAGGTGTCTGAAGTTTTTATTTCAAAGCAGGGTCAGTTTTTGTTGCAAGTGTAGCTAGAGTCCAATTGTCTTCTGTTCATCTTTAATTATCTGACTGAAGCCCTGTTAAAAAAGATTGACAGATTTCTGATTACTTCCATGATTTATTCCCACCTAAGGGAAGTTTTTAAAAGCATCCTCTTCAGTTGCTCCAGCTGTTCTGTTTGGCCAAGCTCTCCTCATCATGGTTTTGCAGTTCATTTTGCAGCTTTGTTGCATGAGTTACTGTTTGGAAGAACTATTTCGTTAGAATTTTGACAGGAAGCTTACCTTAATGTTGAGTTCCAGC
This sequence comes from Nesoenas mayeri, assembly GCF_963082525.1. Taxonomy (NCBI): domain Eukaryota; kingdom Metazoa; phylum Chordata; class Aves; order Columbiformes; family Columbidae; genus Nesoenas; species Nesoenas mayeri. The sequence goes on from NC_137560.1 coordinate 14,102,869, forward strand.
CCCCCTTGCCCCTTTCTTTTTCTAGAATTAGATCTTCTGTTATGTTTGTTTGTTTTTTAACTTGAGCCAGTCCATTATATTTTTTTTCTTGTTCAAAGTATTCAGTTTCCAGCCATCTTAATTCCTAAATTGTTCCATTGTGTGTGCCAGTGTAGAGTCGCCACACATTTGAGGGGAAGGGGTAGTTTTGTGGTTAATATTCAGTGTTCAAGTTCTTTGTAGGATTAAAGCAAAGTGTTTGAGATGACTCTGTGGTAAGTCCAGTGGTAACCTGGGAAGAACTGAAATCCTGAATTTGTATCAGCATTGAAACTTGTTTTGCATCATTGTTCTTTTAGTACTTCCTATATAATTTTCCTGTGTTAGGAGCAGAGGCCAAAATCTGTGTCTTGCATTTGTTTGTGGGCTTTTTGTTTTAGTTTGTTGGTTTGGTTTGTTTTGTTTTTTGTGGGCTTTTGTTTGTTTGCTTGGGTTTTGTTTTGTTTTTAATTTTGCAACTCACAAGTATTGGAAAAAAAACACTAAGTTCTGCTTCTCAGTGACTCTTCTGTCAGAAAGAAAAGTTGAACACTGAATGCTTTTTTTGAAAGTAGTAACTTAAAATAAATACAGAAGTTGTAAGTAACTTTAACAACTCAATATATAAACATGGTTGTGTACAATTCCACAACTGAAGCTGGAGTAACCATAGGTTTGAAAAGTTGTACTGTTACATGAAAGCTGTCTGGGATAAACAGGGAATATGTAAAAGGAACGTCACTGCTGAACAAATCACTTGCAGTCATTAAGATCATAGAATTATTTTGGTTGGAAGAGACCCTCAAGATCATAGAGTCCAACCATGAGATGATGACAGCTCCACTCCTGAATGTAAAACAAAACAAAACTACAAATATGTGGTGTGTAGTCCATTTTTTATTCTTCAGTTTTAAATGAAATATTTTTAAAAATTATATATTTTTCAACAGAATTGTTTTTATGGTATTCAGGACTTGTTTTTTATCAACAGTCCTATTTGGCTGTTGTTTAGAACTCTCTTACTTTCCTAACAACAAGTAGAGAACTAAAATAACATATGCAAGAGGATCTAAAACCAATTTATTGAGAATTAGCGTTGTAGTCACTAATTTACATTGTTACTTGGCAGATGAGTAGCAGCGGTGGATGTTGTCAATGGTTCAGGCTGGCAGCTTGACAGGTAGAACCTTACAAAAATTAGCAAAATTTCAATTCCACATATCATTTATTTTTAAAAGAGGAGGCTTCATTTTAGTCAAAATAGTTAGGTTTGACAAGCTTGGCTTGACAAGCATTGATGATGATACAATCCAGAAGTTCAGCAGTTATATTTGGGACTTTTTTTCTTTTGCGTTCTTTCCTGGCACTTGTTCAATTGCTCTCTACAGAACTGGTGGGTTTTTCAGTTCTATTTGCCGTGGCTTTTTACTCTCCAGGTTCTTTCTCCTTATTGCCATCTCCCACTTTCTTTAACTTTCATTTTCTCTGTATATTTTTTTCACATGGAATTATTTAAAACAAATAAATTTTGTGCTCGAACAGCAGGGGGAGTTCTGATCTCTCTCTCTCTTTTTTTTTTCTTTAATCTGTGAAATGTAATTTCATCCCTGTTCAGGTTTCATAGCCCAGGAGGAGCCAGCCTCTTGGGAGAGGGTTATTAGATTCTATTTGCAGTAGTGGCTGTTTTCATTTGAATGGCCCGTTCCCCCCCACCATTAAACAGTGAATTTTTTCTTTTTCAGTGTTGCAGCACTTAACCCTTTAGCAACCTTCATCAGAAGACTGAGAGATGAGGTTCCAGCTAATTGAAGGTTACATTAGTTAGTTAGTTCTCTTCTTCACAAACAATGGTTGCATAATGAATAAAATTAAACTGACATCAAAAAGATTTCTAGTTGTGGAATGAGAAAACATTGTTTTTAATCTTTCACTGCATTTATCAACTGTATGTCAAATGGCACCTTCTCGAGCCTGAAGTGAGTTTTTCTTTTGGAGGCTCGGTTTGCCAAATTACTCTGTAACTAACAGAAGCAGGAAAAGTCCCGCTTTAAGGCTGCGCTTAGACGGCAGCCCACGGGATCGCTTACGTTGTTTTACACAATTGCTGTGGCTTCTGTGTGCTTGGTCCTGCTGTGGGCTGTTTCCATCCTCGTTATTTTCCAGAACAGGTGTTTGTGTAGGCATACAGGGGAATAGGCTTTCTCTCTCTTCAGATAAATGATGGAGTATAATTCTTCTTTATTTGCAAGTTACTTTTTTGTTTATTTGCTTTTACATGGTGCGCTGTCTGAGTGTGCTAAAGTCTGGGCTGGACACAGCTCGGGGAAGTGGAAAAGCTGGGGGAAGGGGCTTCAGCTGCAGAGAATTACACGCATGACTGTGTCTTGAGGCTTAAGTGTTGCACGGAGATTCCTACTGAATTCGGAGGCTCTGCATCCACATGGATGCGGATACTGAAGGGTATAGTCATATTACTGCTCTTCTGAGACTGTGAATCAACTTAAATTTACAAGATAATTGTAGATAGCATGGTTATTAAAGCCTCAAAGGTGAGAAGATGATAAAGATCATCTGTTATGACTTCTAGTGAATTACAAAAGTAAAAATCTCTTTCCAGGAAAAGCTGCAGTTTTGAAGTGTCTGCTGGACATTCACCAGATTTTTAGGGAGAATGACCCTGCCTACATCCTTAATGATCTCTTCATTACAGACTATTGCATCTGGATTCAAAAAACCAAGTAAGTTCTTAAGCAGTTATTGATGTGGGAAATGTTTTTAGCATACTTAATCTATGAACAAGTATCAGTAAAATCAAAAGAAATGTGATCTCCTATATATGGAAATGTGATCGGTCCTTTTAACCTTGGGTATCCAGCTAGTCTTACTACATAAACAAAGACATTCCATGCATTTTTTTTATGTAGTGACAACATTGGAGAAGGGAGAGAGGATTTGCATTTATTTGTAATAAAAATATGAATTTTCATTGATATATTAATGGTTTAGGGGAAAACAGCTTCTGGGGAATTTTCACTCTGTTGTGATCTTTCTTTGCAACAAAAACGTTTCTATAGCACTTACGTAACATTAAGAAAAGGTTTGGAAACAACTCCTAGTTCAGCATTGAATTTATAACTTCCAATGGAATTGACAACTTCCAGTTCTGATCAGATGCCCATGCAAACCATTTACATCTGTATGAAACTGCTGGTTTATGGACTGCAGCAGTTGTACCAGTTGGTTATTAACACCAGAATAAGTGTCACATCTCTGTGCACTGTGTCGCCTTGCCCCTGTAGCTGCTTGCCAGCTCGCTCTCCCTGGCAATGTGCTTTGGCCTCCACTTCACCTGAGATGAAACAGCAACTGTGCCACTTGCAGACAAAGTCCCTGCACTTCAGCAATTCTGTGTCTCACCTCTGTGACGTATTTCCTTATTTCTAAAGTCTTGGGAACTTTGCAGCCAGGCTGGTTGGAATTATCAGCATGCTTTAATGGCTTAAAAACAGTGAGAAATGGATTAAATGATCAAAGAAAGCTTCATGTTCAAATCTTTATATTGTTCTTGTCAGATTTATTATATTTTTCATACAGCTTTTGTTTTTCTCCCTCCCTTTTTATGTCTTCACAGCCTTCTCTGAAGGCCCACAAAAGTGTGTATATGAGTTGCAGTCATATTTATCTGAAAAGGGAGGCACTCCTAATATAAACAAAAATGTCATTGTCTTGTTTGTTAATAAAGCGACATACAGACTCGTAAAACTCATGGGTTAAAAATAGTCTTTGCATTCCAGTGCACAATTTAATGAGACACTGGGAGAGAAAAAATAACTTCTTGAGTGCACAAGACATAAGAAGCAGTGAGGGAATAGAGAGAGAACTTAGTGTTAATCATGGTCATAAAGGGGCATACAAAAGAGAATTGAGACAGCTTGCATGGGCTGTACTTTTAGGTGTGACCTTACTGGTACTACTTAGAGTATTAAAGGTCTACAGTTCATAGCTGTGGATTACATGTTGTAGATACTGTTGATTCTTTGTTTACTTTCAGTGACTATGTATCTATGGGTAACAATGCACAAAATATTCTAAAGCAACTACAGGTGTTTCCAAAAATTTTGATTCATTAATCCTCAGTAGTTCCAGGAACAGACAGTTCATTTTACATTGTCATTTTTGAGGAGACCTTTTTTGGCCACACCTTAAATACAGCTACAGGGAAATTCACATTCAGGTTGAAATTGAGTTGAAAAAGTGCAGTAAATGAAGAAGGAGAAAGATATTTAATGCATCTTTCACGAATAAATGAGTCACAAGACAGTAATATCACTGCTGTCCATATCAATGAATATAATGTCTAGCAAGTCAGTCATAAAAAACAAGGCTTTCTTTAAATACAGCAGAGGAAAATGTATGGTAGATATAAGTGACTGATACATTAACACATTTACTCCTAGACGCATACATTATGTACCAGTTAAGCAGAACTGACAGCTTCTAGAAAGAGGGCAATTAAGCTTTCTTATTGTCATAATGACATGGCACAATAGCTGTCTGTCATTAGGAGAACAAGAGAAAGAGGATCTGCAGAAACCGTTCCTATTTTTAGGGTCTGAATCAGGAAGGCATTTAAGCATCTGCTTAAGTCATTCGTGTTCAGTTTAGCAGTGAAGCACGTTTGAAGTTAAGCATGTGCGAAGCAAACAGGAACCTTTGTTTTCTCCCTTAATGTTGAAGGGAACAATGAAGTTCACTCATCATTCAGAAAATACCGTAACAGATACAGAAATGGGTGGTGACTTGTCTACTGAGGACAAGGGCTCCCAGCTGCCCACGGTGAGTAAGGCACTGGAGAGGAGCGTGGTACAGCTTCCATTCCAGGGCAAGAAGGTTGACATCCCTCTGGTAATTGCCTTTGTGGTGAAAGAGTTTTGGGAGGGGAAGGTATTTATAGGTATTTCTGTGGTGATCTCTCCATGAAGTTATTTGCATGTCCGATCAGTCTGGATACTTTCTCTGTTTTGTTTCTTAGCCATTCTTTGCTCTGTGCAAGCTTCATTAACTTTGTCTCCATTTTCTCCTGTCTTTTCATAGCTGTAGTCCCAGAGTGCTTTCAAAATCCGTGGAGGGTTTTTCTTTTATTCCCCTTTTCCCCTGGTATGTAGCCAAGTTCTAGTGGAGGTTGAGCCCTGTTTATTCAAAAAGTTAAAACAGACTATAAGTTCTTTGTAGTGAAGAATCTGAGCACTTTAGAAACAGCTGGAAGCAAGCTTGTCAGCTTACCTGTACTGGCAGAGAAAAGTCTGCGAGCTGTAGGTTTAGGGAAAAAAAATCTAATGGATCTATCAAGTGGTAGTAAGCATGCGGCCCTGCTCCAGATGAGGCTTCTGCGAGAGGAACACCCAGGTAGGTACTGGCTTGTAAATATTCAATGTGGAAACAAAAACCTTGTAGCCAACAGTGTGTCAATAGCTGATTACAAATTTGGTTTGAGATCATAGTTTGGCTATGACTAAATTAGATGAATAAGTGAATGTGTCACTGGGCTGGCAGAAGGTTCATTTTAAGCACAGTATATCTGGAGTTAGAAATTAAGCTGCTGAATAAAACACATGCAGGTGGCTAATAGTCAATTTGGTATAGTGAGTAAAAGCTAGTTCTTTAATTCTTTGTTTTTTTTTTTTTTTAAAGAGAGATGATTTTATTCAGGTTCCTGTTATAAAAAGTAGATTCCTAGAAGTCTTGGAAAATGTAAGATATTAGCAGTGTAGCTAAAGTTTTGTCTTCCTGCTTGCAATCTTAAAGTTAGTTTTAGCTGCTTTCCAGGTTTCTACTATCTCTCTTTGAGCTGCTTGTGAAGTTACTGTTAATAATTCGATCTGTTGCATAAAATGGCATGTAAAATCATTTTAACTCTTCATTACATTTTGAAGAAAGGGAGCGTGTTGCTCAGCAAAACTTATCGGAAGAGAGGTAAAAAAATGAATGTTAACCTGGGTAACAAAAGCTGGACAAAGACCCATGGAGGGAGCTTGTAGTAAATCTCAGCAGGTGGTGTCAACATTTATGTTGAAAAGCCAGATGCAGCCAGATGGAAAATTGCATCTTTAACCTCTGAGGTCATAATGACATGTCATCACTTCATTTGATCCCCCTGCTAAGTGAGCTTATCATCTGCCCTGCTGTCACTTCTCGTTTTACTTTCATTTCCATAATAAAATTAAATTTAATTTGTCTGATTTGCATTTTTTTTTTCTTTAGATCAGGGCTTTCACAAACCGCTGTGGTACACACAGCAGCCTCTCCAAGGTGAAGCTACTACTGAATATGTGTTATAAGTCTGAGCTTTTCTCCACATCTTTCACACCTTACTTTGAGTAGAGGAGACAAGGGAGAGGAGAAGGAGCTTTGGGGCAACCACTGGTTGTCTGATAGCTGCAATATGGGCTGGGAACCCAGGGGTCTCTAGGTGTGGTTTGTTGCAGGAGAGCTTTGTCCCTTCTGTCTGTGACTCCAAAGGAGCTGTGTCCTCTACAGAAGCCAGAGCAGTTCACCCACTGACTCTTGCTGTGCAAGGTCCCTTTGTGTAGCCCCATGTCTTTCTCCAGTGTTTTGTATTCCCCTCTGTGCCAGGCTCTATTCACACTGCTTTTTATTGTCCGCTGTTGTGCATACGTGCCTTCTGGTGGCTGGGCCGTGTGACGCCTGCTGGCCTTGACACAAGTGGCTCGCTGGAAAGCCCAGCGACTTCCAGGAATCCTTGTCCAGGCAGTGTACCACATACTGTTCTGCATCCCTACCTAAGAGAACAACGAAGCCCGTGCAGCTTTAAAATACTTTAACATTTAAATACATGTTTAGTTTTAAATATCTACCACTTTAGTATTAGTTAATGTATGTTTTCTGTGTTCCTGAAGTGGGGGTGAAGCTCTTAGTGTTCTAAGCAGTTTTTCCAGGGTTAGTACACTTACTTATGCACAGTTGTGTAGTTGTAAACTTCTCAGAGTTTCGTGAGTATGAGGAATGCAGGATTAAAAAGTGTTTGTTCCTGTGTAATTTGTATTTTTTCATTATTGCTTTTTTTTTTCTACTTTTTAACTCACCATCTCACCTTTTATTTGTGATCTGTTCTATTGCAAAAATTATAAAATCATTATTTGTGTTGTGTATTGTAGCAGCCCCAAGTCATGCAGTAAAGAAGATCTGTATATTGAGATGAGCTGTGTGTCCTGCAGAACTGTATCTGCAACCTGATTTGTTATACCAGTATATAGGCTGCTTTAATGTATGTATGCTCTGCAGCAGCACCTTCATGTGTATGTGCTTCACAACCTCAGACAAATGTCATCTTGCTACTTTTGGTGACTGTAGTTGTAACTTCCCGGTTCAAGAATGGACTACTTGCTTTAAAGTAAAAACCAGGATTCCTGGTGGCATTTATAGTGTCTCTATAGAAGCTTCTGTCTTTATTGGAACTAAATTAAAGCTAAGTCTGATATTCCTAAGCTTGTTCTATTTCCTTCTCTTGATTTTCAGGTCAGACACACCTAAAAGATAGTCTAGCTTCATAGGTCTGTTTTCCTTTTAATCTCTTTGTTGTAATTGAGACCTAGTCCTTGTTACAACATAATTACCTAGTCTGAAACCAGCAGGGAGTTGCTGCTTTATGTGTAGGGTGGGAAGTTCTCTAAATAAATGTAGGATTAATTACATTCACAGCATGTCATTGAGGTGATGAGAATGACTGTGATTGCTCAGCCCCCCTTTTCCTTTCCCCAGGTTTTCTGAATTACTGTTTTAATCAATATAGTGTAAAGTGGGCCTGAAGTGTTAAGGCCTGATGTTACAAAGGTGTTAAGGAGCCCAAGTCTTTCAGGAAAAAAAAAAATCCATGAGATTTAGGATTTTTACTGTCTGTGTCACATTGGGTCATGAAGTGCTCAAGAGAGTAGGGAACTCAACCTTCAGGATCATAATTCCAGTCCAAGATTTGTGTTCTTTCTGATCTCTTTCTTGGCTTTAGCTGACTTGAAAAATTGATTTTACAAGTTGTTGTCTCTTTATATTTGCAAAAAAGACTACTTTCAAATGTATAAGACAGCCTCCTAACACTTTTTTTCAAAGCATACATTTGATAATCAGAGTAGTGCTGATAGTTTGCTCTTGTGCCCATTTAAACATGCTGTACCTCACGGAGTCTTCAAAAACTTCAATTCATATAAATATTTGCATAGGATTTGTTATTAATTTACATTAAGTTCTCTCCTTTATGGAGCATCTTACATATTTTCCTTGTATCTTGTTTCACAAGTTAGTGCACTACTAACATGTTAGTTTATTAAATTTTTTAAGCTGAGGGGAGGACAGAATGTCTTAACAGATAAGAAAAATTAGTCAGTGCTTTAAAACATTGTCAAATGTTAGAGGAATATGCTAATTTTCAGCTGTTAACTTCTTGGATTTGGCAGCTGTGATTTGGAAGAACAAAAGCATGAGCAGTAATATATTCTGGAGGAAAATCCTGGTGCTTGGCTCTTTGGGATTAAACTGATTTGTACAGCATGTTTAAAGCACTTCATACAGTTAAGACCTTGGGAAGCAAACACTTCATAGTATTGTATGTTATGTGCATTACAGTTTCATGGTCAACTATACTCTGCTTTGGCTGCAGTTGAAGTTTTACTTTACCTTCATTGCTGCCCATGTTAACCTTAGTTTAGTGAAGGCTGCAGTAATTTCAGGTTTGATATAAAACTCCAATATTCAAAGTAGGTGGTGCAGAGAAAGCCAAATTGCTTTCGCATTGCTGCTTTGAAAGCAGCCTTGCAGTTAGCATATGCTTTTAGTGTGTGTTCTGATGTGGCCAGTTATGTTATTTATCAGATAGTGTTGCAACCCTATTTCCACCATTGCAAAATCACTTATTTGGATCTAGCTTGTAGTTAGAGGATTATATTTTTCACTACACTTCTTTAATAGTATTGTCATTGTGGATATGCTAAAGCCACTTAATTCCCTGTCCCCCGCCCCCTGCGAAACAATACAACTTGTTGGATTTTTGAAGACTATTGTTTCTATTTTTCTTTTAGCTTAATAAGGGCCATACAGGTACAAAGGGTAAACCAAACAGTCTTGGTGCTGCTTGTGCTCACACCTTGTCCCTGAACACAGTCAGAAAGCTGTGACTTATCTGGTTACGTAGGCTTTACCCTTAGTGTCCTGTGATGACTTGCTGTAGTAGCTCATGACTACAATCCCTAATTATTGTAATTCCTTCTTAGCAGGCTTTACAAGCTGGCATCAGTACTGCTGGCAGCTAGTTCAGCGTGCAGCACTACGTTTGCTTGCTGCTTTGAGTAATCATGTTGCGTTAGATTTGCTTTTCATTCACTTCTCTGGTGGCCTGTGGTGGTGTATTAACTTTCAGATGTCCCAGCTGGTTTTCAAGCTTTTACCAATAATGGGAGTGACCACTTCAAATGGTCTCTTTGTGGACTCTTTGAGGTTCATTTTATGCATATATTGGAAAATAGGAAAAAAAAAGCTGGGAACATACAGATTTTTGTTACTTTATAAAGTTATAGCCATCCATTGTTTTCAGAGTCTTTGAGTACTGTCCGGTATCTATAACAATCTATCAATAAAACACAGTATGTCTTTTCAGATAAATAACATTTAATGTCACAACATTTTTTTTATTGATAGGTAGAAAATGTATTGCACTAGCTGACCCAGCCTGACAATATGTGCTTATTTGAATAATGTGTATTTTAATACAATCAGGTATAAAATGGTACATTCACACCTGAATCTGGTAGAGAACCCAGAATTATTTGTTTCCATCCCAAGTCATCTGCTCTTAATCCTTAGATCAGAGTTTTTTGATTTAAAAATAGTAACTAATAATTTGCAAGCACATTGTCTCTCTTCACCGTTTTGATGCATGTTTTTAATACAGTTTCTTTTTGTTTACTGTCATCTTGAGCTGCCATGCCTCTCATTAAATGTTGCATCTTATTTAAGGACTGAGGTGTCACTTCAATTTATCTGTAAAGCAGTAGATGCACATAGAACACTTTGTTAATAACAATACCTAAGTCATGTAATATACTGACTGAAGAGCCTTAAAGCAAAACACTGTTTGCCCTGAAGGATGGAAAAGGTGATAGTCAGGTAGATATAATACCTGAAATTCCCCTTTATGTATGTTTTAGCAAGCCCTGTAAAACATGGATTTTTAACAAGGGGTTTAATCTCTCTTCCCAGCTGCTAGCTGCAGTTCTCTTTGATGTTTTTCCTCTCCTCTCCTTTCCTGTGTTGTTTTTTTTCTATTTATTCCATCATTTTTCTGTAGCTCATTTTCCTTCAGGCTGTGTCTGAATGCACCTTGCTGTGGGTAGAGAATGCAAAGAAGAAAGCCATTTTTTTTCCCCTCAGGCTACCGCTTTGATTTTCCAAAGCTGTTGGGAGGCAGTTCCTATCTGCCGACAGAAGGGTCAGCGGTCTGTGTTGTGTCTCTTCAGTCAGCACATCTCTCCTGACTCTTCCACAGTTTTGCCGAGGGGAAGGATGAGCTTGTGGGGTTGTTGCTTTCCCAGGCAGGTGGAGTGTGCAGCTGTGATCAAAGTGGGGAGCCACTCCACAGACTGATATCATCTTGTTTTGTTTGCAAGCTTGTCGGTGGCTAGCTTAGTCTCTTCTACCTGCCCCTTGCAGTGATTGTGTCGTAAATCTCAAGACAAAACAAAGGTAGAATGAGAGAGAAAAAATGTTGAATGAGGGGATGACTGAGTGTGTAGTCTAAAGCCCAATCCCCACTATTCCCTGGGACTCCTCCTTGCCACACCACACTGTCCAGTTCTTGCATGTGCGGCCTGCAAGGTTCCTTGGTGCAGATCTGCAGCCAGTTCAGCGGAGTGTGGTGGTATTTTTAATTATTATTATTTGTAAGAGGAATGATCATGCTCTAGAGCATCTGATACGAGGTGCTTTACAAACATAACAGGTTGGAGGAGAGAGAAGGTGGGAGCAAGCTGTTCAGTTTAGGCTCTTGCAAAAATCTACTTCTCTGCCAGGAATTTGTAAGATGCTCAGATTCTGTGTCTTTTTATATTGATACCATGTGAGTTGAGAGTGGACTGTAAGCAGGAAGGCTACAGGTGATGTTTTCCCTTCTGGTGGTGTTACGGGTGTCAGTCAGAAGCAATGTAGCAGTGTTGGACTTAAAACTCTGAACTCACTAGGACTTTTGGTGGATAAATTCCATTGTAAAGAGGTAGGATTGCGTTGGAGTAATGTGTTTGGAATTGTGTTTTTAAGCCTGTCCGTTGTCATTGTTATTCTTGTTGGTTTTGTAATACATTACTTTCCTAGCATATTCTGACACTAAAATTCACATATTCTGCACTGCTTTGTGTGAGTACCTTTCATTCCCATATTGTAGTACAAATGGTATAATTTACAGCATTAGGAGTGCCGTCCCCTGGATCACCAGAGGTGATGGTGAAGACCAAGTTCTAGATAATGACAGTTGAGAAATTTGAGGTAGATGGGGCTAGTGGGGAACGATTGTCAATGTTCCATTTGTGTAATGCAGCCAATACTTACTATCACATTATAAAATCTGTTCATTCCTCTGTGTCTGTTTTGTGGTGAGTTATCTATTAATCTTTCATTGTTTGTATTTATCATATATAACTTTGGAAGCTGTGCCATTGTTAGATGTTTGGACTGGCTGCAACTTACTGAAGCTATTTTGGCAACACTGAGCTGCTTCTAAGCTGAGCTAAAGTATTGTTAAAACATAAATACTCTTCGGTTTCTTTTTATAGTCCAATATTAATTCTAAGTCTGTTTTCTCTTATGCATATTTTCATAGTATCATCTACATAAGTAAGCTGTATTTAATTTATTTTATAATCCATGATATATTTGGTTTCAACTTATCAAAAAGACCAAGTAATGAAAGTAAGATGTTATATGGGAAAGCTGCTTCTTTTTATTTTTTTTTTAAATATTTATAAATGTGAAGTTCAGCTCATGCAGTATTTAGATTCATTATGAAAGAAGCACTGTGGAATTTCAGAATAAATATGGAGGGAAAGTCACTTGAAATATTCAGACTTATTAACATAAAAGAAGTCACTTAAGCTGAAACAATGGTGCTATGTTTTATATTTGATTTATGGCTAACAAACTGTAATAACTTAAGCTATGTTGATAGCAGTTCATGTTTACAAGACTGCAAGTTGGATTGCAGTAGATCACTCTCTTAGTTTCAGAATTCATGTAATGCCCTTTGAAAGCCAAAATTTCAAGATGAAAGTGTTTCATGTTCCCCTGAGACCCTTTGGATTCTTCCACATCAGCCACTGTTTTATGGTTCAGGACTTCCTGTCACCTGAAGATAAGTGGTGGGTTTCTCTTGTCATAAGTAGTCTCTTTATGCTGGATTTCTGCTCTTCCAATCCTGCCAATTTAAAGTGCTTACAGGGAGGCGTATTTTCCAGACTTCTTTTTGAACCCAGTGCTCCCTTTTTTTGTAGTGTGGTTTTCCTGTATTTCCTATATAAAGATCTGGTGTGCAGTGGAATGCTTTTCCAGTCTTCACTTTATCTGATGCCTACAAGGGAGAGAGGAGAAAAAAGAAGATTGTATAAACCTCTTACAAACCCAGCCCTTGTGCCTGAATCTCTTCACCACATCCTTTGACACCTCCACGTGTGGGAGCTGCTCTCAGCATGGATCAGCTGCTTGGGATGGACATGCCGTGAACTCCAACCAAGCCGATGCACGAGAGCTGTGTTTGCTGGCCCTTTTTCATGAGGGTCATTATTTATACCTCTGCTTATTTTAATTAAATACATATGAATTTGAAGATCTTTTTTAAACACCAATTGCTCTTAAATGTGATTGAAGTTGCCTGGTGTTTCCACGAGCTGTTAGAAAGGGAATATTTAACAGTAAGCAAAGGTGTGGACAGTGTAACTGTGTACACCTATGTGATCTAGGCTAAAAATCAGAAGCCATCCTCTTGAGAAATGGAAAGAATGAATTCTTACCTGCAGTCACATGAAATATATTGAATAGACTGAGCACATTCTATTTTAGCAGCTGGCTGTCGTAAGGAAGTGTAGATATTAAGCAGTCCTTAGTGCTATGTTGTGGAGATGGCTTGTTTCTTTCCTCTGAAGACAGTGGTTATCTAGTAGTAAATCATGTGAACAAATGTTTCATTGTTTCTGTTGTGTTTACACTTATCTGCCTTTCCTTTGCTGAAGATAATGTAGAAGATTAGTTAAAGTTTAGGTCAATTTTTACCTGAGTCCTGAACAAAATGGTCCTGTTTCTCCTTTGCTAATGCATTAAATTCAGCTTTGTTATATTATCTCCCAAACTCACTGATCAGAGCTAATGAGATTTTAATGGAGTTATTTGTTGGTTCTGCCTCTTACTATATACATGTATAATAAACTAAGCACACAAAACTGTTGAATGGTGCTGTGTCTGTTTATCTCGCTGGCTGTTAATTGTACTACCTGTTCTGTGATTCTTTCAAATCTCAGAAGCCAGGTAGGGTTATGATGAGTTAACCAGCTAATAAAGCCTGGAATGTGGTTTAGTAAATGTTGCGTATTCATCTTTCTGTTTAACTGATACAATAAGGAATTCTGTGGATAGAGGTGCCACTTTTGAAAAGAGATGTAAAATAGGCTTTAGACTTTCCTTATCACTAGGAACCTTTGGTATTTTCTGAATGACAGCCTTTTGTTTCTATGACAGGGTTGCACCGTGATTCAGGTGCTGTGTGTATTTTCTGTTCCGCTTCATGCCTTAAATTTCATGGCAGTATTGTTATGCTTTGTTAAGTTCAGCCATGTTTCACTGTGAAGAATGGTTGTGATCTCAGAGCTGGATGAGATGAGATCTGTGCATAGTTTCCCTAAGCTTGTGGGGAATTGGGGTAAATGTGTGTATAAGGTACTTTACAAGCAAGTTATGTTGGTTGTTGTAGTCTGTCAAACAACAGTGTGTACAGATAGGCAAAGTGGTTGTCACTGTCAACAATTACCAAGACTACAGGTTTTCTGCTGTGAATTTCTTTCAGAACTTCCTTTGGAGTAATTTTGTTCCCTGATTCTGAGCTTGCTTTTTCAAAACTCTTTCGCTATGGCTGGAGGTCACTGACTAGTGTGTAACTTGAGGCATTCATTAGGACTAACCTTGAAAGTGAAATAAAAATGGTGAAATATGGCAACTCATATAAAACACTTGCTAAAAGGTGTAATTGTCTCTTATCTCCAGGCAGATTGTGAGGCTTATGTTCTTTTGTAACCCCTGACTTTTAAAGACTAGTTTCAGCAAATTGATGGTCTGTTTAGTGTGATGAGTTTATTATTATTGCAGCTTAATGTCCATTTGTAAGGATTCTTTTCCTGCACTGGAGGAGTTTTTTGTTATCTAATCTCATTGTTCAACCAGTTATGCTTTTTTTGTGCGTGTTGACTTTAGATGCTTCTATGTTAATGAAGTCTGCTTTTGCATTGAACGCCATCATTATCACTTCTATGTTTTACTAGTCAGGACTGATCAAACCTATACTCGTTTCATGTCTTGAATATTTTATTAAAATCAAATTGTCTTTCAATTCTGTATTATAAGAATTAAGTCATTATATTATTTTTTTTCTTTCTAGCTATTTGAAATTGCACGTCAAATGTGGAGGGATGTTTGACGTTGTTAGTTGCATTTCTGAAGGAAGCATGCTGCTCTTGATCTAAAGTCCTGAAATACATATTATCTTACAGTAATTCAAGAGTATGTGTCTCTCCCTCGCTTTATTCTCCACTCGTGGGTGTCAGAATATGCTGTTCCAGTGACTTACGGTGTTTCCGAAGAGGGTGAGCTCAATTACCAGTTTCAGGAGACTTTTCCCACAGATCACTAGTTTGGTTGCTCTAGCCAGCTACGCAGGACTAGATAGAAGCTGACATCTGAATTTTAGAATGGAAAACAATTTATTTTCTTCTCAAGTATATATAACAATAGTTGGATGCTTTGTCAGCCATGTCATTCTTATATGAGCTTACTTTCTTATTTTTTTTATGTTGTGTTTGGCTGTAACTTGATGAGCCTTCTGCATCAAGGGAGCTTAAGCCGTAGACTCACTGCCATAGAGATGTTAATTTTCATCAAGGTCATGACAGACTTCCTCTGGGAAGTTAATGTTGGCATTATCAAGGGACCAAATGCTGAACAACGTCTCTTCATACCTTTGGTTCTGGATAGATAAGGCTTGGGCTGAAAGACAGTGGTGGAGGGAGTCCAGCAAGAACCACTCTGGGCAGGGAAAGAACAGGATGGTCTGAAGGGTGGGGAGTGTCTGGCCCTTTTGCAGGTGCCCGTTTGTTCACCAGTGACAGTCCATGCAGAAACATCAGTTCCATTCTGTTGCAGCTTGCTCTCAACTGGTCTTGTGGCAAGGCAGAGAACTGCATTATCCCTTATAGTTTAACTGGCGTTTCAGTGTCTTGCAGATACTAAATTTACACATCCTCTGTATCTGAACTGCTGAGGCTCTACTTTGGGATGATATCTGGTGATGTCTGAGATAATATTAACTCTAGAATTGTCTCAACACTTATGATGCCTCTGGCTAAAAGAATAATTGTGGGAAATTGTAAGCAGTGATGCCAGGTATGTAATTTGGAACACATTGAAGTGGTATGTGTTGTATTGCTTGTTATCTTATCTGTTATATCTAATAAAGAGGGTGTCTGTGAAACTTTTGTAAGTCTGAGTTTTGCCAGGCCTTGTTGAGAAAGGTAGTTCAAATAGAGACTGATGCTTTCTCCTTAAACTAGGTTGTTTCTCATACAGTAAATGTATAAATTTAAGGCAGCTGGGAATACCTTGTGGTCCAGCAGACAGCCTTTTGCTTAATGCAGCAGCTTTGTTACTAGATGGATCCTATGTGTCCAGAGCTCCTGCTGAGTGGAGAGAAGTTAAATGACCACCCATGTGATATTTGTCAGGCCTGCTGACTGGCACAGAGTGCTGGGGGTTCGTGTCTGAATGCATCTCGAGGAATTGTAGGCCTACTGGGGGATGGCTGCCTGGCAATGAGACAGGTCCATTTTCATGTTTGGTGGAACCCACAACACTGCAAGGGCACGTCTGCACTTGAAGTATCTCCTGTTTCTTTCAGACTTGTTTATCTTGCCTGTAAGGCTTAAAGATAATTAATGTAAAGTGTTTTACATGTAAGACAGGGCTTGTCAGCCCCGTAGAGCAGAGTTAGGGCACTGCTATCATGGAGGACTGATTCTCATTGTGATACAGTGAATAGGCCCTCACCACATTTGTACAACGTAACATAACAAGACTTCAGTTGGTTTCAAGATTAGTTGGATTCCAGCTTGGTTCTGAGACCAGTTAGGTCACATTCACACACTGGGCTGGTGACCAAAGCTGTTGACAGTGGTTTTGATACAATGGTTCCCATGCTTTGGTGCTTTTGTATTGTGCTTGGGCAAGAATAGCTCCATCTGCCATGACAGCACTTGTGCCCTGTGCGCTGGCTTGGGTAGGTAATAAGAAAATTCTGTTGCCCTGTAGTTGTATTTTGCTGTGTCTTACACCTAGTTTACAGTGTGTACTTCAGAAAAGTAGATGTTTGTGTATGTTTATGAAATGCAAAGCCAAGTTTATGAAGCAATAGGAATAATCCTTCTATTGTTTACAAAAACTAAAGCAAGCTATAGCTTGTGCTTGTACAAGAAAAGTCGCTTTTCATTCCATAGTGAAATGTTACTGACTCCTGCTTCAAAAGACTCCGCTGCCAATGTGACTATTTACTGCCACGTTTGCAAATACTCTGCACACTGTTGTAGATATATAACTCCCATGCCATGATCGAGGGTGCAGTGCCACCCATCCTACAGAATGAGGAGCAGAATGCTGATTTTTGTATTTGCAAGTTCTCTTGGAGTTCCTTGGTGGGGTGGGGTGTGTTTTGTTTTGGTTTTTTTTTAATGTAACTAAACTTCCAACGCAAGATAATTAGATGTAGGGTTGTTTTTATCAGTCAGATAGAAAGACCTGGCTCATTAACACTTTTTCTTTAAACCTTTCCTATTTCTGACTGATGGGCACAGTGTACAGAAGCATCATTACTTATTTTTATTTTAACATTTGCGCAAAGTTAGAGGATTTTATGGCTGGGTCTGTTCCCCAAGTCCTGCATTTATTTTTTACTTTCTGTGGCCAGGTTGACTTTTGTCTTTCCTTTCCATCTTATGTTAAATCTTCCTTGGAAACAATCCCTAATTTATGTCTTCTGGGAGACTTTTTTCTCATAGCGCTGTTCTGGATATAACAGCTCTCCTTACACCCTCTTTATTCCATAGAACAGAAGGTAGAACCGGAGCCCGCAGGATCATCAGTCTTTCCCTGAGCAGTTGTGTCCTGTGCTGCCACAGGTGGCTGTGCTGGAAACCTATAGTGATTTCCTTTCCTTGTTGCCATAATCATCTTTTTACCCCTTGTTTTATCCATCTCCCTTTATTTGCTAAACGTCCTTTGATTCTTTGTTCTTTTCACCCCAGTTTTACTCTTTTATAATCTGAGATCTGGCACATGAAGAAACTGTCCTGCTGCCTAGACAAGGATTACAGTTGTTCTGTCTTGAAACTGTAATTCCAGACGACATGGACAAGACCAGAAATGCCTCTGTTATCTGTTCCTCAAAGCTATACATTAAACAAAACATGCATCTGATCAGTTTAACCTGTAATTAAACATTTTCCTTAAGCAACTGACATCTTGATAACTAATAATTATAATGTGTAGCACCTTTAAAGCCTGTTATGCATGTTTATGTAAGAACACTATTACCATAATAATAAGATATCATTACTGCAAATGTGCATACTGAATGAGCATGTCTTAAAGTAATCATGTGATTCTATTAATCATACTTGAAAAATTATAGTATTTGCTCTCTACTCTCTACAACACTTCTCAAAAGGTTTTGGAAACAGCAGGACCTGTTTACTACAAGTCTAATACATGATATCTCTTTTCTAGTGTCTCTCATTTTTGTTTCCTGATTTGTTGCTTATCTGTCAGCTGGGGAAATTGAAGACCATCAGTCTCCCATTGAAATAATTTCCATATTTTGATTTTTATGCTATTTGCCTTGTTTTTCGTCCAGGCAATGCTACCACCTTTTCTTAAGGCTGATGTGAAATGCACTCTTGAAACTCAGCTCTCCTTGAAATTAGATAATTGCCTTAATCAAGATGGACTGATAGCTAATTGTAATTCTGTTAGTCCCTTGCACAGGGGGAGAAAAAAAAACCCAAGCTGTTCAAGTGCTCTTTTTTTATTTTAATAGAAGATTGGAAAGTTGGGGAGAGGAGTTTTCTGCTTTTATGTATAAATTTTGTGAAGAGTGTGACAGTTGATTTCTCATATTGAAAGGTTGAGCTCTGTAGACCATCCATTTTTTTTTTCTGGAAGAGACTTGTGAAAGTTGGGAATAAACATTTAGCCTACTAGGAAATATGAGCAACTGAAGAGGCTTTTTCATAGTGTTTATAAGTGATTAAGAGCTAAAATAAAATAGTAAAATAATCTTATAGTTTTCAGTGATTTGTTAAAAGACTTGTGGTTGGTGTAACGTGATCTTTGGGACACTGGTGGTGCAGAGAGCAAGAAGGTTGTGCGGGTCTGCGTAAAGTCCGCACGCCTTCCCCGTCCTGGACCTGAGCAGAGCTGGCTGCTGTAACAGTTCAGACCTCGCACGTGGTGTTGGTGGGACCACAACACGAGGGAGCTGAAGTACAGAAGTTGCAGAGATTAAGAGGATAGATGGGATTGTTGGCCTTTTGCAGGTGTTTAACTCATCCAAGCAGAGTGTCCATTTGTGCTGTTGTTAGAAGGGAAGAGCAGGCTGTTTAATCAATGCCTTTTTTTGACCTGTAATCGTTTGTAAAGATAAAAAGCATGTCCTCTCTCAGTAGTTCTATCAAAGCTTTTTAGAAAAAGGACTAAACATGGAACTTGAAGCCACAGTTGTTTTATGAAATCAGTTATTGTTGTTATTTTGTAGTGTATTTTGATCACTCAGAGAGAATTAACCCCCGGGTTTCTGACTAAGAATGCTTTTTGCGGTTTCACAGTTGCGTGGTGGGACGGATGTTTCTCTGTAGCTGTCAGGCATCGCTCTTGTCATTCATCCTCTTTGAACTCATTGATAAAAACACATTTGTGTGCAGAGTGACCAAATGCTGCTTTACAGAGACTATTTTTTGTCTGTCGGTAGTACCACATCTAATTTACTAACATAATGCGTGTTGAGTCAAATGAGTATATCGCTGTGTATTTTCTTCCTTACTGCTTAGTGTGACAGATGCACTCATCTGTGACAGTCAGCATTAAGTAGTTTGGAGCACACTGAAGTATTTATTAATGCCAAAACGTGCTTGATGCCATACATCTCCCTAACACTTGATTCAGTTATGTGATGTGTTTCTATATCTAACGTGTTAACTGCATTGTAAGAGAACAGTAAAAGAGGAGGGGGGAATTTTAAGGGAGTGATTTCAAACTGAGGGCATCTAGCAGGAAAAACATGCATGAGAAAATCAAAACAGCAGAAATAGGGAAAAAACCAAATACATACAGGATTGGGAAGTGAGGTGACAGACATGAGAGAAAAGATGTGAGGACAAACAGGACTTTCAAAATTGATTTTCTCTCTGTAATGGCAGTAGTGAAACAGGTAGGTGAGACTGAGGTACCTGAAGATGTATAACCAGAGAAAATTGTGCCTACAGTTAGTTGCTCGTGGCTGTCAATTAAATTAAAAGGAACTACATACAAAATGGGTACAAACCAGTGTTCTCATTCATAGCGCACATTTAGCTTTTGGAGCTCGTCGTATTCTTGTGGACAGTCAGGCTACAGGACAGGAAAAAGGATCGGACTTCATATTGTTAACAGTTCTTCCAGGGGAAGGGGCATGTGCACAGACGGACGTGTGTACAGTTGGAAGGAAGGAAAGAGACTGTTTCAAAAGCAAAGCAAAATGCTTTCTGAAAAGGATATAAACTCTTGTGACCTGGGGTATAAACCAGCTTCTCACCAGTGTGTTCAGGAAGCAGATTTCTCTGCAAGCCAGTTATTCTGTTATCACCTACCTGCAAAGCTTCATGAACCTTTCTATGTATCGCTTGGCTGCTTTTTCTTTATTTTAACCTGTGGAGCAGGGAGAATGCTTTCTTTGTTCCCAATTAGGTTGGCTATTTTTCAAATTCTCCTTAACTTTTCAAGAAAAATTCAAGTTCTTGACAAAAAGAAAATGGAAGTATATCATCAAAGAGAAAAAATAGGAAAGTGTTAGGTAAACTGGTTTTTCAAATTTGGTATGTGCGTATATATTGGAGGCTGTTAGGATAAGGTTGTGATTGAATTCTTAGCTTTAGATTTAAAAATTCGAGAACTATAAATTGTTCTCTGTTGCTTCAGTTATTTCTGGGAAACACTTCTTAGTTTTCTAGTCTTTGGGTTGAGCTAAGGAAGTTTAATATGTTTTATTCCAAGTTCAGCTTTTAAATGTTTCAATGTCTCTGTAAAATGTATAAGAAGCTGCATTGAATTCCCCTTCCTCCACTTTTAAATACAATTCCTTTAGGACGGAAAAAAAAAAAACCCGCATGAAGTGTCTATGTTATACTGAGTAATTATACCCCCTGGGAATGAGAATATAAAGATCTTTAAAATCATTCAACTGAGAGAACAAGCACTTTAACTTGTGCCTCGCAGGAGTCGTGTATTACAAGATGAGCTGCTCGGCGGTGTCGGTGTGCGGTGCCTGGCAGGTTCGCGGCTCTGGCAGAGGAAATGAAACCCCGTCAGTTACTGCAGGATTTATAGCAGACCTGCTGCTGCAGGAAGTGGTGAAAAGTTGATTGATAGTCTGAGGCAAAACTCTACAACAAGAAACAGGATGTGTGTTTGTTATTTTATACCCATTTTCCTCTCTGCCCCCCGCCCCTCCATTTCAAGGCACTCTTTGACTTTTTGTTCTCTGTTTATAAATCCATGATGCGCTTTTCTGGTAAAGCATGTGCTGACTTCAAAATATCTGAGGAAATGGCGATGGCTGTACCAAAGATTTGAGGCTGACATAGTGTGCCTGCTCTGTTAGAGGTGTTTATCTAAATGAACCTGATATTTTCATTGAATTATATTTCAGCTGAGTTACAAATGAAAGGTGTAAAGCACATCTACAGACAGAGTATTGAGCTTGTGCTATCATGTGTGCCTAAAGCTAGCTGTGACACGAGGAGAATGTGCCACTAAAATGGACCTGATCAGCTGTGCTTTACTGCTTCATCTGCGTTTAACAGACATATCAGGAAGGGTAGTAAAACAAAATGATTCTGCTGCATGTGAACTTAATCCAGCAGACCACATAGTGCAGAATTCACTGCTAAAGACAGCAATCCTGAAGAGGTTTGTTCTGAAATCCATTTTCCCCTACTGTGCAGTGCTGAAACATCAAAGCAGCACGGTCTTTTCTGAATGGGTCACCAAAGACTTTCAGTGGGATATTATCTAGCCTTGTGGGAAAAGTTACCCAAAGTAATAGAAATTACGAATACTTTTGATTGTTCCTGCAGGATCATCTACTTCTACAGTCATATCTAAAGAAAGTTGTTTGCAAAACAAGCAAATAGTATAAGTGTTTAAGATTTGTTTTCTCATTATCAAATGGGAAAGTTCTCTTTGTGAAGTTAAATAACGTATCTTGTTCTTTGTTAAAGGTCAAAAAAGTTGGCTGCACTTGCTGAATCCTTGCAGAAAACCACCCTTACCAAGTCCCACATAGGATTTGAACTAGAAGAGCTGGAAGCAGCAGCGGTGCTGGTGCAAGAGGAAGAGCGTGTGTTAGAAGCTGCTGGCACAGTTTCCAAGCAACAGCTGCCGTCCTCTGAGTCGGAGACAAGTGACTCTGAAGAATCAAGCTGTACTTCATCATCTGAGACAGAAGGCTCTGATTCAGACGAGCCAGAGTCCTCAGCTAGTGAGGATGGGAAAATAAATTCTCTCCAAGGCACGCGTCTAGAGGAGAGGACAGCTCCACTTATTGACTGTAATGGATTAAGGCAGGGCACAAACACTTCGACGTTTGAGGTTAGTGATGAAAAACCAAACGGTTCTTCGCAATCTACATCTGTTCCTGGAAAACTGATAGAAGAATTAGGAAAACAAATGCACACTGCAATTAGACTTTCAGAACAGCCTGAAGGATTGGCTACTGCAAGCTGCGTTTTACAGGAACAAGAAGAAAACGGTGTATCTGAACTGGACAGATTTTCAAAGGATACTACTGGGAAAGGAAATTTCTTGGAGGTGTCTTCAAAGACAAACCCCTTGCTTTTTCTTGGCAGCACAAATGAAGATGGAGACTAAAGGTCTGTGGTAGAACATGGTGTGACCCACTAGCAACACAGCTCGTGGCTATAAGAAGGTGTCCAAGGCTGTCCTGAGCTACAGAAATAAGTTGATATTTTTCTTCTTTGTATTGACAGTTTGGAGGACAAAACTGCTTTGAAAAGGATTTATATGATTGTATGATAGTTAGATTTTTATTTTTCTTCTGTGGTTCAAAGTCTCAGAATTAATGGGGGAATGTGTAATTTCAGTAAACTTCTAGAAACAGTTTTCATTAAGCTTATTTGGTAGTAGAATGATGTCCTGAACAAATACAACTGAAATGAGCTGTAGCATCCTTTTAGTTATCTTCATATGTTGAGATTTACTTGAAAGATATCCTTATTATGTTTGTATAAACTTGTTTATGACATTTTGCTGCATTTTTTAATTTTAAAAGGCTTTATAGCTAACCACTTCAAAATAATGGTTATAACTTTAAAAGTCTAAATAGTGCTGACAAGTTATTTTAAAATATTTATATATTTTATATTTTTGTACAAAATAAAAGAAATGTCTTTATCATCAGTGCAAGGCAGAAGGGTTATAGCTTATATTTCTGCAAGATAGAAGGCTTATAGCTTGTATTTCTGCAGTTCTTACCTGTTTCAGTGTTTTTTTCATGTATTCTTTTGTGGTGTTTTTGAAATGTTTCCACATGTGGATACTACTGTTGATCTTCAAAGAACAGAAATCCTAATTATTTTGTATTTCTTTCTGTATATCCTCTTAATGTCACCACAGTAATGTGCTGTGATTACTTTTCAACCTTTTTTCTATTAAAAACTGTATAAAAATCCTAAGCTTAAAGACTTCTTCACCAGCGCTACACCCTGCTGGAAATCAGCAGCCTCGCTCTGTTCCTGTGCTGACTCCTGTTCAGTAAGAACCGCAACCCTCATCTGCCAGTATTTTTTATGTTCTTAAATACCTACTGGTCGCTTAATCAGCCTCTGTGTTCTGTTCCCCAGGGGAGGAACCTTTCCCATCTTGCGTGTCAGTGAGCACTTACTCTTCTAAATGCTAGCAATAAAATCTACACTGTAGCTGCAATTATTCAGCATATGTCTGAGGGGAAAAAATGTGCTTAAGGAAAAAGAAAAGTAACCTGCATCCCTCTCTTCTACATGTATGAACTCTGAAACTCCCTTCAGCTGAACATGGGCTGCAGAAAGCTGCGTTAGAATGAGCTAGGAAATACACATTGTGGAAAATGATAGGTATTTGTAATATCCCATGTCTTTGGCTCTTCGTTTTTTCATTTATTGTTTCGTCTCCCATTTTGTGGCAGACTGAGGAGAATGTGCTGCTTTTCCCAGCAGGCCTTATTTTCAGGGGCTGGCTGCCCCTTCTGGAGTGAGGATAACATCTTTGGTTCATCTTTTTGTTCTTTTGTCTACCTGCCTAAAAGCATAATTTGTTTATGCCATTTGTCTTTTCCACCATGTCTGTGTGAATCCAGTTTGGCTGTAAATGTCTTTAGTGTCCGTATAATGTGATGCCATAGTAAATGCCACGTGAGAATGTGGCACACAGATGTTCACTCCCAGATAACTTAGATATCATTGATGTCCTCACCTTTGAGACCCTACACAGTTGAGCTGTTTCTACCTCTGAAACATCCTAGTGCCCATTATGCCTGCAGGTCATGGTGTGGTGTCTGTCTGTCCTGCCTGTCTGCCCAGCTCTGCCCCTGCACACGGGCAAACCCTGAGTCCCATTCCCAGGCTTCCTCTTCTTCTTGTCCTGTGTTGGTGCTCATCATTGCCTTGTTTGCAAAACTCTGTGTTTAGTGATCGTGGAGCTGATAATGAATGTTGATTTATATCTTGATTGATAGCAATTTTATGTGACCTTTGCAGTGGTGGGTGGGAAGTTTTTGCATATTGGGTGATAAGAATTTCACATGTGGCTGCGTTATCCAGCCCACCCAGCGTTCCCAGGATGAGCAGTGCATGAAGGAGACACCTTGCTTCTCTGAAAAGAGCACATTAAGACACTTTCAAAAGAGGAGCTCTGGAACCCTGTTCAGCCAGAACTGCGGCTTGCTGAACCCATGAACCACAAATGCTTGGGAAAAGCAAAAAAGCCCCAAACCCCCTTGCTGCCCCCAACCCCTCAGTCCTGTAGTTTGCTGTGAGCTCTGAAAGAAGTGGGTGAGCTCCAATAAGGAGGCAGATTTATGTAGAGGAGCTATTTGGATAAATCTATAGGAGTTGTTCTCGTGCAGGTTTTCCAGGATGGAGTTCAGTTGATATTTGAGAAACTCAATACATGAATAATCTGTTCTGTTGGCTTTAAAATTCTCATGGGTTCTAGTGCCCTCCCAGTCCCATCCACCCAGGCTCATTTGTAGCACAGCCAATACTTTGTTTTAAGCCATTTGTTGCTCATCATCATAATCAGTCCAAAGGGAACAGAATTGGAATGTCTGGACAAAATTCTTACTGAAAGTAAGTTTGAATGTGAGCTAAGCCTGAGAGAGGAAGAGCTGTGGGATTTCGCTGGAGGAGGGGAAGGCAGGTTGTCTGAGGTATATGGAGTGCTCTGGGGGAGAGATTAGATGGAGTTGGAAATGTAAGTTGCTTAATGTTTTCTTGTTAATTGGTTAACTTTATATTAGAGATTTAGGCTAAATAGAGCTTTTTGTCCCAACTTTTTGCTGTGGCAGTGGTGCAGAGCTCCCCTGAAGCCAACTAAGGTGGCTGTGGGAAGGTGGCTCCTGTTAATGTCCCGACACTTCTCTGCCACCTAGACTGTCACTGGGACAGCACGGACCTCCGTTCTTACCCAGGCCCAAGCAAAGGTGAGGCCTCATTCCCAGCCCTGCGTCTTGGCAGAGATGTTTGTGAGCTGTCCTTACGGAAACCCAATCTCCCTGGGTTTGTGTGGCAGCAGCCTGGATTCTTGCCTGAGGCCCCGGGGGAGTCTGTTCTCCATCCTGGCTGCTGTCTGGAGTGCGGCTCCCGCCAGGGACAGCAGGAGAGGGATCTGCAGGCCCTGTCTGTGCAGATGTGCCAGCCCTGCTTGTCTTCAGCTGCCTGAGCATCACAGAGCCCTGCAAAATGAGAGTGATCGCCAATCTGACGCTCTCAAGCCTTGGTTGGCTCTGCTGCTGTGTGGCACTGAGGGGCAGCGTGATGTGAGCGGAGGTGTTACTTAAGAATAAGGTGTTAAAGACAAGTGAAATATTGGAAATAATAAGAAGTAGCTAAACAAAATTAGTTTGTTTTTTTTCTTCTTTATTTCCACGGGGCCAGAGTGACCCACAGGATCTTTTCATTTCTTTCCCTGAAGAAAAAAACAGCCCTGAATTGATTAAATATTCGCCCCCGCCCCCAGCTTATCTTAGTTCCAGACAGCTTTCTGAAGAAAGTTTGTAAAGCCTTTACTCTATATCTAAAGAAGAAAGCATTGATCATACTTGATTTACTACAGCAAACTATGGATATGGCAAAGAAATTGCTTCAGAGCACGGAGTGAAGGGGCCAGGCAACCCTTTGCCATTGACACAGCTGAATTCTGTCAGAGCCTGAGCCGACTGTCTCAAGGCTGGAGAAAACAAACAGGGAAACGCATGTCAAACAGATAAATAGCTCTGCTGTTTAGAGCTCTCCATGAAGGCCATTTGTCTCCAAGATAAGGAAGAATGCACTCCAAAGCTTTGAGAAGATAAGCTGGGAGAACAAAATGAATGTGGAATTGCCATCGCTGCACTTGGGCGTTTACATATGGAGCAAATAATGTACCCCCTGCCCGGGCGTCTCTATAGTAAGGAAAGTGTAACATCCAGGGAACTTGCAGACTTTTCTTGAATATTTCATTAGGGGATGATATTTACACCTTTATAGCAAACAAACAAATGGTATTGGTGCCAGTTGTCTTAGCAAGTCACTAATTTTAGTTTCTGAACCTGTCATGGATCTGTTTCTCTCCTTTTTAGTGTAGCTTGTGGTTATGTGGGCATGTGTGAGGCATGATTTTGCATCGACACAACAGATTTGGGTTTGTAGTATTGTGGCACCTATAAATCATGCTATTTTTATATTCTTAGATTTTGGAGAAGTGACAGTACCATTTCCACAAGCACTGCATTTGGAGACCTGGCACAGATTGTATCTGAAATGTGATTGGTAATGTTGGCTTGCATTTCATTCAACATTTTCTCATCATCAGAAGCCACCATACAATTGAGTACAATTGGCGGCATGTTGGAGGATGCTTGAGGACAAGAACAAAAGCCGTGTCCCTTAGGTGAGGACTAAGATGTTGGCAGAGCTCCATGATGGAGGACAGCTCTGACCCAACAGCTGCTCATTTCTGTGGGAGAAGCTTCCTTTAGTCGGGTGGTGCTGGTTAGTGATTGGCAGGGAAAAGAACAGAACGTCTCAGGTTTATAAACCAGCAGAGTCAGCCGGGCAGTATCGGTACTAACCAGTAACTCCAGGAGCGCAGTGGCCGGTCCTTCTCTTTGCTGTTGATGTTCTGAGTGACTTTGCAAATCATGTTCTCTGGTTTCACAGAGGTGCTGGGCCTAATTCAGGAAGGTCCAGACTTCAGAAAGGAAGTACAGAAATGCAGTAAAAAGGAATAAAGCCCAAATCTGACAGCTGAGACTTCCTTCTCTGCTACTGACTTGTGCTGGGCGGGTGAGAAACTGAAATCTACAATTTCTGAGGTATTCTTAACTATCTTTCTGTGTATCAGTATCTGACTGTCTGATTTGAGGCAGTTGGTGCCTTGAGAGCTGCAGTTCTCACCAGCTGGAGCCGCTGCTCCTCTAAACCCCTGAAAATTAGACACACCGGGCCAAAACTAGATGCCAGAAACCTCTTTAAAAAATAACAAAAGTACATGTCTAAGGCTTGGTTGTCATTCCACCGCGTATCCGTACCTCTGTAAAACAGACCTCTTAGCTCCGCCTAGAGGGATTTGCGAGGTCTCATCACCACGTGAACAATTCTTTGGTGGTTGCCTTCTGGAAAGGTCCTTTCTTGGGCGATCCCTGGGCACAGCCTTGCTTTGGGTCAATAAACCAGGATAAAACACATGGTGTGTGCGTGAGACTGTTGCTAGCACTGGGAACAGATCCCTGGTGTTTCCTCTTGGCAGGCAGATCACCTTCTTTGAAGAGCCCAGAAATTTAATAAGCCTCTCTCATTCTCATCAGTGATTTGGCTTGCACGGCCCTTTTTTTGTGCACGACCCCGCTTTCAGCCCAGAATCCCACTTCTTGTGTGCTAAACTGCTCTTGTAGGTCCCATCTCCAGCCACCAGTCCCCTCGTCGCCTCACCTGCTCACAGGGCACTTCCTTGCATCTTATGTCAATATATTCCACTCCTCACGCCTCTGTTCTGCCAACGGGATGTGGTGACACCAAACCATCTCCTGCCTTCTGTGTGGTGGGAGCTGCAAGGAGCGAAGAAGCTGCTGGGCAGGGAGCGTGGAGTCAGCATGGACCTTAAACAAATCTGTGTCTGGCGAGTGGTGAGACAAGGAAGTTCAGCAGCTGGTTTTGTCAGCAGAGAGCAACTGTGTGTGCTTGGCCTCTGCTGTATGAGCTGGGGTGGGCAGGGGGGGCTGCTGCTTGCAAGGAGGATTTTGCATCCTTTGGTTGTGCTTTTTGGCCTGGAGTCAGTGGCAGGGTGAGTGGCAGTAAACATAATTCTAATTATGGATGTGTGAGAGATTTGGGGTTATAACTTATAAATGGTAACGAGATGTTTAAGGCATAAATCAAGTGTATATCAAGATGAGAACAAACTCCCCTCAGCTGTACTCCAAATAGCCCAGGTAGTGACCTGATTGCAGCACCCTACCTGCCAGGGCTGTCGTTACTTTTCATCTTGTGTCTGCAATTTTTAGCAATTATGCAGAAATATCCCATTTCCTGCTGTAAATAAATTGGGATTCGTGTTTTGCCTTGATGTAACTCCTCCTCCTCTAATATGCTGCATTGTCCATTGATTTGCCTAATTATGTGTATTACAACTGCATAAGGCGCTGGGTAGCAGCAGGGGTCCGTCGCGTGGAGAGGAGGAGGGTGATTGCTCCATCTGTTCCACCGAGCTGCCGGGAGAAGCGTTGGCGAGTGAAGTGGGAAATAGAGGGAAGGAATTACCATTTAGTGCAGGTGCCTCTGGAAGGGGAATCCCACTGCCAGGTGCTGGCAGGCAGCTCTCCTGAGCTCCTCGCACGCTTAATTACCCTGTAGTGAGACTTCCCATCTCAAATTAGAGCAGGCAATTGCAACTGAAGCCTTGAAACAAAATGGGGAGTGTAGCAGTGCTTAATCTATCTCACTATAGAGACCTGTATTTCTCATTTAGCAAGATTCATGTCCCATTCGGCTGGATTTAAAAGCAGTTACCTGGAATTAGATGATTAATTTTAAAATCTGAATGTAAATGTGTAAAAGCAGACAAGGTCAAAGCGTCGGAGCCTGCAAATCTGTGTTTCAGTGATGATATTCTAAAAGGCAAGCGCAATGCTTTGTAGTGTGGATTTAAGTAGTTTCTCAGGACTATTGGAGCCGGAGCAGGGAGTACCAGGCAGAGCATGGGAGGAACCGTCAGTGCTTTTCAGTATTCGCTGTCCTGGACAAGCAGCTTAATGCAGCCACAGCTGCTTCTGCCTTTCACACTCTCAGGATCACTGATGGATCAGTATTGGCAATAGAGTAACGTGTTGTGCTCTCTCCTGCTGATTTCTAAGAGGCTGCTAACAACTGGAAGCAGGTAGCTCATCAGATCAGTTTGTCCCTTAGTCAAACTGGAAAATATCTGAGGAATAAAAAAGGGCCAGAAAGTGTTGTGTGCCGTCGTAACAAGTAATGCACAGGGACTGTAATGCCCTGGGAATAATGCACTTGGGAGGGGGAAAGCTATCCAAGTTAGAGTTGCAGTTTGTATCCTGTGTTTTAAATTGCCTTAGTGCTCCTTTGTGTGCTTCTGCACCTGGGAGCAGCGCTGCGAGGAGTTACACACTGTTTGCATCTGTGCAGGTGTGATTGTGTCCATGTGATACATCCTAACTTTGCTATACCTGGCAGATTATGCAGGAGTTGTTGGTTCTGTTGTTAATTTAGGAATTAAATCGCCTGAAGTGGTCACATAATCAAGAGGGTGACAGAAAGTTGAGGTTTTTGGTCCATCTTTCCAGGGCTGCTTTCTACCTGTCCTGTGTGACTGTCCTGTTTGTGCCTGATCCCTACAGCAGGGGGTGAAAGAGTGAACTGGAATGGCCTCTCCATGAAATCTGGTGTAAGCTATAACACTAAACATCCTTTTCTTCCTATCTCTGCAGTACATGTACCCTGCTCAGGCCCGCCAAGCAATACTGTGCCTGCTGCTTTGGGCAATGGCAGAGGCGAAGGCGCAGAAGCCTTGGTGTGCTGAGACCTCTCCGTGGCACCTGTGGGAAGGATCACGGCTTCATCTGCAGAGACGCGCCGGGCTCTATCAAATTCAGAGTTGTGAGGATCATCTATGAGAGCAGTGAAACTAAACTGAGGTGCTTGGCAGAGCTCCAGTCGTTCATCCCTGGTTGGAAGCATTAGGTAAGGATTTGGCGTGGAGCACTGGCAGAAAGTTCCCTTTTGTCTTTGCATGTCCAACAGCAAATTTCATTGGTCACAGTAGTGGAGGATGTGTAGGGCCTATGGGAGTAAATGGAATGACATTGTCTAAAATTGGGAAAAATCTTTATTCCAAGAGATACTGATGCTAGTGTGGTTATGCTCTAAGGCTGTGATCCTTAGGGATTTGAGTTATGAATAATTACAGTGATGTCTTTTCTGAACTTATTCTATATTGCTGAAACAATAAGCTCATGGACCCTTAATGCTGTGCCCCTAGTGACCCCAATGAAACTGCCTAAATCACGCTTTTCTTATCAACTGCAAAGCTGATTGGGCGCCATTGAATATCCAAGTAGCACAGACGGCAGAGGAAGCACGTGTGCGCACGCTTGAGTGTGTGTTAATCAATTTGCTTTTCAAAGTGGCTAAAAACAAAAGCCTGAGGAGTTCCCCCTGCGAGGCGATTTCCCTGGGTGCTGCTCAGTTTGCTAATGGTATCCTCTCACCAGAGAAAACATGGTACTTCAGATCTGAAGTGGCTGGCAGAAGCTGTAATTGAGGTGTGAAGTGACTTTCCACACAAGAACCTGCCGTATAGTGTTGGGCTCCTCACTCATCTCACCGCAGAATGCTGTTAACAGAGGCTCTTCGGTAATTAGCTGTTCATAAACGGGGCGGGGTTTGAAGCCTATTTCTATTCCTGCTATTCTGTTTGGATTGCTAATCTTCCGCTTTGCACCTAAAATCCCTTAAAACAAACGTGGAAATGTTATCTCACCGACTGCAGTAAGAAACGTAACATAACAAAATATTTATAATGTAAACAAATATTTTTAGCACCAGCTTTATCAAAACCAAACTGCGATTAATATTTTTAAAATATTGATAGTTAATAGAAGATTGATTCTGAGGCTTGGAAATAAGGTTTAAGATCATTTTTGCTTTATAAATCATCAGCTTTATTAATTGTGGATAGATTTATATGGGGAAAAGAGAAACTAAAGAAAATAATGATGTATTGGGTCAATAGGAGGCATGATTCAAATTAATCCCAGGAAGTGTGTGAAGTCTCAGACCAGTCCTTTAAAAGAATCAGTTGGATTTTGGCAAGTCATGGGAAGATACGTTAGTTGCTAATGTGATACAGCCCCTGACGCACGTGTTAGCCTGCGTGGGAACGCAGGAGGCACTGCAGTGGGAGCACCAAGGCGTGAGCCTGTTGCCCTGGTTTGGGGATCCATGTCTGCCTTCCCCAGGGGCCTCTGACCTAACCAGGCCCTGTAAAAAGGTCTAGAGTTGCAGTGTTGGGTTTTCATGGCTGCTAATGTTATTTTAAAACATCCTCGAGTTTCCTGAAATTGGCCAGATATTTCCACTGGATACAACTCCAGGCACAAAAGAAGAGAAAAGGGGCTGAGGAAGAGGATGTGGGATCGGGGATGAGTAATTGCAGCTCTGGCACCTTTCTGAGTGACCACGGGCACCTCCCTTATGTTCCTGATGCCTCAGTTCCCTGTCCCTATAAAGGAAATAGCAACGCTGCCTTGCTGTGTAGCGCTGCTCCCCAGTTGAAAGCACAGAAGAGGTGAAATCTGTTCGTATTCTATTTTTGTCGTAAACTTATATTTTACTTACAAATTACTTAAATCACAGGTTAATTGATAGTACAGAGTAACTGGATGATCTAGTGTAACAAGGCCTGAATGTTGAAGAAAACCAGTGACAGCTACAAGCTGTAGCTGTCAAAGCCCCACTGTGATATAAATATTAGATGGGTGTTTTATAGATTAGGGAAAATGGGCTGGATGACTGACAGTGATGGGGAAAATCCAAGTACCTGTAGACATTCAATACTGGAAATGTGGTTTGAGCGCTAAACTGACCATGGCATTACACAAGCAATTACGAGCTGTGCGGTAAGCAGATGTGAGCTCCAGGGAGATTTTAAGCTGGTGTAACGCGTGTGA
Source organism: Nesoenas mayeri (assembly GCF_963082525.1). Lineage (NCBI taxonomy): Eukaryota > Metazoa > Chordata > Aves > Columbiformes > Columbidae > Nesoenas > Nesoenas mayeri. The sequence goes on from NC_137560.1 coordinate 14,134,937, forward strand.
GGTGAGGCAGGAGAAGATACACAAAACTCCCCTGGAGAGCATGAGCTGTGCGCGTGGGAGCCCCAGCTGGATTTGGTCCGTGAGGGTGCTGATGTGAGGGTGTAGCTCCGCTTTGCTGAGCTGGATGCTACCCAGAGCTCCAGGTCTTCCAGGCTTTGAGGAGACGTTCTGGCACTGCTGTGTGCTGGAGGAGAGTCACCTGTGGGGAGGAGGGCATCGTGCTCAGGTGAGGGACAGGAGAGTCCTTTGCTCTTCAAACTCTGTTGTGGCTGCTGATATTTTGTCCCCTTCCAGCTCAACCGTGTGTCTTTGCAGCATCCTCCATGGTAGATTCAACAGGGCAAGAGGCTGGGGGCTCTGCCTGAGCTGAGACCACAGCTTTCCTGACCTCTTCCCTTACTGTTAAATTTGTATTGTTCTTTGGGGAATGTAGACAGGAAAAAATAAACATGTTCATCTTAAAATTAAAAATAAGATGCTGAATCGCAAATTCCATCAACACCCTGAGATGCTGAGGTGCCCGGCAGTGGCCTCTGCCTGCCACGGGTTGGGTGGGAAATGGAAGACCAGAGATTTCACAGGCAACACAATGTTGAGGCCTGAAGAGCTATGCAAAACAAACTGAAGAATCTGATGAAAAACTTTTCCAAGTTGCCAGCCTGTATTTTCACCACACCCTAGTCCGAAACCAGCCCCTGGCAGTTATTTGCTGGCTGAGGTTAGTATGTGGATGTCTTTAATCTCAAACACTAAACTGGAGAAGCAGTTTCAGTTTGTGCAAACCTGCCCGTGTTCGCTGTGAATTCTGATTCTCTTTTTCCGTTACTTTTTCCCCTATTGCTACCACAATTAATTAAGAATGGTTCTGCTGAACCCTGTTGATTCATTTGGCACTTGGAAGCTTAATGAGGTGTAAACCTGCAGACTGCGGCAACAGTATGCCTGACATGGTAATTTATATCAATTGGCGTGATTAGTCCAGGTCCTCAATCACCACATTGTTTCTCCCTGCAATCTGTCATAGTCCTAACAGAGGAACCTTAATACTGGATTTCTGTTACATTGGCAGTAATGTTCTTGAGGTGCTGCTAACAAGGAAAATACAACTCATGTGATGCTTTGAGAATAGCAACATACAAATTGCGTTCATAATAACGTGCACTTTTCACTCCAGAGATGACTGAGATCCAGACTTCAGAACTGCCTGCTGTCTAATTCGTGTTTGCAGTTACAGCAGCTGCAGGTCTGGTGGGCAAATACCTGCGGGAGGTGGAACTGCCTGCTTCGGTTGGTGTGGCGTTTTGGGAGGGTTTTCTTTCGAGACATAGAAAACACCTGGCCGGAGGTCCTTGTTGCTTCAGACTGTTGGGATCCTGCTGAGAGAGGGCTGTGAAAATCACTTTGTGGGTTGCTGTGTGCACTCTGCCTTGGCGATATTACTCATTGGTAACTATTAGTTCTGCAAATTCAGTCCAGGGATGTTGGAGCCGCCCTAGATTTCTCCTCCCTTACATCAACCATAGTAGAGGGGTCAAGTAGAGCAGAACAAGGGTTGTGTGATCTCTGTGCAAGCACACAGATTTATCATTAGTGATGCTACTGCATCCTATTCCATATTCTAACAAAAATGCAGCTATTCAGAGTTTTGGAAACAATTTTGTGGGTGAAGTATGACAAGAAATAGAAGCAAATGGCTCCCTTTTGGCAGCTTAGGCTCAGCAAAGCGAACAACAATGAAAACATAAATCAACAGCTGCATCTCTGCTGTTCAAAAATAATTAGTTCACGGGGTAAGCATTTGGACAGGCAGTGCGGTTATGCAGACTCTGCTTGGAAAGTACGTTGGCTGTTGCTGTTTCTCTCCGGGTACCCCCATACCCATGTGCCTCGTTTGTGCCCTTCATTGTGCCAAGGGGCCACCAGCGAGCCCATGGCTGCACCCTGGCCTGGGGCAAGGGCTGGGACCAGCAGCAACACCAGGGCAAGCAGCTGCTGCTGCTGTAGATGTGAGAGGAGTCGCCCTGCGGCAGCGGGAGGATGGCTGAGCAGAGGGCAGTAAATCAGTGCTGGTAATGGGGACTGGATTAAATCAGCCTGATTGAGTTGGTGCTGTTTGGATGGAGTCCGTGCTACTTTTGTTTAATCTTTTTGGCGTGATCAATGGAAAAACAAATGAAACAACCCCCCTCCCCAAATGAAACCAGAAATCAAGCTACACCAAAATAAACCCACCTTTAAGTATTGCCTTAAAAGGTGTCTCTAAACAGGTTAAATAGATAAATGAATAAATCTAAAAAAGCAGTACAGTTAAGGTAAAGATCTTTTTAATGTTTGAAGAACCAGCAGGAAATTTAAAGTTGATTCTTACGGTAAAGAAAACCTGTCATAAATTCTGCATATTTGATGTTTTGATTTTAGGGTGAGCAATGAAGCATGGGCAGATCCATTTCTGTACCAGGACCCTTCTGTACCACTGCAGCTGGGTAAACTCATTTTAACACCCTTTCTGTTTTCAGTGCAAAGAGTCCTTAGATTAAATGAGTGTTTGACCTGTGACTACTGAGAGTAGTATTCACTTTGGAGCCTATCTAAGCCTTGTGTGGAGGAATATAATTTATTTTAATGATAGTTAAACTAATGAGCTTGGCTAATAGATATTTTTGAAGCCCTTTATAGGGGTTCAGTCATGGGACAACATGCCACTGGGCACAAATGCTCATTTACTCTGCAAAATGACAGAGAATGGCCCATCTATTAGTAAAGTGCATTTTGCTTGATTTTTAAGAATATATTTCCATAAATTACTGTTTGAGAAATAAAAATAAATCAGCCAGCTATTCAGTGAAATCTCAAATGTTAATTGAGAGTCACAGGAGTGACTCAAGCCAAAGGAGAGAAGGACGTGATGAGGGGGGAGCTGTCAGGGTGGCTCTGCTGGTGTTTGCTTGGAGGCCGTGTTGCCTGCTCGGTGGCTTTGCTGACAGGTCTCCTACAAATGCGTTCACCCCAGGTCTGTATTAACTTCTGCTGATGGGATCTCTGTCAAGAAACCTCTCCATGGCTGGGCAGATGTCCTGCCACCAAGCTGATGGTGCTGGGGCTGCTCCCCCAAGCAACTGGGACAGCCTGGGGGTGAAAAATGACCTGCGGGAGGAGGAGGATTGAGAAACTGCCTCAGGACCAGAAAGGTGAAGGTCAAATGAGTCACCGCAGCTCCACACTGAGTATCTCTGGTGCAGCCACTTGAACTGCATCACGTGTAGGCTGGTACCTATAAGCTTAGCTGCCTTCGCTATAGACCTGGTTGAGATTTGTGTGTTATGAGAGTTCCTTGCATGTTCCTTTCTACATATTTATTTTGCTCAATGCCGCTAACCAAAGTTGCCATTTGAGGGAAGATGGTTTCTGCCATCTGTGGCCAGCTTGAGCTGGTCATTTTCCAGCATCCCCAGAATTTTCCAGGACCAGAGAGGGAAAACTGTACTGGTAAAGTCATTGCATCAGGGAACGAGGAAAGGGAACAGACCTTGCAAGGTCTGTTTTTCTGCCCCCAGGCAGGCTGATTTCTGTCAAAATCATTCCCAGCAGCTGTTTATTTAACCCATTCTTGAGCTCTGCCAACACTGGAGATCCCACAGTGTCTCACTGCCAGCATCATTACAGTTTCGGTTACAGCCTGTGGCATGGATATTTTGTTATAGAAGTGCTACATAACAAGGACCATGGGTTTCTTTTCCTCTTGTTATGTGACTTGAAGCTCCTTTATGCCACAGAATAGCAGAGGGAGGGGGCAAGGGCAGCAACTAAATTGGTGTAAGTCCTGTCTGTGGGCAAGCCCTGAGGCTGCTCAGCGTCTAAGTGGATCCCTGTATCTGAACCCCCCCATCTCCTTCCTTTTCCCTCTGTCAAGTGAAATGGTTTGGGTTTGTGCTGCTCACCCTCCTCCCGGATGTCAGCCTGGGGAAGGATGGAGCCGTACCAGTGGGCACCATGCAGCTAAATGGGCTGTTCCACAGGTAGAGCTGTGACACCTCCGAATGCCAGCAAGCCGGGGTCTGCACTGAGCAGATGAGAGATTACAGTGATCAATTTGGTGAGAAGGGAGATTTTTCTCCATCTGTCCACCCTCGAGGCTCTATTTCTTCATAAACCATTCCCCGAGACATCAAGAAAATTGAAACTGTTCAGAAATGGAAAAGATAGTTAACCCAAAATGAATGAATATCCGATACACTGGCTGGCTCTCCTGAAACAGAAGGGAAGCAGCCAGCCGAGCCGATGGCTTTCCTGCAGCATGCTGATTTTTTTAAAGTAGAAAAGTGCCTTTGTAGCCTATTGTTTTCACCCACTGTTGCTCACCTCCCAGCCGCACCCCTCAGTGAAGCACGTTGCAAACTCTCCTCCCCCAAAGATTCCTCCTCCCCAAACCGAGATCCAGCTCCCAAAATCCAGCTGCCTTGTGTACCCTGACCATGGTGTTGGTGCTCATTAGGAAAGCCTGGGGATAAGGGACTCATCCTGGCTGGCCTCGGTTGCTCAGCTCTTCCTACAGGCACTGTCCCCCTGCCAGCCATGTCCCCCTACTGTCCCCATCCCCCTGCCAGCCCCGACCCATGGCTCTGGGCTTTGGGTTGCTTCCACAGTGCAAGTAAAGGTACGAAGCAGCATGCTATTGTAAGCACAAATGTAAGACCAGACCTTTTCCTACCAGCTGTCAAAAAGTATTATTTAATCTCAAATAGCTCTCAGTAGTTTTGTATTTTTTTTCCCTGTTGTTTCCTCTAGTTTGTTTTAAGAAGGTTGTTGAGTGTGAGAGAGCAGGAAGCGGTGTCAATAACACAGTGGGTTTTTTCTTTTCACAGACACCCTTTGAACTCCCTTTACTCTGTCTCCCCTCTAGTTACATTTACACACCCTATAAATAACGTTCTAGTTCTTTGAAATGCTTTTATTAAAGCTAAAAGGAATTTTTTCGTCCCCAAAATCCAGTGTTATTTTCTACTTTATCTGTAGACAACCTCCAGAATAATTATTATAAATGGCTTTAGGTTTTAACCCGTTTCACTGTGTACACTAAATGAGAAGGGAAGCCATGCATAAAAGCAGCAGAAGCTTGCAAAGGGTATGATTGATGCGATGTGACCCCATCAGCCCCAGCTCTTCCAGCAGCTGCATCTGTGGGGTGAGGGGAGCGGAGGCTGCGCCTGGCCCGGTGCCTCGGCTGCCCGCAGTCCTGCTCAGGGACAGCTGCCATGGCCACTGCAAGCTCCTGCACGAGCACTAGTGATGTCTGAATCCTCCATTCCCTACAGACCACTGGTCTGTTGGAAGGCACTGGGAGTAGCACTGGGGAAGTGAATATAAGGGGGTGAGATTTAAGGCAGGCTTAGCAGAGCAGGTGTAGCTATACCCACAGGCAGGTTCTCCAGCCAAGCCCAGCCTGCTCTGCCCCAGCACCTGGCAGATGTAAATCCGTCGTCTGCACTCTGTGAGTGGACCTGGGGCCACCCTTTTCTCTTCAATCTGACTTTCTGGGATGTATATTTCTGTTGCTTAGTTTGTTACTTTAGGCTTTACTGTAGTAACTCCATGGGTACTCCTGATCTACGCTGATGTAAGTCAGAAGATAATCAAGTCTTCCATAATAATTCCCTGCTGTACTTGTTTTCCCGTGACAGAAGCATTGCAGATCTTGCAGATGCCTCTGTTCCAGGTTACCTTCCCTGGCTGTGCAGTGAATTGATGACAGAACCATCCTTCTAGTTTTTACTGACCTGCATTTCTCCCTTTCCCCAATGTTTTGGTATTAGACATCAGTAAGACTGTGACTTAAAGAAGTTTTGCCATGTCCTCTGGAGTCAAGTCGCTGGAAAACCACCCAGCCTCATTAGCATAGCAGTTAATGACAGCAGTTGAAGCTTTCTGGAAACTTAATGAACCACAAGGTAAGACCACTCCTGCCAGCCTTGCAGCCTACAGAAATATTTATCTCTGCCTCTCGTTGTCTCACTGAATGATGAAAACCTTGTTCACCATCATTGATCTTCAGCTTTCTGTACCTTAAGCAGGTCATTCCCAGCAAGTGACTCCTCCAGCTCACTTGAGTGAGAGATGGGCTTTGGGTCTCTCTGTAGGGCTTCTTGGTGGATTCTCTTGTAGCCACCACCTACAGTTTTTGATGAGGGACAGTGTCACCATGAGATAAAGTGCATCTGCTATCATACCGGGATACCACGAACTCTGCTACAGTGTTCAACATGCCCAACTTTAAATGAAACATTAAGGTTTAGTGTGGGAATATTCCTTACCAAGTAGCAGAGGCCATTAAGGCACTTGTCACCTCCATTGACTAATCTTGTCACTTACCTTTTCTGGAGCAAAACAAGTCCTTGACCTGCAGTTTTAAAAAACCCATGATACAAACAGCTAATTTATTCTGAATGAAACAAACAAACAAACAAAAATAGAAGAAATCAGCAAGCGGCCATGCTGTTTTGTAGGTCACACCACATGGTCTTTCATAACTTGGCTTCACTGGCAAGAGTGTATTCTTTTTTCTGAGGGGGTATTTATAAAGATGTAACCAGCCTGCAATAGTTCACTTGTTAAATCTAAGCACAAAAAAGGGGATGTCACGTTGCATCCAGGAGGTGGGATGAATGTGCCCAGTTCTTCTGGCTGAAGCTCACTGTGCCTGTACATCAGCATTTCAGAGCAGGTCACCCCATATCTTTTCACTGAAGATGAAGAGGCGGCCAGACACTTGTGAGTGATTTAGAGGAGCAAAGAAGTTATCACTTCTCTCCTGCACTCAACTAATTGATTGTGTGAGCATTAATAGCCTATAAAAATGTGATGTGAGAGCTCTGCTTAAACCATCTTCTGCAGGGATTTACTGGAGGTGCTTCCTCTTGAGCCTGTGGATGCAGAGTAACATTTATAAGTAAGTTCCTTCCATTACTTCTAAAAATAACAATTTTTTTCTCAACTGCTTCCCCCCTAGTCTATTAATTTCTGAATTACCAGTGGCTCCAATTCCTTGCCTGCAAAACTCATAGTTTATGATATTGACCTGAAAGCAGGAGAAAGATGAATTTGAAAGATATGAGATGGCAAAAAAAAAAACCGCATTATTTTGAAATAATTGAAATACTTCTATTTGCAACCCTTTTTTTTCTTGCTTTGTTAGTGTCTATAGATGTACAGTTAAAGACAACTCCTTAATACATAGTGAAAGACTAGAAATTTCAGAAGTCTTCATCATAATTTTAAATAGAATAAAATATTGTAATAGTGGCAGTAGTGGATTAGATATTCTTTAGTACATTTACATATATTCCTTCACAATTGATTTAACTGTTTTGAGGTGGACACTCTTGGTAAGGTGAATCAAAACAAAAAAACCCAAAAATGGCTCTTGGGGAAATGTTATTATTCCCTAAGAATAAACCCACTAGTGCTGAAATATTTATAAACACATTGTTGATATTATTGGGACAGTGCATTTTGGAGGAACTGAACGAAGGAGGAATTTTTTTGACCAGTCTGCTGTAAGCCTGGCAGGTCATCTTCTATTCTATATGTAGCTTTTGCAGGAGAGTGCGAGCGATGAAGGGCATTAGCTAAATAAGAGATGATTTAGTGGTGATGGCACTGTTGGTCTGTGTATCCCACAGCTGCTAAATTTCAATATAAACTCCATAACTCTGGATGCAGAAAGAAGTGAACATGCACAAGAGACTGTTTCTGAATATATTTTTCCCCCTCTTTCCAATAAAAGGCACAAATAATAGCACATTTTTCAAAGCGCAAAGCACTTTACATTGCAAATAGTTACATTAAATTTACATTTCATGGGTGAGTGGCCGTAGCCTCTGCTTGCCACATCCTCGCTGGTGACACTCCGGCAGTTGTACATGATCTACTGCCCAGCTGGCCCCAGCATGCCGGGCTTGTCCGGGGCTAGGGGTGGCTGATGACAGGGTCCTGTTCAGCTCCACCAGCATCTCTCACAACCTTGACTTTAAAGTTGAAAGGTGAAGGAGCAAAGATGCAGGAGCCCAGGTGCTGGGAGAAAGCCTTGTGCAGCCACACGGTCATTTCTGGGCAAAGCCAATGACCTACTGGTACTGGAAGGACGTGATTCCTGTGCCCTCCAGGCAGGGGGTAGCAGGACGCCTCCTTTTTTTTTGTGGCAACAGGCAAACAGCACAGCCCTGGTCTGCAGAGAAAAGCCTGCAAGTACTTGGTGCTTTCTCTGTAAAGGTCAATACACTCACCGTCCCCATTTTCTCCAGAGATAATCGATGCAATGCAAACACTGTGTTGACAGTCATGCCTGCCATGTAAAACTCATTTTCAGCTGCTTCTCATTGGGATGTGCAGAATGGCTGCTGTTACCCTGATAACAGCTGCACACTCTCCTGCCATGGGCAACCTTTTTGCTTTGTGTTGGTGGAGACAATTTTAACACACTCCTTTGAGGACTTCACAGGTTGGAGCCATCCTGGCAGTTGCCAGCTCCCTGATTTTCCTACCTGAACAGTTTCCTTCCCCGCCTTGTCCCTGCAGATGATCGCTGCTGTCACCAACCAAAACCAGGGTGCTCCCTGGGGATGGGTGGGTTATAGAAATGAGAGTACAACCCCCTGGCCATGGCCATGTCCCTCTGCAAAGTCCCTCTGCCACCAGCACATTGTAGGGAGGGTGTCAGGCAGGAGCCCGGCACTTCTTCACTGTTTCCCGCCACCATGAAAAAGCGTTGGGGATATTTTTTCCCCTTTCTTTGCTTATCTGCAACAGCCTCAATGACTTTTCTGGTCAGTCTCTATTGTGGCTTTTCTACTCAGCATATTGTTTTATTTCTAGTCTCAAGGGTCATTGTCATTTTTCTGTGTTGGCTTTGGCACCTGTTAGCCTGGAGTATGCGCCTGAGTCACTCATTACCTGGCGGGGATTATTCTTCATTAGTCTCTGTGCTGGTATTTACCATCCTGGCAGCCTCGAGATCCTGCCTGGTGCATGATGCTGGTCTGAGTCACAGCTGGGTTTGCTTCCAGGGAAAATTAGAGGTGATCTGAGAAGCAGTGCTGGGGTCTGGTCACAGCTCTGGAAGGGCCTGGAGATCCCTGGTTCTGATGTCCCTATACCCCAGCCTGGCCCAGGACTGGGGCAAGCATTTATTACCTATGGGATTTATCCTAATATGGCTTTTGTCAACCAGTGCTCACAGATTAAAACCCCATATGGGTTTGCCAGCCTGTGTTGCAGCTGTGACTTTGCTGGTGAACAGCCGTAGCGGCAGCCCCGCTCACTCCTGCCTGCTGGGATTTGCTCTTTTACATTTGTTTGCAGGCTCTTGGGAGAAATCTCCCATTTTATGGCTCTTTTTTTTCCTGCACACTGTGCTCCTGTTCCCCATGAGCGGTGATGCAGTGGCACTGTGCCACCACACCACGCACCGTGACACCGAGCTGTGCCACATTACAGGTCTGGCTCCAGCTCATAGCATCATAATTTCCAGAACAGTCCCTCTCTAAAAAATCTCAAGCAGCTCCTTAATAAACTAGCTCAATGTATAAAGTATTTAACTGTTGTGTAATTTCCTGGTAAGCCAGCAGGTCCCCTAATAAATGCAGGAGCGTCGTGCTGGCTCCCTGCCAGTGCTCAGGCATCCCCGGCGAGTTGCCATACACCAGCTAGTAAAACCCTCCCTCATTGTCTCTCCTCCTGTCCCACTCCCCACTCGAGTCCCCAAAGACAGCACGGCCAGGTAGGGGGATCCCCGGGAGCCCTCCAGACCCCATTGGAGCCAGAAGTTGCCCTGTGCTGTGGGGAGGTGGCGAGGGCTGGATGGCATCACCCGGCCACCGCATCCCCATCGCTTTTCTGACAGAACCGGTTTTTCTCCTCCATGCTTGTGCACACATGGAACCCTTTCCCCAGGGTCTGGCGGTTTCTGGCATCTGCTGCATGGCCACATGAAATATTGCCGACTTCTGAGGTTTCTCTTGGTTTTAGCTGAGTTTCTCACCTTTCTAGTCAACGGGGAAAGCGTGGAAAAGTGATTTATCCCACCATTGAAAACCAAACCAAAACCCTCTGGGGAACCAACTGAGCCTCAGGCAGCAAGTTAAACCTCGCTGTGCTCTAAACCAGAGTTGTGATTTTTGGGGGCCCTGGCTCAGATACATCAACCTTTAGGGTCTGATCCTGGGGGCCTGACAACTCACCCCAAAGGCTTGTCCTTTCTTTCTGCTTATTAATTCCCTGCAATACCCCCCAAAACTGGTGCCTTCCCCATCAATCTTCCTTGAGACATGGCACCCAGCTGAGAGAACCACGGCCAGACCAAGGTGTTGCCAGGGTGCCAGCAGGTCTGCTGGGGTGCTGGTGGTTTGTCAGGGTGCTGGTGGGTCTGTTGGGGTGCTGTGGCCACCCATCCAGCAGCCCCCTGGCTGTATGCTGCCAACAATGTGCTGGCCAGCTGATGGAGGCAGGCCGGCCGTGTTGTGTTTGAACCAGGAGGGAGGTGGGACTGGGATGGAGCTTCAAAGGCTTTGGACTGGTTGCCAAGAAGTTCAAAGTGGCAGCAAAATTCTGAAGTGATCCAGATTTGGGTTTTATTTCCAGCCTCATAAGAGTCTTGATACCTTATTTTCAGGGCTGTTGGGTTGTTGTAACGGGGTTTGGGGGGGTGTCCCAGCCTGGCTGGCTGCTCAGCTTTGAAACAGGTTGTGTGTTTGCTGCAGACCCCCTCCAGCCAGCAACTGTGAGGACCTGATAGCTGACCCAGTTCAGCAGCCCCGGGTCCCCCTTGCAGGCCTGGAGGAGAGGGCTGGATGCTATTGTGTGTCAAGTGAAACCATCTGGCAAGAGACGGGCACCCCATGTGGGGCTGTGCGAGCCCAGCCCTGGGCGGTGGGGGTTCCCTGGGGTGGAGGGCAGGGACAGGAGGACACGGGAGCTGGGCTGCATGACAAAACCCGGCATTTCCCAGCTGGGCTGTGCTGTGAGGGGATTGTCTGGTATTTGACTGGCTAGACTGGGCACGCTGTCCTGCCTGGGTTTCCTGCGGCCGGGCCACCATAGAGGGTGATACCTGCCCTAGGCTGAGGTCTGCACCCCTGCCAGCCCCTGCCTGTGCAATGGGGGCTGCTGGAAGGGCTTTCCTCTGTTCAGTATTGGTTATGATTCCTCTTTGTCCCATTCTACATTTTACTTTTTTATTTCCTCAGATCCTCTGCGTGTTTAAACCAACATCTGTTCGGGTGTGAGCAAAGGTTAAGCTACAAAAGCTGCGTGTGGCTATCCCAGGTTTCCACTGCACTGAAACAAAGAGCAAAGGAGATTTCCTGCATGCACTGGGCCTGGTGTAAAGTCCACTGAAGCTGATGATTTTTTTCGTTTAACTTAGTGGACTTTGGACTCTGCCCTTTGACATGCATGTCCGAGTGCTGTAGGAAGAGACTGGTGCCCAGCGTGTAAGAGAGGGATATGCTGGGAAGCCCCTTGCATTTTCCCATCCACAGCCTTTATTTATTATTGTTATTTTTTTATACTGGGCACTTTGTTGTATTAACTTGTACTTATTGGGTAAGTCAGATAAAAGCACATGCAAAATGACTATACATATTTCTGAAGTGGAATTGCTCATAGGATCTTTCACAGCATTTGGAAAGGTGTGCTGGCATGAATCTGCCCAAGGAATGCGCTTGTGCCGGGCATGATTTTGATCTGTTTGAGTAATTTGTGCCAAGCCAGAAAAGGAGCAAGATCATCATGCACCTTCTGCAGTCTGAATGGTCTTTGAGAGGATTTAGTTCCCCTGGGACTTTTGTTAATGAAAATTGTCTGCTGGTGGGCAACACTTTTGAATTTGGCAATTCCTACACTAAACGCACAAGCAGGTAAAATCTGTCAGACCTTCCCCCAGAAATGCTCTCAAGTCCTCAGCTTCAACTCATTTCTCATCAGCCTGGTGCTAAAGTGCACGTTTCAGTCCTGTTCGTGAGACTTACACCAACTCTTCCAGGTGAGCCCCTGCATACATACAGAGGAAGGTGCCCGAGCACCTGCTCGAGTGCTCTGCTGAATCACATCTTTACACCACAACTTGTGGCTGTAATACAATATAGTATTTTCTTCTACTATTTTGTGCAAGACCTATATGTACCTTGTTCCTCAGTGGTGTTTTCTTTTTGTTTTTTAATCTTTCCAGGCAAACTGTAAATCCATTTCTTTGCCACACTTGTCCTGCAGCCATTTGCTACAACCAGCTTCTGTGGTTAAAGGTTTTGTTTGGACACACCATCTTATAAAGAAATCAGTTGTGTTTTTGTTTGAAATTGTGCAGAAGGCAACTAGTTGTCCATAGTTCATTATTTTTGGTTAAGTGGCCATCACCTCCTAATTATAGTTTCTCTTTTTTTTTCCCACTACTGTACCCAACTTGCAGCCTAATTACCCTTACCTTGTTTGTTTAATGAAGCTTATATAATGATTCCTGTGATCTTCATGAAACATTACGCTGGGATTTTATTTTTCACTTTATAAACTGTGATTTTATATTAATGTTTCATAACCTCAGGTTTCTAATCATAAAGTCATAAGGAGTTTAATTGATTTGAAACTAGCCATGCCCTGAAGGGTGTACATGTCAGATTGATTCAAATTGATCCAATGTGTTTAAATAAAACTCATGCCAAAATCACATAGCACCTTATGCTACCAGATATTTGCCCAAAGCCCTCCAGAAACTTAATTATGCTGCCATCTCAGTATAATAAATTATTGACTAAGGCACGCTTTTATGTTATGTGTGTTTGTTGTACTTTCAGAAGCCAGAGGAATCCCCCAGTCCCTCAGGACAGCATAGTCACATCGTGTCAGAGGCAACTGGTGCAAATCTGGCTCGAGTCCCTGCTCCCTGCAGCACTTCCCACATGTCTGCTCGTATCCTTGTGTTTTCTCACAGCTCACCTTTTTTTTTGGCACTCTGCAGAGCTACTTTTACCAGTTAAAGAAAGGAATGGGAGATCAGAACAGAGAATATGATGTTGAGGGGCCAAGCTGGAGCTGACACAGCAATGGCATCTGATTTCAAACCGATCGGTCAGCCTGGAAATCCTCTATGTCTAATCTGCCCCGCATGACTTTTGTGTGTGGACCTGCAAATTTCTTCAGATCTAATGGGCCCAAATAATATCAGATCACAAACATTCAGATCTATAATACAGAGAGGCAAAGAGGCTCTGCTAAGACTGCAGTCCCCAGGTGAGTCCTGCAAGCTATAACCAGAGCTGCCTCCCATGAGATGCTACATTTGGTATGAGGGATGCAGCAGCTATTCCTGCTGTTGAAAGCATCCAAGAAATACCCAAAATCATTGCTGGATCAACCCTCATGGTGAAAACCCTGCTGAATGGTATGAAACAAAAGGGTAAGGTCCTCAGCAGCTGTGGGAAATACGTTTTGGAAAGTAACATGGGATCCACACAGCCCAAGATGCAACTGGCAAAACCAAACGCTTCTTTACCTGAATCTGCCATAGCGGCTTGGCTTCTATCACCCGGGGGTGTCTCAGTGGGGCCCACACCCCTCTCTCAGACTCATTTATGTGCCTGAAAAAGCCTGATTTACTTGGGTATAACTTTGCAAAGTGAAGTGAGGACAGTTTAATCTGGAAAGACGGCAACAAGGTTTTGTCTTTAATTATACTTCCGTGTTACTATTGGATTTTTATTTATTCCATAGTTGGATTAGATTTTAATGAAATAGTTACATATGTTAGCACAGAGAGATGAGCAGAGACAAAACTGCTGAATAGGCTAAAACGCAGCGAAGTTGATTACGGTGACTTGTACCCTGCCTGCTGGAACTAACAAAGTTGTTATGTTCAGCAGTTTCTTTTCCTTAGAGGCTTGTCCTGATCCTTTTTTCTCACGACATTACTGGCCGGGTGCCTCTGTCCCACCGAAGTGAAGCCGACAGGGTTGGTGCCGGGCTGATGAGAGCACAGCTGCTGCAGTAGGTGTTTGTGCTGCACTTGCAATGCATAGCTTAGACACGCCGACTTTACTGGCCTCCTCCCCAAGCCTGTGAAACTCCTCATGGCTGAAGGAAATAGTTACCTATTCTTGGGATGGAAGAAATAAAAACTTCAGGTTTTTGTTTTTAACCATCTTGGAATGTTTTATTATAAATTTATGAAAAAAAAAGTTAGCTGAGCTGTGACACGGGTTAATGCAAAGATGCATAAATTAAAAAATAATCAGGTGAATGCTGAGGGCCAGTAAATATTTCCTGACACAACCCTCCCCTTGCAGCTTTCACTGTATGAAGAGCAGAGTGATTTGTCTCCTTCCTAATCGCAGGGGTGAGAGGTTCTGCCTGCAGACCTCTTTGTGCCCGGGGTGGAGAGCTTGTGCTCGGCTATTCCTGCTGCGGTGAGTGATGAGGTGAATCACGTAGAAAAGCATCCTTGGGGTCGTGGGCCTCTGTGGTTTGGCTGAGTCAGCAGAGCAGGGGCAGGCAGCACGGGGGTAGTAGAATGCAAAAACGCTGTTACCATTTATGCACCTGATTTCCAGGTTTCAGGGTTATTTTTCTGTGCTGCTTCAGGTTTTGTTTTGAATGGTGTTTTTCTATGTAAATGACACTAATTAAGTAAATGAGCCCTCTGCCACACAGACAGGACTTGTGAATTCAAAGAAATCAGAAACTGTACCTGGCAGGTGACCTCAGAAAGCTGATGTTCATTTTGTTTTGTTTAAATTTTCGGTCTCCTGAGAGCACAGAATTAAGGGAGGGCTTCGTGCACACAGCAAGTGCCCTGGAGATGCTGCAGAGCAGTGACCGTGTCTTTTGTCTGCACGAGCATCACTTGTGATCTCTGCACACCACTTTGGTCCGCGACAGACAGAGCCAGAATCTTCTCAGATGAAATTTTTACCCCTGAACTCCGTAAGACCAAAATAGAGAATGTAATTCTCATTTTAAACAGCTCAAATCCCATCTGTTTTCCATAAACCAATCCAGACTGCTGAGCTACGGGGCATCTAAACCAGCATCCTCTGTCCCATGAGGAACCTTTGGGATTGCTTTCCATGAGAGCTTCAGCCACATCAGGGCAAGGAGCTGGCACTTCACTGCTAGTTAGTGCTTTGAGATCCTCAGGTGTCACAAACCTCCAGTGTGACTGTCCCCACATCCAACATGGATCGGCTCGCCATGGCTCTGCTCTGTGTGAAGATGGACATCACAGTTACCAAACAGAACTGGCCTTATCAAAGCAGTTTGTTTCCTGCAAGAACCTGACCCAGTGCCACACATCTGGAAAGAAGACACGGATGAATAATCTAGATTTTCATGTTCAGTTTTGTGAACACGTAGAGAGCTGGAGGAAATCTCTGCTCTGCTCTGCCAAAGGTGTTTAAGACAATAGTAAGAAAATATGGAAGACTGCTGTGGATTTTGGTTTTTTCATCACACTGGATTTTGTCTTGCTTGGGAGCGTTGCCGTTGAAAGCGTCTGATACTTTTCTAACAGGAGACGTCCACGCAAATCTTGCTGTAGATTGTCATCTCTCCGCAGGCCAAACAGAGACATTGTGCCTCAATTCCAGGGGAAAATTCCCCACGGAACACCTGTGCTTGTGTAATCCGTGTCAAGGTAGCCTTCTGTGTTTGTTGTGTAAATCACACATCTCTGCACTGACTCACTAGTAAAATACTGGAGCTCTAGAAATAATATGCATTGCTCTCATGAGAATATTTTTTATCAATTGGCCCATAAAAGTTCACCAAAGAATTATGCGAGTACCAATATATCTCTAACATCCTCCCACGGATGAGAACATCTATTTGGTATAGATGAAATTGAATTTTAATTTGTTCTCTTTCACACACAGGGTTTTATTTTCTGGGTGTATATATGGTGCTTACATCAAACAATGAGTCTTCTGGAATGTTGGTTATATGCATCACTACTTTTCACGACTTGGTGGCATTGGCCGGCAGCAAATATCGCAGGCCTTACACTATATATCTGTGCCCAGCCAGCTCTGTTTGCAGTCTCTTGAATATAGCATGCCTCATAATCATTCCTGAATAAACTGGAAAGGACAGATTTCCCTGGGTGGCCGTGGCAAGTGTAAGTCCCCTTAGCACCATCCAGTGCCCATGCTCTGGACTTACAAGCACTGCAGGCAGTGGCTGTCTCTCTCTTTATGCACAACACACAACTTGCACCAACTTCTCCTACCTGAGGAGATCTCTGTGCTGCCTTCATGGCTGTAATGGCCCCCGAGCGCTAGCAGTGAAGTCGCCTGTGTGAAGCCTGGGCTGCTCTGACAACAGCCGGGCCGGCTGGCCGATGTGCTGCATCCCTGCAGACGGCAATCTCAACCCTGCCTGCAACACCGACATGCTGCATGCCTGTGGGCTGCAACCCCAAATCTGCCAGCAATCCTTATGTGCTTTGGGTTGTAGCAAACCCTCTTTGCAGTAGCAGTAGGCCAGACCTGGGCTTCAGCCCATGTTGTTTTCTGCATCCCACAGAGGATCTGAGGCTGTTGGAGGTCTTGGGGGGAAATGTGTGTCATGGAGCCAGCTGCTTCCTAGGGTTTGTGTCCCATGGGGCAGCAGCATGTGCTGCCTCCCATGGGACTTGACAAGTGGATGGGGTTGAAGGCACAAAGGGATGGTGACACCTGTGAGGCCAGTGAGGGTTATTTGCAGAAAAAGGGGTATTACCCAACTGATGCCTGGTCTCCACCATCCCTCAGCGTCCAGCCACAGGATCCAATCTAAAACCCAACTGGATCCAAATGCTGTTTTTCCTGCATGTATATTTAAGCTGTAGTCTCGGTAAGCTGTCTAGAACAGGGCATTTATAGCTGAACAGTAAATTAGGGCATCCCTTCTTTCCCACACTGCAGGGAGAGCATCAGGATGCTTGTGAAGGACCCAGCCGTGCTCCCTCGTCCTGGCTCTTGCAGCTGACTTGTGTGAGGATTGGAAGGGGGCAAGCAGGGGTTAGGCGTAATAGCAGCGCGAGGACAGGATGATTTATCCCAAGTCACTGCCAGGCAGGGGGATATCTTTATCTCCGTCGAGCCCCACAGCTGGCTGATAGAGCACAGCTCTTTCTCCCTTGATAAGCATGTGAGCAGCATATATAATTCTTGCAGAGGTTTCCTGCTAACCTAAACAGAGATTCTGCAAACTTTATGTGCTCAGAAGATAAAAGGTAATGAGACTCCATACATTTCCTGGCTGAGCTCCTTTACCAACCTTTCAATTGCTTCCAAAATGCCCTCTTGTAACCTCTCCATTAGAAATAGATTGGAGGTCTTAATTCTCCTCTTATCACAGACAGCACCCAGGGGAAAGAGTCATGTCCTTCCCCTCCTGCTCTGCGGGAGGGATTTGCTTCCTGGTTGGGTTGTAACCCAGAGCAGGTCCTGTGCTTCAGGCTGTAATGCTCGCAGCTGGGGAGGTGGCAGGGATTTGTGGCAGTTCATATATCTGTACTGATGGAGAAGATTTAAAGAAACCAGAGTGCATTGAAAGCAGACGATTGTATTCCTAAGGTCGGGCTATTACATTTTATTTATCATTTAAAACTAATATGTCTGCTGCCCTTTGAAACCTGCTGAAATCCAGCCCTACTGGTACTGTCCTTAGTTCACAGAAAAGAGTAATTTCTGTTCTTCATTAGACAAAGATGCCATCGGCTTTTGTTTTTGTGGTTCAAAGTTGCTCAGATCTATTTTAAGCTTCGTGATGGTTTTAAACAGTAGCGGGTGCCTGGTGTGCCCACCTTTCCTTGCTCCCTGGCTCCCTAGTCAAACTGCTGAACAGCAACACATTGCTTTAGCCTGGTCCTCCGCCGACTCAGAAATCCAGGGTGGGTTCCCAGCCCTGAAGCAGCAATCACATTTCTAGCACTGAATTCTGAATTCTTGTTCCCCCTGTTTCTGTAGGTTTCTGCCCGCTCTCCTGCCACAGATGCTCAAAGTATCCACACTGCACATTGCGGCCAGCTGGAGATCCATATTGCTGGTATAGGCTGGGATGCGTTTTGTATAAACATGACGTATTAACCTGTCAGGGCTCTAGTGAGGTCGATGTGAGGTGTGCAACGCATTTTGCAGGACTTTCAGCATAAGCAGGCGGTCAGCAGTGAGGATGCAGCTGCACTGCCATGGGGAGTGCAAGGGATGTTTCCGGCCTCCTCCTGGGGCTGGGGCTGTCCCTGGGATGGGCACAAAATGAGGCTCCTGGAGTTTCATACGGATTTATCAGGCTGTGCTGCTCAAATGGCCCGAGATTATCTGCCCAAGGCCAGTTTGAGCCTTACTGGTTTTTGCTTACTCAGGAGACTGGCGAATTGGAGCTGCTCCTCCCAGAGCATTGCAGTGCAGCGAGACAAGTACCAGAACGTCACCAAATGACTATGGATTTTCTAGCAGCACTTCTGCGTTGTAGGCAAGAGAGCCGCTCTTTAGCCTGGCCGCATGTTGTGAAGAAGAGAAAATCAGCAACTTAAAGCCCCCGGTGTGCCTTGCTGACCCCCCGCATGCTGGGTACTAAGAGATCTTTACTTCCACAAGCAGCAGGTGTTCGTGTTTTTTCTGCATAACATCAATGAAACACTTTGAGGGCTGTGCAAGCAGAGGAGGCACATGGGGCTTGCTGTTTTATGGGTCTGTGCCACAGGTGATGGTGCACAGGTAGCTGGGGAGCTCCCAATACACCAAGGCAGGTGTGTTGCAGCAAGAGGCTCGTGCTGTGCCTGAGAGCCGCCCTCCTCACCTGTGCCTGTAGGTTTTTGGTCACCACTGCTGCTCAGATGCTTTGTGCACCGAGTTTCACTTCTCAAGGTGCAGCTGAGAGTTGCATAACTGCTGCTGCTAAATGACAGAGCCTGTTGCTATAACTACAGTGCTCAAAATTTCAGCCTATTCTTCCACACGTGTGTCTTGCAGGCAGCGCTCCCAGAATGGCAGGATGCAGAAGGGTTTGCTTGGTTTAATATTTATGATATCATGTATGATGAAATTGTATCTTGAAACCAAATTCTGCCAGGTTTGTATCTGTGATTTGGAGACCTCCAGAGAGACTGGATCTCCAACATTTAGGCTGCCAGGTGTCAGAGCCTGAAGGGTGTCCCACAGCCACCATGCTGGCATTCCAAGGCCCTGGTGAGGTGCCTCCTGAGCCACAGGGCTGTCCTTCAGCAACAGGACACCAAAGCGATGATCCTCTGGCACTTTGAGAGCTGTTTGTGTCACAGCAAGTGCTGCCTCAGTTTCCCCTCTAGCTCTCCAATAAGCTCACACTTACCTATGGTACAAATACAGCTCTTCTCCCTGAATGGTAAGAACAGACCTGGCCTTAGTGGACACTCCTGTCCCTGCTTCTGCCTCCCTTCTGCCTTAGAGTGCAGCCCAAACACGCTGTAAACCCCTGCCCGTCCCTGCCATGGCTGCTCCTGCTTGGAGACCTGAGCAATGGGGTCAGACTCCTGTCCATGCAGCTCCCTCGGGCAGGAGGTGGTTTCCCCTGGCAGGAACATTCCCAGCGATGTCTGATTGTGATGCTCTGGCAGAGGTCCTGGCCGGTATCTTTTGCAGGGCCTGCTCTGGCCCCTTCATCCCAGGTGTAGTCCAGGGGATATTTTCCAACAGAAAGACACCAGCAGCAGAAGGAAGAAGTTAGTTCTGTCTTGGTGAGTGCTTCAACAGGAGAGACGGCCAAAAGCCGCTGTTTCTTCCTACTGGCTTTCTAAATTGCAGCAGTCTGGGGCGAGAGGAGGGAAGCAGCCTGCAAAGTCACTCCCAGGGCTGCTGCATCCCAAAGCAAGGTCATTGGGCTGTGAGAGGGACCAAAAACCCTCTGCAAAACATGGTCAGGCCAGGTCAGGGCATTTTGGAGCAAGTTTTAGCTGCTTAACATCAGCTCCTCCTCGCTGCTCCAGCAGGGCCAAGGTGGCTGCTCTGCAGGGCTGGTGTTTTGCAGCTGTTGGTTTGGGAGACAGAAGGTTTCCTGGGCTAAATAAAGCCTCCAAATTAGCCAGCTCTGTAGCTTGAGGAGAACTGCATCCTCTCACTGCCTTGCCGTGAAGATCTGAAGCTAGTAATAACTCTGGCTAATTTAGCCACTGCCCAATTCTAAATAATTACAAGCCCTTTTAGCTTTGTTCCTGCATAAGCCTTTAAGTGTTTCCTTTGGAAAAGGCTTTGCTCATGCTAAATGCAGAGCCTGTGAGCTTCTCGGAGCCTTTCCAGGATAGCATCAAAAGCAGGCTGCCAATAAACCAGGCTGCAACACGTGTGGGAGAGCTGCCGGGTCTGGCGTGGGAGTGCCCAGGGCAGGGAAGGTGCCGGTGGCAGCTAACAACTCCATTTTCCTCCTCTACTTTACAAGGAGGGAGGAGGAGGAAAGCACAACATCTTTTGACTACACCTTGAACTGAGTAATAAAACTGTTCTGAGGGATTCATTTTTGGTGCCTTGGGGCGCTGCTCATAGTGGAGTTGAGGGACATAAATTCCTTCTTTGCAGGCAGATGAGGGGGCAGCGTGGGGCAGGCTGCTGCCCCAGGCCACTGCTCCGGTCCCGCTCCTGCGTCTGCAGGGTGACCTTGTGCATGCAGGGGCTGTACATCACAGGACTGGGCTGGGGAGTCCCCTGTGACCCACCCCTGGAAGAGGCTTTTTATCCTATAGCTGTGCTCATGGAGGGCTGCTCTTGCTTGCAAAGGTAGGCACTGCAGGTGTACACCCATGCATTGGGGGCTGTTTGATGTTGTGGAGGTCACGCAGGTGCATTTGTTGGCTGCACCACCCTGGAGATGGCAGCAGGAAAGGGTCTCTCTGGGGGGATGTTTCCTGTGGGGAGCAGAAACTGGCTGGGGCTCCCTGGCAATGGATATTTGTGTTGCCTCTCTCCTGGCACCAATCCACGTGTTGGGGCAGCTCACACCCACACCTGTCCCGATTTGGCTGGCTGGGGAGGCGATAGGTCAGCACAGAGCTGGCAGCTCCCTCCAGCTCCTGCCGGGCGTCTCAAGGCTGTGAGCCCTTGTGTAGCCTGGGAAACCAATGGGCAGTGATGATATTAAAATAAAGACAATTTGTGTGGTGTGGGCGAAGGCAGTTTATGGCAATAAGCAGCTACTAGAGCTATGAGATGGGTCTGGCACTGACTTGTACTGTGCTGCAAGCTGGAGGAAAGTGTGGCAGGGTTATCCAGGGAGCAGCAACCCCCTCACAATTTATTAATGGCAAATGTTTGGTATTTATGTCTAAATTGTCTGCTAGACACAATGTTGTGGACAAGAAATGACTTATTTTCTCTCCTTGGCTCTAAAACATGGATGATGACCCCCCTGCTACCTCAAGAAGGGATATAGCACTGTCAGAAACTGCTGGGGTGTTTTCAAATGCCAGCGTCCAGCCTGGTAAGACATGGGAGGACCTGTGTATGTTTTCACCACCACAACTTAACTTCTCCTACAGCAGCACTGGAGAGCTGGCGGCTCCACAGAAACGGGGAGGTGTGTGCAAGTACGGCTGTGACACAGAGATATGTTTGTGAATGTAAAATAGTTATTTAGCAAACCGCCAGAACGGGAGGCTAACTGATGTTAAATGGAGCAGCTGTTGGCTTCTATTTTCCTCCAGCAGCTTATCAGAGATCATTTCTTCAATCAAAGGCACTTAAAAAATCTCTGACAATCAATTCATATTCTACTCTGTGCCAGGGAGAGAAGAAATACTAATAAAAGACCTCCCATGATTGCCTCTGTAATTTCCTTTGTACAAGATAAGTTTAGGTCCCAGTTCGTAAAGTACAACGTAGGACATTAAGTTGTTGTTTTATTCAGAAAAATGCTGCCAGCCCCTAAAAAATTCAATTTTGTGATTCATTAAACCTTTATTCCACGTCTCTATATCACGTTATTTGAATACATAATCCAAGACAGACTTGATTGGTAAAAAGATAATCCTATTTATAGCTTGCAAAAACATCTATACAACAGCAAGGAAAACTTTCATAGCAGAACAAGGAAAAGATATAAGATCCTGTGACATTAGAGTAACAACAAAACGCTCATTAAAATGAATGGCTTTATAGAAGCTAACTGGAGCCAAGGAAAAGACTGTACATAAATACACAAATGGCATTTTGTTGTGTTGTTATCCCATATTATCAATGCCCTTGAAGCACCTCTTGCAGAAAAAAAGGTGTTTGTTGGGATTCCACAGGGATGAGTGAGGCTGGAGGTGCAGGAGGAGTGGAGTCCATTCGGGAGGGCGGCTGGAACGTCCGACTGGGCTGTGAGAGGAGAGGTGATGGTCTGTGATGGTCTGCTGCTTGCCTGGGGGTTTGAGGCAGCTCTTCTGCCCGAAGGAATGTAGGGGGGTGCACATCCTGAGGGACTTTGAGGTTAAGACATGACTCTGCAGTGCTGCAGCCCATTTTACCCTTTGCACCACGGCGACAGGTTTGTCGTCTTTCTTCTGCTCAAATCTGGGCTCTTCTCTTGAAGAATGAACCAGGGTTTGTAGTTTTATTGCCTTTTCATCTTGGTTAATGTCTTAACAAGAAGGCTGGTTTGTAGCTGACAGCCCCAGAGGCTGCTCAGGATGCTTCAGAGAGCACCTCCTCTTGCTGGTGAAAAAAACCTATTGCGAAAATGCAACTTCACCAGAGAGCAGGTACGAGGTGAGAGATATTCTCTCTGTCCAGGTGTTTATGCTTATAATAAAGTCAATTGGATGTGCTGGCTTGGGTTTTGCTCTTTCTCCTAATTGTAAGTAATGGGAAAGCAGATGTTTAGGGCCATATTCATCAAGGCACTTAGGTATCTAACTACCACTGTAGGGTTTGCAAGTCCCAAACGCACATCTTCAACTCCCTTCCTGCAAAATCTCTGCAAGGAGGATTTATTTTCTTTTTCTTTTTCTTTTTCTTTTTCTTTTTTTTTTTTTTTTTTTTTTTTCGCATGATGCTACTTCATCAATTAGAGATCAAGCAGATGAGCAGGGAGCCAGGTGTCTGCTGGCAAAACTGCGCCCACAAAGCCTCTGCTGCGGGCACACTGCTGCCAGCCCCTGCCCCAGCCGCCCCGGACCTGGCACCCAAAACCTCCTCAGCTCCTCAGGGCAGGTTTGGGTTTTTACTCTTTGATTTGAATTTTTAAATTGAGCAGCATCAGGTGCATGGGCATGAACTCCAGGAGTATATATAGATATGCACATATATAGCTTGGGATCTGCTGGGCGTGTTTGCACTTCTTCAGATTAAATGTGAGAGGTTGAAACAAGACCCAAGGCAGCAGAGACCCCATGGCCACAGCCATTGGCCCCCCGTCCCCCCAGCTCCCTTCCCGGATGCTGAGAGAGGCTGAACAGGTAATAAGGGAGATGCTACTGCATCCCCAGTGCTGCAATGCTTTGCACTGTGGGGGCACTGGGGCCAGGGGTGCCGTGGTGCCCAGCTTTCCCACCCCGGCTGGGATGCCCCAGTAAACCCACAGAATCCCGTGCACCTATTTCTGCCTTGCTTCCTGCCAGTCCTGCTGGGAACAGAGCTGTTTGTGTCTCCTGATTGATGGTGGGCATAAAACTCTCCTACTGAGATGAGTGTGGTTTATTGCTCCGTAATTCATCCCCCGGGGGGAGGTGGCTGCCCTGCGTCCAGACCGTGATAACTGGTAGTGGTGATATACAGCTCGAAGGCCACCTCGTGCCCTGCAGTCCCCAGCTGTGCTCCACGGTGGGATGGGGCTGGTGGCAGGGGGAGAAACCCTGGGGCTGCAGAAGGGGTTTGGTTCAAGCTGCTCTGTCTGGAGCTCCACCATGCGCAGTGCCAGCATGTATACATACATATATACACATATTTCTGCATCTGAAGACCCTCTCCTCAGTATGCCACTCGAGGTGAGGGCATCCAGAATCTCTGTATTAGCTGAAAATTGGCCCCTGGGCCCTGCAAAGGGCAGCAGCCTGTAGGCATCTGCAGTTGTCTCAGGGCAACAGGTAGCAGAGCCAGCTGCCATGCAGTGAGCATCGCATCGCCCGCCTCACGCCTGACCTTTATCTGCCCGAGGAAGGAGAGCAATAACTCACCGGCAGCATTGCCACCACCGACTTAATTGGTCTCATCTCACGAGCAAAGATAAAGGTCGCTTCATAGCTGAGTTCAGCCAATATGTTCTCCATATGGACAAGAAATGTTGCTTTCGTGTTAGCCATGTGCTGAAATAGGGCCCTTTTTTTTTTTCCACGGGGTTTTAAACTTCAATGTAGCTAAGCACCAGTCATTAAAAAATAGCTCCAGCTATGAGAAGAAGTTATGGTACTTATAGGCAGTTAAAAGAAATCACTGCTCCCCATTTAATGCTCCAGTTCAGCAAATCACTTAAGTGCTTGGGTAAATTGCAGCATGTGATGAATCTTCCCCACGTTCAGCAAAGCATCGCAGCACGTGTGCACCTTTCCTGGCTGTTGGAGGGACTTAAGCATGCTTTTAAGAAGTGAAAAGCAATATTTATGGGCTTTGCTCGGGGCTGGGCTGAATCAAGCCCATTTTATTAGTAGAAAATGTAGTGATATTACATCAAAGCACATTTTATTTATAAAGAGCCGTATTCCGTTTTCTGATGACAGGACAATTGTGGGAAGTGATCAAAGAAGGTTGGAAAGTTAAGGCGAAGGCGTTACTTGGGCGACACATGGGAGAGGACATTCTCACCCCCTCCAGCTTATCCACTGGCTGCTGCTCACAAGCTAATATTGACGTGGGCTCCCAAACACCATGCTCGAGGGCACTGCTTGTTTAAATAGTGGTATTTAACATAACAAACACGGTAATCATTGTATCAACACTCACTGCTGGGAGATCTTGCATATCTGAGGAGGGTTTCAGCCCCTGGAAGCTGGCTGCAGGGAGGGCCACTGTTCTTGGCATGGCCATGCTTTGTCACAGGCAAAATGGGTGGCAGGCACAGGGGGAGCATCCTCTGCTGACCCTGCTCATACAGAGCAAGGAGGGCTTGGGGATGGAGGTGCCCAACAAATCTCCATCTTCTGCCACGCTTGTTCAGCAAGCCCTGGCCGAGTGGCTGCAGGGGTATGAAGGGGGGCACGGTGTTTTGGAGCTGGTGGCTGACCCTTGCTCGATGCTGGGCACCAGCAGCATCCTGCCTGTGTGAGGAACATGTCTCCTCTGAGCTGGGCCTGGTGTGAGGGGGCTGGGGAGGTTCTGTGATGCTCACACCCAGTGCAAGCAGCTGCGGGCCGTGTCCCCCGATCCTGCTGCCTCTGGGCAAAGCTGAAGCCTGGATTAAAAATCTGAAGTGTGAGTTCAAAAGCCAGTCCCAGAGCGAGGAGGGAAGGGACAGGGTGAGGCATGGAGGTGGCACAGGGACATGTGGTCCCAGAGCCCTCCATGGAAGGGACATTGCCCAGGGAGCCTCCACCACATGGAACAAGTCCCCAGGCCCAGGTAAGGGGCTCATTTACCTCCCAGGAGGAGGATGGGAAATGCTGGCTAAGAGTTCTGTAAATACTGCACATTAATAGCACTTGCTCTGCTAATTACCTGTCAAGGTGCCAGGATCTGGAGGGACAGCATGTGGGCAGGGCTGGGAGAAGGTGAGGAGAGATGCCAGCGTGTCCCTGCACTGAGGAGCGCTCCTTCAGTGACCCTGCATGTACATCTCAGGATGGCAAAGCACATTTCTGAAGGCTGAGTGCTGCAAGACCACCCTATCTGGCTCCGTCAATCCTTTGCAGCAGCATTTTCTCTGCAAGGTAACTGCCGGTGAGTGCCGGCTTTCATAAAAATGTAAATGCTTGAATAATCTCAGCTGATCTTTTTGCACTCTCCTCTCAGTCTTCCTCCTTCCTGGAAACACAGCTTATCCAGAGAAATCCCGTTGTTATCCAAAAAAATCCTGTTGTTCTCTAAAGGAGGGATGTCCACGGGAACCCAGCACTGAGGATCAGAGCCGGTGTCAGTGCTGGGGAGGTGAGGCCATGGTGACTGCCTTCCTGCCACGACGGGCAGCCCGCGGGGATGGCCACCAGTGCCAGCCTGGGATTCACCGGGGTTGAGGTGACATTTGATTGCTTCCTTTGCAGATGGTGGTAAGGCTGTGACCCAAAGGCTCAGGAACATCTCCGGTTCCTGAATTTGCTTCCCTTTGAATGCTCAATGCCAAAAAAAAAAAGTAAGATCCCAAGATGTTTTCATTTTTTGATGCTGGTGTCACTGCTGCCTGACAGCTTGTAATCATTTCTGTTGGAGGTGGTGGGGGCAACCCTGCCCAAAACAGGTGGGTGGTTGGGCAGACCTGCTTTGGGCTGCCTGGAAGGGGATGTCTGCATCCAGGGCCACTCCTCCTTCAGACATCTGTTAAGGCTTTGAGCCCTTGAAATCCATTATTAAAAACTCTCTTTGACTTCAGCAGGAGCAGGATTTCATCTTTAGGCTGGGTTTTGAGCAGGGAAGGGATTTCAGCTTGGGGAAGCTGGGTTGGATTAGTCTTTTGTGTATGGGCTTCAAACATCTTTCACATTCACTTTAGCTTTACCTGTGTTGAACCAGGAAATAAATAATGTATATGGGAAGTAGGGTAATGTATTGTGGCACTGACACCCTGGAGATGGCTGAATAATAAATAAAAGCCTCTCTCCTTTTATCAGTGGCTTATGTCCTTGCTGGCTGAGTATCAAGCTGGGCAGCCAGAAGAGCAGTGTAAGGGTGAAGGGAGAGGATAGAGAAAGGCAGAGGGAGCACAACAGCTCTGCAGAAAAGCCCCTGGGATCCCCTAAGAGCAGCAGTGGGTTGCCAGTGGCACCGCTGGCCCCAGTCCAGTCCCTGGGAGCCAGGGTGAGATGCCACCCTCATCCCCAAACCCTGCTGCCCAGCACTCTTTTGGGGTGCGCCCAGAGAGAGCAGTGCCTTACCCGCATAGTGGTTTTGTTTAAGGGTTGCTTGTCATTTTACGTGGCTGTAACACGCACAGGCTCAGTGCACTTATATCAGTTCTGGTGCGGATGGGATTCTGTCCTACAAAGCAGCATCCCCCTCGCAGGGGGCTGTGACCTGTTTCCAGGAAAGCGCTGAGACAGGATTTGAGGAGTTTTGTTCGTTGCAAGGCTGAGGGTTCTCACCGAGCCACACCAGAGGCACACCAGCACCTCCAAAATTTAGAGAGAAGTTCAGCTCAGAGTGACCAGTTCAGAGAAAAGCATTAAATCCTGACGTCTATCAAGCGTGGAGGCACGAACGGCAGGAAATGCTGAGAGGGGCTGTGGGGAAGGGGAGAGTCTGAGCCTGAGCTGAACCCCGGGAGGAGAATTGGAGTGTGAAGACCCTCGGACCAAGACCCATTTCCACAAAAGCAGGACCCAGCCCGCAGTCCTGGACCATGACCGTGGGAGCTGTGTGTGCATCCCAGCAGCCGCTCAGCTGCTTCAAACAGAGGATGCTTTGGAGCTGAAATGTTGGCAGCTACAGGCACCAGTTGCTTTTCTCTCTGCACACCTGTCTCCAAACTTTGTAATTGCAGTGTTCATATTTAGGTCTGTGGCAAAGAAACATGTTTTATACTTAATGTTTATCTCCTCTGAGCAGTGATCCTGGCGGCGGGGGCTGGCAGGGGTCTGGGTCCTCTTGCACCCCTGTGTTCTTTGGAAGGGTTTGGCCTCAGACATATGAGAGATGGAGCAAACAGGACCTTACCCCATAGCTGTCCTTGGGGAAGGAGGTACAGGGGGGTGTCAAACCATATCCCAAAGGGGAGAAAAGTGTGGAGTTTGTCTTCATGAGACCTGCTGAAACCCAGATCAGTCGTGCAAGTCTCTGTGGCCACCGAGGTTAATCGATGCAGTTTGTTTGCCTTTGGGGCAGAGGGTATCGATCCCCTTTGTCTCCCTCTCTCCTTGTGTGATGCCAGGTGTCTGAAATGTGTCCAAGTTGTGCCGGTGCCAGGCCGAGTGGCAGCTGAATTATCACCTGGGTCAGCCGGTTGCTGTTGGAAATACACAATACACTCCCAGCTAAAAGAGGGAGGGGAAAAAAAAAGCCAAACAAAACCCTCCAAGCAGCTGCTCAGCAGCCCAGGCAGGCAGGCCCTCTCCATGCATGCTGGCCAGCAAAAAGCGTGGCAGGAACAATGCCCAGACACCTTTTCTTTGGCATGGGGACCCTCCTCCACAAGGGCTGTTTGCAGGGGCTGTCCCCATGGGGTGCTGTGCCCGTGGGAGGTGGCTGTGGCTCCTGGCTGCCGGCCTGGGAGCGATGTCTCCGGGGCAGCTTTCCCTGCTCAGTGGGTGCTGGGGGCTGCAGCACAGCTCTCCTCCTCCCGGCAGCTTTGCTCTGGTCATTAAACAGCTTAATGCAATTCCCCTTCCAGCCTCTCTCTGCAACAAGTACCAGCTCTAAGGAGGATAACTCAAAAGGCCATGCTCGGTGGCTTGTGAGCTGCCTGAGCTCTCACATTCTGCCAGCTCCAGCATGATGGCTTCCCTGGAAAGGGCTGTGCAGGGACCTGGTTTGCTGCTGGCAGGAGAAGGGGTCTGTGGCCCACCATGTACACATATATTCTCACCAGTGGTCTTCCACCCTGTCCAGCCAGAGGGGGTAGCAGGATGAGGCCACTAGTGCTGGCTTGGTTCGTGTGGGTGCCCTGAGTGCCTGTCTGCAATCTGTGTGGCTAGCCATGTACATATGTACATATATATGTACTGTATACTGTGCACGCGCCTGCTGAGGGCACGGAGCTGCAGCCGCCTCCCCTCAGGCTGTCGGATCCAGCATGGCCTGTTTTCCTCTGACAGTTAGGATCACGCCAAGCGCTTAAAAACATATAGTGGGTGCTAGAAATAATGATCTAAGAACTGGGATTTTAAAATAATAATTATTTGTTGCTTTATTTCTTTTGCACTGAGGTCATTGAGGCTATGGATGGACCAGGCTTTTTGGGACCATTTGGAGAAGAGAGGACTCTATACATGACACTGACAGTCACACAACTGCTGGAGTTGGAGGTTTTGTACAAGTTGATTACCATTATTTTCCCAATCAGATAATGAGAGATAACGATGTTAGTGCCCTTTCAATGCTAGCAGCATTGGTATGAGCCAGGTCTGGCTGTCACTCTGGTGCCAGCCAAGCCTGAGTGATCAGAAGGGCTCAGCCTACATAACTGCAGCTGGAGTTTCCCTCCTGTTTGAGCACAGGGATGATTTGACAGCATCCCAAAGCACCCAGACTTCGGGTGTTCTGCATCTCTCAAAACTGGCTAAGACACCTGCAAAAAGCTTGGAAACCCATCCCTTGAACAGACCAGGTTCAATGGGAGTTGATTACACATGTCCAGGACCACAAATGAGCACTGAAGTAGCAAAACATATTATTCTCGCACAGCCAAAACCATGAGGAGTGCCCCTGCTAAGGCTGGAGAGGCAGGTTTAATGCCTCTTTTGATACACAGCAGAAGCACTCATGGAAAGCAATGAACATTTATCAAACACCTGAAGAACACACCTCTGCGTGGCTGATGGGAGCCAGCTGCCGATGGTTATACTTGTGCTCTTGCTGGGGTAGCAGAGAGGGGTTTTCTCTGCTGCAAGTAAGTGCTGTGTGAGTTACAAGTAAGTCTGTTTGGACTGGGGGTGCTGAGCTCTGGCCTGTGTCACTCAGGTGGAGAATTGTGATGGGGCATTACAGTGAGTCAGTGCTGGGCCATGAATTAATGGCCAAAGGAAGCTCCGTCTTGACTGGTTCCTGAGCCCCAGTGGGTGGAGAGCAGCTCTCTGCAGGCTTTACACCAGGCTGCCTCCATCAGTCTGAGTAGCAAGAGAAATCCCAAACCAAGAATGAAATTTCTCTGTAGCAGCTGGGCTGCTTAGGCACATGGCTGTACCCAGCATTTACATGCCTTGATCGCTCCTTTTCATTTTCCTGTGGGAAATAGCAGAAAAAGCCCTTCTCCTGTGCCATGTGTCACCGGGGAGCTTATGATTTCCCTGTGCAGCTGGGAACATCTCTGAGCGGTGCCAGGCACCTCACCCCCACAGCGTGGCCCCTGGGTACCCATGCTGTGTTAGACGGGAGATGCACGGCCCTTGGGAGATGCACAGGATGCCCTTGTGAGGAAGCTTCTCGCAGATGTAGTGATGCCAGCCTGATCTGTGCTGCTGCCTGCATTGTCTCTCCAGATGCCTTTGTTGTCAGAGGGTGCGGGGGGGACGAGTGTCACAGGACCAGCAGCACCCACGAGTGCTGGGGCTGGTCACCACATTTGTCATCTTACTGCTCAGCCAGGCATCGTGTTCCACAGCCACTCTCTAGATGGGATTTAAAATCCTGCACACATGTTATTGCCATTCACCAAAAGGTATTTTGACAAGGCTCTGTGATTCGCTAATTAGAAACAGTCATTTAAAATCCACATCTGAAACATGTTGTGGAGTTGAGGTTCAAGGAGTGCAGGTTTGCTGCAGACACTGGATTCCTAAAGAACAATTTCCCACACCTAAATAATGATGTTTTCCATCATGTTACATCCATTAGCTATAGCTTGGCAGTTGCATCCATCATAATATGCTATTTCAGGGAAATAAATGAGTGTATTTCTCTCTGTGAGAACCAAGGCAAGAATATCTCAATGCTGAAATATTGAGCAGGTTTATATAGCTAGACCAAGTGCAGGTTATTGCTCTAATATGTTGATTCCACCATTAACATACAGCACAGAATAGTCTGCTTTCTTATAATCCTGTAACTTCACAACTAACATTTTAATAGTTACTACTTATTAAGTTCGCTTTTAAACTATGCAATCAGCCTTCCAGCAATGTTATTAAATGGTATCATGAATCTGCCAGAACCAGCCTGGCTGTATTTATAGCTTTTCTCAATAGCTGAGGCACTTTTTAGTCTCCTTGTCTTAGGACGATGTCTGCTTTCCCTTTGCTTTTTAAAAGCATTTCAGTTGAATTTCCTAAGTTCTTCCTCATTGTACGTATATGCCAGCAGGTCCCTGATTTTCTGTTTCCAGAATGGGAAGTGCATTTCAGAAAGAAGAGTGACACAGCTCCAGACACATATGCCTTCCCTGGTTTCTATGTGCTGTTGATGGGAAGAACACTGACATTCCCATCGTACTCTGTCAGCGTCATTTCTGCTTTGCATTGGAGTGGGATGTGCTGCTCCAGTGGGATGAGCCAAGGAGGGAGGAGCACTTCACAGTACCCTGAGCAGCACCCTCATGTGTGCTCCCTGGGTGCCCATTCTCTCTCATTTTTCCATCTGTAAACTGGAAATGAATGCAGTTCATCGTCCATCTCGTGAGGATTACCAAGTAGCTTGCAGGGCTCGCAGCACGCAGGACACCAGGTAAAAGCTGCATCTTGCCAGTCTGAGGGGCTTCACCCATTGGGGGTTGTGGTGGGGTGTCACTCTGCCTTGCTCTGGGACTGACACCCAAAAATGGGTGTACTGGGGGGTGGAGAACCCTGGGGTGATTGATAAACATCATGCAAACTGCAGAGAGTTTGGAAAATGTGCCTGTTAGAGATTTTCAGTGATATAATCACAGGATATTTTAAAAGCTTGATTCTCAACAGGCCTAATCAAAGGGATGTTCCTGAACCTCAGCTACAAAGTGAGACCCTGTGCTGTAACAACATGAGTGCTAATCTCAGAGGCTTTAATAGTGTACAAGAGCAACAAATGCTCCTGGGACAGCAACAGCAGACACCGCACAAAGCAAGTGAGCAGCAGAGAGAAGTCTGCTCTGGAATCAGCACCTTCCCCTTGCACACCAGGTGCTGATGCAGGAGATGGGCAACACCAACAGCATCTTCTGCTCCCAGCTGTGCTTCTCCTCTTGATTTCTAAAGCAATAAAATTGGCCCTTATTCAACCGCTGCAAAGTTGCAGAAAGCATATTTGATGGATTACACCTATCAAAACTTTTAGCGAGAGGAACAGGTACAATTAACAGACTGCGTACAGGATCTTCTCTGCAATTTTTTCCTTGACATCATCAGTAATTACCTGCACTAAACATGCTGCTGCTGTGCATGGGCTTGTCAATCAAGAGGCAGCTCAGACCCAGAGCATCATAAATTCACTGTCATAAATTTTGCTGCCAGACTGAGGGAGAAGCGCTGTCAGAAGGGTATCGAGTGTCTGCAGGGCTTCGCACCCCTCCCCATGCCCTTGCAGTTGAGGCCGGGGAGAGAAATTACCACGGAGCTGTGCCATACGTACCAGCTGAAAACGCTGGCACTTCCAGTTCTCCAGAAGAGCCATCCCACAATTACCATATGTGCGCCTGGCAGTTCCCTCCACTGGAGAGATACAAGGTTATTAAGCAAATATGATTAATGAATAAAAGAACCTCTGGCACGCTGGAACGAGGCTCTGAGGCCCGCCGGGCTCTGGGAGGATTCGTCAGCTTGCACTTTGGGAACCGTGTCAGATTTCTGCAGTAATATGATTAACACGCTGTGTAATGGGCTAAATCCATCCCAAGCGTCCCTCTGGTTAAGCCTATGCACGGACACCTGGGATAAATTTGGCCCTTTTACAGTGGATCCGCTTGACAGAGCTGTACTGCTAAGCTGGAAGAAAGGAAGGTACCAAGTTACTGCTCCAGCTGTGGACAGGGTAGCAAAAAGGATGGCGAGAAGGGATGGATCTGGAAGGAAACAGAGGGATCCAGGGAGAGCTGTGGGGCTGGAGCAGAGGTGTGCTGAGCCCGTGTGCCTGCACTGCCATGCTATGCTGTGCCCTCTGTCCCCATGGCCAACTGCCCCACCACGGCATCTCCCAGCCAAAGACACGGGACTCAGCCACACACCCAGCTGTCACCAGCTCCAGAAAACATGGAGCTGCCAGACCTCACCAGCTGGAGGAATGGGAAGGATGGGGAACGCTGCCTTCCTTATCTGCGGGGACAGATTGCGAGCAGCTGTGGGCAGATAAAGAGTGATGGAGATCGGCTGGAGGAAGGCATTTTCTTCCCCTGCAAAGCAAACTCTCTCTCTCTCCCTTCCCAGTGTACTCTGGCAGTGGCTGGGCTGCCTTCTGCTCAGAGAATCTTCTCTGCTGCAGGGGTAAAAGCAAGAGGATGGATGATGTAAGAGCAGGAACTTGAGAGATGGACATCAGTTTATTTGTAGACTCCTGTTTTATCTCACCCGGTCAGGGCTGTTGCTTCTTCCTACCTCCCCCTGCCTGGGCCGGGCATCCCTGGTCAAACAGCAGCATGGCCAGGAGCAGCACAGCACAGGCTGCACTGCAGCCGCCAGGATTAGCCATGGGCTTTGCTCTGGTATTGCAATGCTTTTTCATGGGTAGGCTCCATTCTGCTGTAGTGTCCTGTATGGCATTAATTGCAAATACAACATTTCTTACCCATTTCAATATACCTTCCATTTCAGGTAAGTTTCATGTTTTTCTGTTGTTTCATCAATTACCAGCAAGAAACTTTGTTTTTCAGCCCTGGACAGTTTCATGTGCATGTTCCTTGTGGTCACAGTTTGCTTTAGTCTTGTAATTACTGAGTGATCGCAAAGAATCGAGTCATTTAGAGGAACTGCCTAGAAAGGGATTAATCACAACCAGACCTTGTTAAAATCCCATTGCCACACCAATTCCCCATACTTACAGAACCTGACCACAGTGTGAAAATTGATATTTATGCTGAGGAGTGTCAATGTGCTGCCTGTGCACCATTCCCTGATTTACTGTCCTCTGGTGTCTGGACTCTGGGGCTGCACTGAGACACACTGCTTGATTTCCAAGCCCTGAAAATGAAATAACTGCCCACTCGGGCCCTTTGGTGCTGAATATGATCAGCGTGTTAACACTGCTAGATTCTGCAGATGATCAGTCTTCAGCTTGAAGTTAAGTTGCCTGATTTCTTGCAGACCAATTTCTACAAACCTGTTGAACTGGACGAAAACAGTGGCATAACAGCCAGATTTTGTGATAAGAATTAAAAGTCTCTTGCTGGGCATGACTTAAATTCACTCCTCTTGGCCCGTGGTCTCCCTCCCTGCTGGCTAATGGGGGATAGCATTGGGACAGTGGTGACAGATTTTCAGGGAGGTCAAAATTGTTGGGGGAAGTTTTTCTGGAGGTGAGGTGACTTTCCAGGGCTGCTGGGGACTGGTCTTGTCCTCCCTCAGCAGTGGGTGCTGCGGCTGATCGAAGAGAGCTCCCTTCCTGAGGCCTGGGACAGGTTTTGGAGTTTGTTGAAAATGATAGAAATCTCTCTTAGTTACCAGTATTATGGCACAACAAAATAGAAGGTTTTTGTGATATTCCCTACAGTGGAAAAACTCTGTGAAAAAGTGTCTGTTGGCTTTGAAAGTCACTTGCTCCAATACTCTTAACAGATGCACGGCTGCTCGCAGCGCTGTGGCTGGTCTGCGCTTGCAACCCTTTAGCTCCCGTGGAGACATAAACGTTTTGTTAGGAAGGAGCAAGTTGTCCTGGCTGTGGTCTCTGGGGCACAGGGAGGTTGTAGGTGGGGGAGCAGGAGCCCAACGCCCCACACCTAGACAGGCACAGCCTGTCCAGCCCCACACGGTATGCAAGGCATCAGTGTGACTTTTACACTCTGCAGCGTGCTGTCCTGTGCTCTGCTGTGGGATGCAGGTAAGGCCTGGGTGGAGCGTCTTGCTGAAAATGATGCCAAGGCACACTCACCAGTGCAGGGGCAATGGGTGCTTAGAATTTTAATGGTTCTGGTTTGACCAATATCAGATCTGTTAACATCATCTCTGCAATTAGGAAAGACAGGTTTATTTCTGTACCTCTCAGGAGACAGGATGAAGCTATTATAAAGTTATTAAGCTATTCTTATAGACAGGTATTAAGTCTCAACAAAGAAGTTGAGTGTTATGAGGGCATATGAAAGAGAAACCTCAGAGGTGCACAGGAGAAGTTAGGGGAAGCAATGGTGAGGCATTTGTAGTGGGAAGGGGCTGGTTTAGCTGTGGGACCAACCAAA
Organism: Nesoenas mayeri; assembly: GCF_963082525.1. Lineage (NCBI taxonomy): Eukaryota > Metazoa > Chordata > Aves > Columbiformes > Columbidae > Nesoenas > Nesoenas mayeri. The sequence continues at coordinate 14,169,992 of NC_137560.1, forward strand.
GCTAGTGAACATGAACCATAAGTCACCTTTGAGCTCTTGACAAGGCGTGTAAACCATTTTCTTTTGCCTCATGGCTGATTTGTGAGGATTCCTGCAGGGAGATGAGCAAGAGAGCTGGCCCTGCACTGAGGATGTCCTGCTCTCCACATCTCTAAACACTGTTGTGCTCTGTGGCCAAGCTCTGAAGTGGGGAAGAACCTACCTGTGATTGATTGCACTTATTATGGGCCTCTGCAGAAATTATGTTGTAGTCTGCAAAGCTTCTGTGTGAGCGAGTGTGCAACACCTGTAAGGTCCAAATTCAACCGACTGGCTGGAGGAGGGAAGCTCGGTGAGAAGGGAGGACACTAAGTGCAGCTGGCATGTGGAAAGGATGCCTCAAAACCCAGTGTGGGTACTGTCTTGGATCTACTCAGGGCTTAGAAGCTCTAAACCCAATGGGATACAGCAGCTGGATCTTTTCTGGTAATCTGAACATCCACCACAGGGAACAGGGCCAGAGTTGTGACACACGAGCTCAAAACGTTAGTCAGAAAGGACAAATGGAATGTGAAAAACCACCAGAAACTCCCAAAGTGGGTCAAATTCCTTGATGCATCTAACAATAGATGTCGGATGGGAAGGGCAGGGTTGGTCTGGTTGCATGCCCTCCTGCGCCTCGTGAAATCTGGGCTACACTGAGGGACTGACTCCATCGTGGTGAAATTCAAAGCAGGCTGCTGAAATCGTGGAAGCCAGAGACTCCAGCTGTGCCTCCTCCACCCGGGCCTGCCTGGCACAATATTAGCTTCACGCCTGAGCGAGGATGACTTGGCTTATTAAACTTGCAAACCTGCCTTGTGCTGGCCCTTGGGTATTCAGGACTGCCGGGTCTCTGGGGCAGAATGCTCTAATGCTACTTTTACGCCACGTCTACCGCAATGAGGACTGCTTAATCGGCTTGTGGTTCCCGCCAGCACTGCAAGCAAAGAAAAAGCGATGGAGAAAAATCTGCCAGGACCACAGCTATCGTTTGGTGTTGGCGCATCATTAATTCATATATTGTCTCTCTCCCCAAAGACAAACAAGCCAGGTAGCCAGAACAGGTCAGTGGGGAGGATGCACAGTAAAATCCAAGCACAAGAAGTGGGGGACACAGGCAGTCCTCATCTGCAAGGCATCCCCCCACCAGTCCGGTTTCTCCCCTCCGCTGAGTCCTGAGGCTTCAGTAGCATGAGGGTAACTTGTGGTGGTTCCCCTCCCCCCTATTTTAAAAATATAGCCCCCCTTCTTCCCTGCTTTGCTTTAATCACTTTAGAACAACCCTGGAGGAGCGAGACTAAGGTAAATAAATGTGGGAACCAGGGGAGTTCTTGAACTGTTAAAGAAATCAATATAAATCACAGAGTAACCTTGCCCTGATATCTTCCTTACCACCTCTGAGGCTCTACCTGCCTTTGTCTAACAACAATCTCAGTTAATTAGATAATTAATCTAATTATCTAATTAGGTGGAATTGCTGATAGCTATTCCACCTAATTAGGCCAGTGGCTGTATCTCAGCAGCAGCAGTTCTCTCTTTCTGGCTAACCCTCCACCTTCTGCCATGCCTGAAACCAGGCACTGACACAATTCGTGGCTCTTTGTTTGCTTTAACCAAAACCACCTGGAAATGATTTTACATTTTTTACTTGGGCTTCCCTTGAATGAAAGCAGGATGGCCAGTTGGAAAGTAGAAAAGGAAGCTTTCAGCACAGGACTAAATTTTTAGCAATGAATGCAGTAAGCTCTTCAGTTTTTTTATTTCATTTTCCTGGTGTAAGATTAATTTTAGTTCTGAACACAGCAACATGTTATGTTTGAATTGATCCTAGGGAAACATATTGCTCTGAGGCTGGGGAAACAACGTAAGTAGCTTTTTTTTCCCTTTTTATTTGGACAAGTTTAGCTAACTCATGGCTTTGGTGCCAAACACAGTCTCTTCTTCTGGGGAAACATGGGTTGTTCTCTCACTGCAGCTTTCCCAACCCTTCCTCTGGGCGATGGCACAAGGGAGCTGGCCAGAATTAAAACCAGCCTAAGGCCATCGGTCCCACTGATTGTCTCTGCAGGGATGCTGTAGCTGGCTGCACCTCAACATTAATTTTGGACTGCTGTCCCCTCAGGGACTGTAGACACCTTTGGGGCTGCAAAGCTACCATATGGCACTCCTGTTTGTTTTCCCCCCTCCTCTTAATGCCTAAATGGGATTTAAGGGCATTTTTGTACATTCCAAAACAAATCAGTAGCTGTCTGCAAAGCAGGCAGCCAGGCTTGGCCCCTGAGAAAAGGTTGTGCTCACGTTTCACACCCAGAGCTCTGCTTTCTCGGGATCCCACCTGATGCGCCAGCATAAGTGCAAGAAAAGTGACTCAACATCTGAGCAGTCAAGAACTGAGACTCTTCCAGTACAAGGAATGTCTCACGCCGTCACTATCTATTGTTGGAGAAACTTCCCGGGGCCCTTCTGACACCTACAGCTGTGGAAGGATGCACTGGGCTTGGAAACCAGTGATGTGTGTTGCAAAGTCCACAGGAATGCTGGCTGGATTCTAGGGAAGATAAAATGGCCAGGTAAGTTCTGCAAGAGCATTTCTGCGATAGACACGTCTTTCCCCTGGAAACTCTTTCTTCCCATAATGTTCCCAGGTTAATCTGCTGCAACAGCATCCAGACCTGTGATCTGGTTCTGGGGAGAGTCCTGCTCCTGCCTACATCCTCTGGCATGACTGGGATGATGGGCAACAGATGAATCCATGGCTTTTCATTTTGCTTTTTTCTGTATTCATAAATATATAACTGAAGCACCATAAAATGTCTCCTTGAGGTGGTTTGATATATATATATATATATATATTTTTTTTTTTTAAGTTATATATTATGTATATATATTTTGAACTGCTTGGAGTAAAGTTGTAACAGCATTCTTATTTTGAAACCCCCATATTGAGGTGTTTATTACAGCATCGTGAAAACTTACATTTAGCTGAAACTTGGCAGATGTTTTTTGGCTTGAAGCAAGTTTTCTTTTGAAGGAGTTTACTATTAAGTGCTTAAAGACTTTTCCCCTTTCTCTGTATTTTTCTTTTCAAAAGCAACACCTTCAAGAACTGGGTTCAGAAACACTGGGCCAGCTCTGCAGCAAGTGTGAATGCTGCAAGTCAAGCACAGAGCTGCAGCCATTCATGCTTTTTTCTGACATCTGTTAAGGGAATGGGAGGAAGGGAATTCAGCTGTTTTCTGTACGAAAAGAGGCTTTTTTGTTGTTCTTTTGGTGAGTCCTGCATAGCCACACTCCCATCAGATGCTGGTGATCATAATGCCAGCTGCACAGACCACAGCATCTCTGATTGCCTGGAACTAGTCTCTTCACACCACCCACAGCAAGCCAAATTTGCTGTACCTGTAAGAAAACTGAGTCTGTGGCAGGCTTGTTGCTGTTCTACGACTATGTTGTGTACTGACTAATGTCATCCCTGGCAGGGGCTGGGATCATGTCGTTACAGGTCCAGTGGGGTAAATGCAGTTACTGATGATATGGTTTGTGCAAATGGCCTCAATATCAGTGACATGGTCTATACTTTGCTTTATATTCACACACTTTTCTTCTTTTTCAGGTGTGCAGACCTATCTTTTTCAATGTGAGGACATGCAGGTAGATATCTGGTTTATATAACCTGTGCTAGCAAGCTGCACATCCCACAGGACCAGGAGCAAGAGTCACCTACGTGTCCTTTGATGGGCAGAAAGCCCCACTTCATCCCTGCCCTGCATGGAGGACTCGCTACAAGGCAGCAGGAATGTGTGCTCAGAGACTCTTCCACATTGCATATTTATGCGTGCTGGGTGTGTGAGGAACAGCCTGGGAACTGGTGTCTGGCACTGGTGGGAAATGGCTATTGCTGACCAGTGTTGGGTCCCTGCCTGCCCCAGGGAGCCCAGTGGCACGGCCAACCTCCTCTGCCCCTCTTCAGCCCGCAAGCTGTGAGATGAATGAGGATGAAGGCAGGCAGAGCAGACAGACAGATCTCAGGCAGCACACCAGTAGGGTTGGCCCTAATGGCCTCGTGTCTCCATATGGAGGTGGGCAAAGAGAGCCAGAACCCCACTGGCACCTGAGATGGTTCCTAACCCTGAACCCAAATAGGATTTCTTCTGAGAATCTGCAATACTGTAGACAGGTTGGTGGTCTGTTTGTTTTTTCCACTTCCAGTTTCTGTCAGCAGCCAGAGGTGGAATTACCCAAGTCTTGAGAATGAGCCTGTTTTCTCTGGCTCTATCTTGCAAACTCAGAAAGTTTGAAGAGCTCTGATAATCACCTTTACCCTTGCTTATTTACCAGTTTAGTCTCTCCCTGAGGGGGTTCCCAGTGCCCTACCTGAGATGGCTCTGCTCACAGGACTGTGCCAGCTGGCTGCCACCTCAGTGTTCACTAGAATAGATAAAAATAGCATTAGTACTTTTGGTCAAGTCCTTCTGGTGATTTTTTTCTACTTTTGCTCTTGCCTTGAAGTTTCCACAACAGAATTGTGCCTGTACTGTGAAGATACTGACTTATTACCACCATTTGGTACCACAGATATGACAACTCCACTGCAAAATTTAAGATATCTTGCTGGGATACCTGTGGTTGGACAAGTGTGAATTTGGCTCTATCTGTACCGGTGCTTTTCAGTCCTTTCCATAACACATAATTTACTTAGGTGACTGAATTGAGATGGCTTGTTGGTTTCCCTTCCTCTTTATCCACTGCTTTGTTAACCTATTTTTTTTTTTTGTATTTTATTAGATATTATTTTTTGCTCCCACATATCATTGCAATGCAGATGTTACACAGATCTACTTACCATTTTCCACTTGCCGTGTTTCATTTGTCTTTTCAGCAGCTTTGTGTCTTTCCTTGTTGGAGGCTTTGGTGTTCTACAAATTGTGTGGAGCTAGAAGATCAAGGTGCTTTTTCTTGGTTGCCAGCATCTAGCACAAAGGAGGAGGAGGCAGATTTGGAGACGTTGCTTGTTTCTATGGATAATAATCAATAAGACCCATTAGGGAGACAACGACATACATCACTAAACTTTGACCTCTGCTCTCCAGAGCAGTCCCAAGATGCCTATTCATATGCTGGTGACATCCAGATTGTGTTATTGCAAAAGCCTCTTTGCTTGGGAAGGGATTACAGATTTAAATTGCACAGCTTTTGCTATCTGTAGAATACAGTGTGCAGGATGTTCAGCTGGAGCCTCTAGTTTTTGTTGGCTTTCTTTTCTACTCAGCCGAGTTTTATATTTAACGCTGTTGTGTGCAGAATTTTTTATGCCTCTCTACCTTTTCAGCCTGTTTTCTACTCCTGTCTGTCTGGCATTTTAAGGGTTTGCAGACCCTGGAGATTCTTGGCACTGGCTGTTGCTTTCATATTGCTCCTCATCTTTCAGATCCCGTTTCTACTACGCTGTTCTTCGACAGGCTGTTTCTGATAGAAAGTTTTTGGCTTGTCGTTTGAAGTTCCTGATAGTCGGCATTTGATCACTTGCTAATTCCGTTCTAAAACTATTTTCTAAAGAGCCCATGGAAGAGTATATATAAATAGATTATATTAAAAAAAAAAAACAAAAAAAAACACCTTTGAAAATACCCTTCTTTTGCTTAATAGAGGAAGTTCTAAGTTTCCTCAGAGGAAAAACGCACATACCAAATGTAGAAGAAACTGGAAATCCCTGGGTATTTGAGAAATCCATTTCCAGGCACAAAAGCTGGATGAAGAATTTTCTCCTTGTACCTCTCCCCTTCCCTTGAGAGAGTATCTACTGAGATCTCTTGCCTGGAAACAAGTCAGACCAGCTTATCTAGTGTGAGTGGGTGAGGAGGGAGAGACAGGACCCTGATGACAGCAGCAGGGTCTGACCTCGGTGGGATCACAGGGGCAGGAGGGACCACATGAGCTGCGTGATTCCTTCTGTAAGCAATCAAGGTCCATCTTTACGTTGACTGCCTTTGCTCTTCCCACAGTGAGGCTGTTTCTGGTCCTCGCTCCTCTGAAGGTTAGAAACAGATGTCCAGTTTCTAGCCCACATATCCAACATAGATCAGTTGTGTTCTTCTTTCTTGTCTGCTAGTTCTTTTATTGCTGCAATGTGCTGCCTCCTTCCCCAGTGTATTTTTTAAAGAGTGGTCATATCCCCTCCCAGCCTTTGTTGCCCTAGGTTGAGCAAGTTGAGTTTGTAGAGACTTCTCTCACAGGATGTGCTTTGCATTCCTCTGGCCATCCTGGAAACTCTTCTCCAATGCTTGTCCCTGCTTGAATGCATTTTTTTTTTTTTCCTACAACTGGAGAATTGTCTGGAGAATGGTAATTCCAACAAGATCTTGCTTGTGCGCTGTACAAAATCATTATGCTTCCCCTTATCTACTACTCGGTACTTCATCTGATACCCACTGCTTGATATTGGCCTTTTCAGGAGCTAAGTCATGCCAGTGGCACACAAACACCTGAGGTAGGTCTTCTCCCTCCTGTGTGCCATGCCAATGAGCTTCTGCTCCAAGTCAGAAATTTCTATTATGAGCACCTGGCTGTCTAAGCCAGTAACACTGTATTTCATCCCCTTTCCACTTTGCTCTCTCTCAAAGTTATGCTCTTCTTCCAATGTGACATTCTGCTTCTCAACTTCAGGTTATTAATGTAATCTCTCCTTTTATTAATGGGGTCACTGAGGAAAATATCAAATAATGTTCAGACCAAGGCATTTTTTTGAGGAGCTCTACCAACAATCTCCCAGTTCCGCAATTCTTCTTGCTTCATCCCTTGCCTACTTTGCCACGCCAGTGCTCCCAGCGCAGCCAAAAATATCACATCTGACCGTACATCTGAGTCTTTACTTAAGTTTGGAAAATGGCACACTGTGTGATAACTGTACCTTACCATTTGTTTCTCTCCCACAATTATCAGTAAAGTCTCTTTGTGTCCCTGTATTAATCCGAGACACTTGTCAATTCAACACCTTTTGCCAGAGCATGCATCTCTGTGGGGCACCTGGGCCAACAATCAGCCAGTTCTGTGTTTACACAATCCCTAGCACAACGCTTTTCCCCAAAAGCTTGTGAACTCAGTCTGAGCCACGTTTTCAAAGATACTGTCAAGTGCTGAGACTTCCAAGAGTACTTTCCTCCTGACTTCTCACTGGCATCAGTACCTGAAGCTGAAGGCAGCTCGTGCTGTGCTTTGAAAGCAAGAGGGGGTGCGGTTAGATGGCCACCAGTGTCTCTGGCCAATGCGTGCTTTCTGGTTTGGTATTTTGGTTTGTGGTTTCTGAGCATAGGCTCCTGCTTCCCTTGCCAAGTATGTTCTTAGGGTATGGCAAACATTATGCTACTTTGTGTGAAGTCTGCTGGCTTTCACACAGCCTCTTTTTCTTCCATAACTTGATGACTTCTCCTCATCCTGGAAACCTAGGGAGGCCAAACACTTAATTCCCTCAGCACAACACAGCGAAATGAATCCTGGTTGTTAAGGTGCTCCAGTGTAGCTGGTTCACCATTTCTACCCTCAATTGCTAATTTCCCTTTCCACTCACTTCTACTAAAATGTGCTAATTGTGTGGTGATACGCAACTTCCCTGCCCCAGAGAGCAGCAGCAGCATCACTTCTGACCCTTTCAGCTCTGGCTAAACTAATAGAGAGATCTGTGTCCTGAGCCTGATTCCAACTCCTGTGTAACAAACTCCTTGATACATCCACAGAAAAGTCCTTCACTAGCGGTTAGACTTCGGGCTGTTCAGGGCAGCAGTCACTTCTGAGAAGTTATGCACATCTGATGCAAAATGACAAAAATGTATATTTACCACAGTGACCAACGGGCCTGAGAAGCTAAAGTTAATATTTATATTTGACATTGAACCCTATGCACAAATACTGACTTTGGCTGCATGTGCAGAATTCAAATTTATTTTAAAATCCATTTATACCAATGGCCCAGGTGCAGGGAATTATCCTTGTGCTCCTAGCACCCCGGGTTTTGGAGGTCTCACTGTGCTGAAGAGGCTGTTACCAGGGTGCATAGCTCAGGGGTTGCCTTTGAGCAGGTGGCAGGTCCTGACTGATGGCTGCTTTTGGGGCTGAAGCAAAGAAGCTGGAGCAGCTGTGGTGCTGCTGGGGTGCAGGACAAATTGGGCAAGGGAGAAGAGGATGGGGATGCTGAGCTGGTGCAGAGGAGTCACCATGTTCCATCTGCCTCATCCCAACACCTCCATACCTGACATGAAGGAAGTACTGAGGCACAGCCAAACCTTTGCTGGGCAAAACCATTTAAGCATGAGGTGCCAGCACAGGTTGTGGCAGCCAGGTTGGCCCGAGAGGTTCGTGTCCTGTTCTCCCAGGTGCTGTGAGTGTGCCTGTCCTGGTGCCATGTCTCTTGTCATGCCCTGGAAACATCTGCAACCAGAGTCTCTTCACAACGGTTTTTGTAATTTAAAATGCACATAGTGGGGGAAGGGAAGAGGTGGAAAGCAGTGGGTTAACAAGGATCCTTTTGCAAGTGACAGTACTCTCAAGCAAGGAGTTGCACACAGGTGGCAGCACCAAGAAAGCGACATCTTCTGGAGGCAAGGGTGGGAATTTCTTCTGCTGAATTTACCACCAACTGAACAGCACCCTGGAGTCTAAAACATCTAGCTGGAATAACTTTGGTTTGAAAACTGGTGTCGTAGATTCACGTGTGAGCCTAGAAATTTATTCCTTTCACTTTGCAAGTCAAGAGTGCTGGAGTTAGTGAGAAGAAGTGCTAAATGACCTGTCTATGGCTGCCTTGCAAACATGTGAGAGCCAAAACTCCATTAAAAATCCCCACATGCTCAGCAGGGTGCACTGCCCACACCACCTTGGCGAATTTTGAGGCCGGTGGGGTAACTAACTCACTTTGGTAACACCACTGTGCGAAAGAAATATGCCACCAAGGCAGCTGTAACTGAGCTTGACTGTATTTTCAGCCCTGATTTCTGCTAATGGCAGAAATTCCTGTCTTGGTGTGTCTGTGTCTGGAAGGATGAACAGGGAAGTGTTGCCTGCAGGATGCAGCACCCCAAAGCTCCAGGTGGATCAACACATGAGCCCACTGGTGGACACCTCACTCCTCCAGGAATCATCCATGAAGGTACAGACACCCAACTGTGGCTTGAAGAATGTTTAACAAGCTGGAATGATCATCCCCCATTGCATATACGTGACTGAATGAAGTCATGCTGTACTTGGGTTGCCAAGCTTCTAACATGTGACTTTAGAAGTGTTATTTGCTGAGGAAGGAAGGTTTCCCGGGGAATTGATAACAAAGGATGTAGTAGTTTTTTGCAAAGAAAACAACTTTTGCTATGAAAAGAAAACAGAAACTCTGAAACTTTTTTTTGAGGAGATAAATTGCTTTCTAAAAATGGGCCATAGCTCCTTGGTGTTTCCACAATAACTCTGTGCCTGTGGTTACTGTTGCTCTGTTCAGCATGGTAGTGGGGAGCTAAGGGAGGCAGCTGCAGCAGAAAACAGGACTCAGACCGTATCTTCTCCTGAGTTAAAATTTCAGCAGTTTCTGCCTTTCTGTACTTCAGGTTCTCCACTGACCTTGTCCCCAAACAGGGTGTTCTTGTTGTCCCCATAAGCATCATTGCCATGAAGTTCTGGTAGTGATTGCACACCAGGACTCTGTGCTTACCAGTCCCCATGAGCACTGCGGAGTTATTGTTCCCACACAGATTCCCGAAGCAAACGTTACTGCTGTAATCTAAAAGAGCAAAAATGTTTGGAAAACAGCAGATGCGATGGGAAAATGACACTTCCTACATGTGATAATTGTGAAACCTTAACTCTGCCCTTGGAGTATGTCTGCTTCTCGCCGTATTGTTCGGGAACTTGTGTGGTGCAGAAAAAAAGTAATTGGAAGCCTTAGTCTGTGCAAATCACAGTTAAAATGGATGGTGGAGATGTCGGCAAGGGTTAAATTACCTGTGTGGGGATGGGGGGACCTGGGTAGGGTAAGTGGATTAATGCAGCTATTAAATACACATAGCTGACTCTGCCAGCACAATTTGACTGTTAAAATGGGCATCGGTGGAAGGGAAAAAAAACCTCTATGGCTCATGAGTCCAGATGACTTAAGCTTTAAAGTGCCGGAAACGGTTAGGCTTTGCTCCTGCCATGGTAAGAGTGGATCCTGCCTTAAGCCACTTACATTGGCTTGCTTTTTAGGCAGAAAATTTATCTTGTTTCTTTTGTTTGTTTTTTTCTTGTGTTCAGCCGTAGATTAACTTTGACCAGACCGTCTTCACCCTCGCCCTGTAGCCCCACTGCCCGGGCAGCCCACAGTCATCCCTCCTGCCTATGCTGTGTTTCTTGCCTGGGCATGAAGTTTGCTCTTCACTGTTACCTTGGCTTAGTCGCCACTGAAAAACTGGGAAAGCACAGTGAAAGAATGTCTGCTGTGCAAGGCTTGCATTGTGCAGCTAGGAGCCATCGAACCAACTCCTGTCTTTATCCATTGCTCTTTGCCCCTGTCCGTCCCCAGCTGTTTATTGCTCCCATCTCCTCCTGCAGCTGCTGCTGAGGAGCTGACCCTGTGTGAAAAGTGGCTCAGCAAAGATGGCAAGGGCTTCTCCTCTGCACATTGCTGTCCAGCCCGCAACACCAGCATTTCCGCAGGCTTGAAGAGGGAGCAAGGTCGAGCTTGAGGCACGACTGCAACTTTTTGGGCAATGTAACTTTTTGTCACCCTGCCACTTTTGCAGAACCAGAGCTTGTGCTTTCAGTGGAGTTGACAGGTCACCGAGGGACTGATGGGAGCGTTTCTGGAAGACTAAGGCAGCGCTGCTGAAACACCTTCAGCCCTGTAGGCTAGGGACCTGATCCGGAGCGAAAGGAAAATCATAACGGCACCGCCGAGGTATCGGTGAGGGCACAGGGAGCCCGCGCCCGAGGAAAGGGCACGGAGCAAGAGTTTGCTGCCGGCTGCTCAAACCTACGAGGTAACTTCCAGCGCAGCCGCGGCGGGGCGAGGCGGGACCGGCGGAGAGGGCCTACGCGACCCCGTCCCCCGCCGACTGCCACCGGTGCCGACTGCCACCGGTACCTGCTGCCCCTCCGGAGCCCGCTCCGGCCCCGGGGGCAGGACGGGGCCGCACAGCCGCACTCTCTCCTCTCGGGCTCCCGCCCGCAGCAGGCCCCGGCGGGGCCGCCGCCAGCCTCAGCCCCGCTCCCCCGGGGCCGGGCAAGCGACGAGCCCTCTGAGGGGGAAGGGACGGGAAAGGAAGGGGCCACCCGCCAGCGCCGGCTGAGAGGAGCCCGCCCCTCGCGGCGGGGTCCCGGCGCGGGGGGCAGCGCCCGCGGCGCGGAGGGGAGGGCAGGAGCCGGCCCGGAGGAGCTCCCGGCCGGGGGCGGGACCCGCCGGGAGGCGGCGCGGCGCGGGGGGCGCTCCCCGCTCTCCTCCCCGCCAGGGCTGGCGGCGGGGCCGCCCCCATTGGCCGCGGCGCGGCGGTGAGCTCCGCCCGCCGGAGCGGCGCGGGGAGGGAGAGGAGGAGGAGGCAGGGAGGGCGCCGGGCTGCGCTGCTAGTCTGGAGCGGAGCCTGGCAGCGGCAGGAGCGGCAGCGCGGGGGTGAGGAGCAGCCGGAGCCTGCTGGACGGAGGCAGCCCCGTCCCCCTCCCCTCCCCCTCGCCTCGCCTCTTTCTTTGTGCGCAGGGCAGGGGCGGCCCCGATCCATGGTCATGGGCGACAAGAAGAGCCCGACCAGGTGAGCGGGGGCGCGGGGGGCGCGGGGGCGGGCGGGGAGAGGCACCTAAGATGGAGGGAGCGCGGCAGGGGCCGCCCCTGCCTGCCCCGCCGGCGGCGGCGGGCCCGGCTCGGCGCTGGCGCGGCGGGAGGGGATGGCGGTGGGTAGGCCCCTGGCTGGTAGTTGCTGCGTGTGCTCCGCCGCGGGGGAAGGGGGGGGCGCGGCGGCGAGGGGCTCCTAAGATGGAGGGAGAGCGCGGGGAGGGGGGCGGTGTGCTCGCACCGCCCCGCCAGGTACGCGGGGGGCCGGGGCGAGGGGGGCGCTGCGGGAGGGGAGGGAGGGAGGGAGGGATGGGGGGAGGCTATTAAGATGGAGGGAGCGTGTAAGGGCACGGGAGGAGGAGTGCCGGTGTCTCCCTGCCTGCCGCCGGTGCCAGGGCTGGTCTGGTGTGAGAGCAGCCATGGCGGCTCCGCTCGCTCGCACTCCCGCTCCGCGCACTCGCTGCTCCCAGACAAAGGGAGGTTTAACAAGGTGGAGGAGGGAACGCGCCTCCCAGCCTTCAAACTCTCCCACCCACCCTCCCACCCTCTCGCCGAGGGAGGGGGGCGGCCCCCGCCGCGGTGCGGGGGGCGCCGGGGGAGGTGGCCGGCTCGGCCCGGCCGGGCTCGGCTCGGCCCGGCTGGGCCCTCCCGCGGCGCGGGGCCGGGGGCGGAGCGCAGCCTCGCCCCGCACCTCTCCGGGCGCCGGACCCGGTAGGTGTTTGCCGGCTGTTCCCGGACGCGGGAGGAGAGCGGCGGTGAGAGCAGGCGCTCGGTTTCGGGGCTCTGTAACATGGTTTCTTATGTGTGTGTTTTCTTTCTCTCCTCCTCCTCTTCCTCCTCCTTCTCCCGCCGCCTCTCTCCTCCTCCCCAAACACACACGTACACACACGCTTCCCCTCTCCCTCCCCCTCCTCAAGGCCGAAAAGGCAAGCCAAACCTGCAGCCGATGAAGGCTTTTGGGATTGTAGTGTGTGCACCTTCAGGAACAGCGCCGAAGCCTTCAAGTGCAGCATCTGCGATGTCAGAAAAGGCACCTCCACAAGGTACGTCCGCACCTTTCAGCGCGGCTTCTGCTTCGTGCTGGGCTGTGCCGACTTGTTGATTTTTTTTATTCTTGCTTTTGCTGGAATATCAGCTGGTTGTACCTCGCTCCCTTCCGTGGAGTCCCTTCTGTCTCCGTTAAAAAGCTTGTCGATTTTAAAAATTCTATTTTAAGGGCTTTAATCAGAGCTGGAAGATGCGTTTCTTTTTGTTGTTCTGTACTTGTTTTGTTGCTGATGTATGAAGGACCTCTGAAGATCCATAAGTAGCCAGAAATGTTTTAGCTATGGTTTGGAGCAGATGATTTTTCTGTGTTTTGGGTGGAGATTTGCCTGTGCTTTCTACAGGAGTAGAAATGATTGAGGATTAAGGAGCGAGGAAGGAAATGGCTGAAACTAAAGATGCCAGGAGAACAACAACTCCATTCCCGAGATGTTGATCTCTCTGTGTCTGTTGTCATCCAAAAGGAATCGGCTTTGTGCTCAGTGTGGGAATGGTGCAGATTGCTTGAAAGCTTTAGCTGTCAGGTCTCTCGGATTGCCTTGTGCTGAGTAACTGTGGAAGTCTTTGAGATGGTGAAGCTGACATACAGTAGTTAATTTGATCTTAAAAAAAAAAAAAAACAACCCAAAAACTTGCGCTCTCCCAGTAAATGGATTCAGAAAGTTTATTCCAGGAATATAAGTTGTCGCTAAAGCAAGCGTGTTGTGCCTTGCCTTTTCTTTTTCTGATGTTCTACCACGTTGACTTCTGATTTTGTTCATATTGTATCTCTTGAGTTGCTCTACTCTGCCAAGGAACTAGTCCATAATATTGCCATTGTGAAAGGCATCGTTTTCCTCCTTTGAGTGAAGCATTGCATTGCGATGCTCTCATCAGCAGGCTGTTTGCATGACTTGGCTGTCTTGACTTGATTGACAAAGGAGGTGAAAACGTGTCCGATTGGTTATTGTTCACGCTGTGTTTTAGACAATGCAAAGTGCCTACATTTTTAATGAGGAGCATGCTTTTGGGCCATTGAAACTGAGTTACAGCAACAGGGTTCTGTGGTACTTCTCTGTGTGTTCTACAATGCAACGTTGGTTACAAGTATCTCTGTGCTTTTAACAAAACATGCAGAGGTCTTGAACTTAAAACAATTTTAAATAGCGCTGAGTGAGCTTGAGCTTTCGGGACAGCCGTGTTCTGTATGCACATAGAGTTTTCACTCATTCGATCTTGTTTTCTTGTGCAACTGAACTTCCACAGTACGCTTGATTTCTGTGCTTTTCTGTTTCCTTGGCTTCCCCGTTGGCTCAGGTGAAACACATTGATCCTACAGTTGCCTGGTGTTTAGCTGTGCTACTACAGTGCGTAGCCTTGTAGTCACCGCCAGTTCTCACAGTGTCACATGAAGCATGTGCATGGGTGTTTGCGGGAGAGTCTTAATGGGATGCAGGAGCTCATGTGTGTTGGATCTTATATCAGACTTGACCATTTCCATTTGGCCACCATCCTGATGTTCATTCTGAGAGAAGCAGTTTTCTCTCACATGCCCTTACTTTTATTTGTAATGACAATTTTCAGACCGTTGGTTGAGGTAGCAGGATGTTTTGCCTTTTAAGGGACCCTTAAGAGGGATAGCACTTGGTATTTCAGGTTAAGAGCTGTAGCCTTGCAGATGTGATCCTCGGGTCTGGAACATTGTACTTCTGCTTAGCTTTTAATGAAACCTTATGAATGGCTTCTAATTTTAATTCATTTAATTCATCAGCTTTCTATTCATTTTTGCTGCTTTTTAAATTGCTTTTGTTTGTAGACTTTGAGAAAGTATTTAAAATATTCAATGAACCATCATGTCTTCTTGCATATTTATATCATTTATGAATAAATATTACTGCAAGCAGGAGTGATTGAATGCCGTGAGTGAGCGTCTTATGTTGAGAAGACCTGGGAGGTCAGAGTTCTTTGTTGTGGTATTTCTTTGAGTGTTACAGTATGTGACGTATGAGTCAATGCCAGGGAAATTCTTCAGAATTTTAAAAATAAATGACTGATGTAACAAGACTTAATGAGTTATGATTGATAATTTATTACTTGAAATATAAGGTGTCTGATGAGCTTGACTTTTAAGTTGCAGTTTGACAAGTTGATGACACTTTTCCACATTTAAAACTGCCTTGCTTCATTAAGGCTTACTTCAATAACGCTTATTGGAAATTTATCAAACTCACTTTTTAAAAAAACAAAGTAGTGAAAGGCAGACATCATAGACGTGGTGAGGTAACTGGCTTTCATGAAATTACGATGTGCAATTACAGTATGCCCAGGTTTTTTTAATTAAGATTTGGTATGACCTATTCCCTGCCCCCTCTCAACTGTGAAGCCAGTTATTTGCTGTAGAATTTACTTTGGCTGATGACTATACTCTGATTTGAGAACTAGTTAGGATGTTAACTAATTCTTGCTATGTGTATATTTTTTCAGACTCCATATAACCTATTGGTGTGTGGGAGGGGTGGCTGGCAGCAGTCAGAAGTTTTACTTTATCAGATCTAACTATGCCCTTTCCCTAGGATCTCATAAAAGAAGCTTCACACACAGTGAGTTTTAGAGTTGATGTACCAAATCAAAATATCTGTAGATGCTGAACAGTTAAACTATACCTGAATGCTTTTGCAAGGGGCTGTTTATAAATATTTCGGTTGCACTTTCAAATAAAAATGAGGTCAAATCCACCTCAAGTGAACTGGGATGCAGAGATTACATTAAACCTGTAGTTCTTACTTGAATACTGGATTTGTTATAGTATGTCACTAACTCCTTTTCCTCAAGTTTGTTCTTGCTATTTTATGGTTAAGCTTTATTATTAAGCAAGCATGTTGAGTTTTTCTACAGTTTTCCTTCTGTGAGGATCATGGCAAAGATACAAATTCTGTTCGAGACAACATTCAGTTGGGCGAGACAGTGATTTAACTGGCTAGCCTGGGAGTGAACAATGGTAATGTGTTTGCTGGGGTGTATGATACTTTATTTCTTTTCAGAGGTTTTTGTATTGGTGTAACGTTGCAGGGAACTGGTACTGGCCACCACCTCCACCTGTGTCCTGCGGCTCTTGTGGTTTACTCTGGTGTAGCCCCACCAGCACCTGCACACAGGAGAAGCCTTGAATTAAAACTTTTGCTTGGAAGTTTGCTCCACAGACACGTGTTCCCTTCCGATATCCATTACTTCTTCAAACGTGGAAAGAAAGTTTACTTTGGATTTCCTAGGAATGTGAGGGTAGAATTTGGCCTTGTATTTCCCGTTACAGGGGCTGTGTGTTCCTGTTTGAGGGTAGGCAATGGCTCCCTGTTTCCATTTGTTTTTCTTAGTGGTATTCTTGCTCCTCTTCCCCTTTGGCTGTCTGATGCTTTACATATGTTATGTTCCTGTACACTTCTTCTTGTAGCTTCCTTTCTCCTCCCAGGCACGGCCATGCAGTGTTTCTGTGTGGGATTGCTATCAGACATCATTGTGAAGGAGAATATTTCCCCCTCCCCAACTGGTGCAGTGGAGCTTCTCTGTTGATAATTTTTCTCCAACTTTAGGATTAGTGCTTTTCTTGTCTGAACTTCACATCCTCTATCATGAATGTGCCTTGATTACAGAGAAATGCACTAAAAAAAGCCAGTGGAAGATGCAAGAGCAACAACTGGATGTCTGACATGAAAATTAAGAAAACAATGGGACTTCTTAGTACAAAATTAACAAGTTGCAGTCTATATAAGCATTTCTGTTGTATTTGTTGGTAATACCTGCATGCCTGAAGTGCATGGTTTGGAGTTTGCATCAGGTCATTTGAACTTATGTTTCATTGTGGAGTGCTCAAGGAGTCCATGTCAGCAGTGCTTTGCTCTTGCCATCCTTATTTTTGGAGGGGAGGCCGAGCTGAAACTATTAATAGTAATTTTAATATGAATTTTATGTTGCGTGGAACATGTGTCTCAGATAGATACTGGCCTTTGTTCCCCTTTAGTTCTTCGGAAATTCCTTTGCATGTTCACAGGATCTAAGCTAGCACCTTGTAGGATGTAAACTACTGTCCATGACACCATTGACAAATATTCTCTTCTGCATGCAAGCTGGGCTGACCAGAATAGATACCAGATAGTCCTGCTATTCCTGGAATGAGGAATCAGGCTCATGATCTCTACCACCGTACAACTAATACATGCCTTGCTTATTTGCCATGTATTTGCAGGACTGTTCTTCTAAAAATGCTTGCTTTGGTGTGTAAATGTGGCATAGGTTGGAAGCAAAGTGGTTTTATTCAGTTCTTTCAAGCTAAATAGCTTCCATCTGCATTAAGGTGGGTTTTATTTAGCATCATAGCTGGCCTTTAATTGGATTATTTTCTATAAAAAATGGAGTATGTGACTTGTCTGGAAAACGCTGTTGTGGACAGGACATTGTTGCCTTTACTCTGGAATAATTTGTTTTACTAATTGGCCATTTAGATATATGGTTAAATGGTCTCTATTTTCCCATTGATCGCTGAAGTTAAATGGCAGTTGGATCAGGTGGAGCAGAGTGTGGGCTGTTCCAGCGCAGAGTGGTGCCAGTGCTTCATGGAGCCATCCAGGTCCTGAGGATCTTTCCCCTTCAGTGTTCCTTGGTTCGTAAATGGGTAATGAGAGCAGCATAACTCTGCCTTGATAATTCTGAGTGCTGGAATGCACGATACCTATTTGCAAAATGTTTGCCCACACGGAGGAAGTTCTTTGGACTTCTGTTGCCTCATACCTTGTTTACCAGCACTGTCTAAAAGTAATTAGCTGTTACTTTCTGAATTTGTGAGGGAAGGAGTACTTTTGCTAGGTCTGGCAAACCCACTAGGGCATGGGAGCTAAGGACAGGAGGAGCCTTTTGCAAATATAGCGTTTTACAAGTAACGCTTATGGTTCACAGTTTGAATTCATGACTTGTATTGCTGAATCCCAAGTGCCTCAGCCATGTGACTTGGGGTATTTATCCATTATCATCTGACCACTGGTGCAGATTCACAGTACAATTATTTTTTTTAACTAGCCTAGAGTTAGTCTGTGAGACCTCATCTGAGCAGATGAAGTTGTTCAGCTTCAGATCAGATATTATCTGCTTGAAAGAAATAAGATTTGTGTCCTGATTTGCTCTTTGTTGGTGTTTGGCTCTGGCATTAATGATCTCATTACCATCACCCCAGGATTTCTCTTGGGTTTCAGCACCTCTGAGAAATCATTCTCAGCAGGGAGGATGCTCAGTGTTGACATGCAGCACCTCGGAAATACCCCTTTGCTATGGCTCTCAAATTTGGGTCCCTGAAATGCAGTAAGTGACAAACACAGTAGGTAGTGTGGTGGCTGCTGTGACTCTCTTTGCTTCTACCAGTTTTTGTTCCTGAAGGTCCTGTTAATGAATAATAGTGATACCTGTTGCAGTGCTTTTTTTTATTAGGAAAAAAAAGATCTTTTTGTTAAAACAAATAGCAAAATCTTTAGCACAGTTAAGGTGCGTTATTTTTTTGTGGATTACCTGTTTGGATTAAATGATTGTGGGTGGTAGTGTTTACTATCAATCTTTGATTTCTGTTGAAGACCATATAAAGATCTATTAGATAGATTAACATGCCCACTGTTGCAGTCTGTCACTGATAATATGCAGTGTGGATATTATTAATTTTTCTCTTCCTCCATAGACTGCTTTTTTGGGAGATGGAAATCTAAATCGAAATATGTATGTGTGTGTAGGAGGAGAGGGCATGTAACTTTATTGCTGTAAACAGACATTGCGTCCACTGGGATACTGGCCTTGGCAGATCCTCGTGGGGTACTGGTAGGCAGAGGAATGCTGAGCAACTTTCTCTGCGTGCCATTCTTAATTGCCCTGTTTGTTTCATGTTCCCATCAGCTGGCTGTGGAGGGGCTGCTGCATTTGCACGATTGGCGTATGTATTTGCACATTGATAAGGGTTCATCTAATAAGTGCAACCTTGTATGAACTGGAAATAGAAAGGTGTGTGGTGTTGACCAGAGCAATAGCTGAGAGGAGGGAGGTGGTGGATGTGAACTGCAGTTCCCTGCAGACACCCTCAGCTCCTGCGGGATCCTGGCTGACTGTCCTGTGCCATCTGTTAATGTTCCCCAGCAGCTCCTAGTGCTATGGGGCTGTTTGGGCTGAACTGTGAGGTCCCTGTAAGCAACACATGGGATCCAAGAGCAATGAGGATGAAGGTTGAGCAGGTAACATGCTGCGGGCAGGAGGGATTATTTTGGCTGGCCACATCCAGCTTTTGTGCTGTCGCCAAGATACCCCTTCTGTAGCTGCAGGCTGTTGGTGAATTGGGTGTCACTTTGACTGCTGCAAGAACCCTTTGAGTTTGCAACATGAATTAAACAACTTTGCTTTTGGTTCCTCGCTGCAGTGCTGCTCCTTTTCTTCTGCTTCGTTGGGCTTGAATGAGCAGACAGATCCTTCCAGGGTCCCTCAGTGAGAAGCACAGAAGTTCACAGCACTTTTGGGGAGTCCTGCCGGTGTGCAGGAAAATGGCAGCAGGGTGAGAGATGTGGTTGCAGTATGCTCCTGTGTCAGGCAAAGGATGTGCTTTGCTCGGCCTTTATTATGTACCTCTCTCCTTGTCTGCGTAATTCTTCTCACGAGGAAACCCACTGACCTATTTTTCAGGATTTTGGGTGGTTCTCTAGGTTAGTGGGTTCCAGTCGCACAATGTAGGTCACTCATAAAGTGTGCTGGAGTTTCGTAATGCATAGCTCTGACCTGAAATAAGATTCTTACAAACTCTCTGTGGCTGTGTCTTGCAGCTGTACTTTGTCTCTTTGCACTGGCCACCTTCTTCACAAGGTAAAAGGAGAAATCTGCATATTTCCAGAGGGAAGGGGTCTTATTAAAGTGTGGATGTTTCAGACAGGTAAGGGCGAATTATCATTATTGCCACGTCATATTTATTAAGGACATGGCAAAAAAGCAAACCACTAATACTGAGTAACTCATAGATGCTACACTAAGCAGATGTCTAGGGTTACACAGTATGACAGAAATAATGTGGAAATACCTCCATTACATTTATGTAAGTTCCTTTTACAGCTGACACATGCTAAATACATTGATTGTCTCTTTGTGCAGGCAGATTTTCTTTGTATCAACCAGAGCTCCTTTCACGCTTTTTTTGTTGCATCTGGAGGTACAGGCAAATCCTGAACGCTGCTCTTCCCATAAACCAGCTATTAATTAGGAGCGTGTTCTGTGTAACACAGTGCTAATTGGTACATCAACAAATTCACTGCCTGTTAAACATTGGAAAGATTGAAATTCTGACTGGCTCAAATATAAATGAGAGGGAAAAGTACCACGTCTCCTTGCTGACCTGGTGCATTTTGTTTGAGTGTTCAGTAACTCGGTATCTTCGATCAGGTGAATCTCAGCTCCTTCATTGATAAAACAAAACTGACTGGTTGAAGCTGGGCATTGTCTTGATAGTATTTTATTATTGAAGTGCTGCCTGTATTTCTGAAAGTTCAAGTACACCCACAGCTGATCTTCTGTTAAGTAATACTGGAAATGCACAACAAAAAGAGGTTGTAGGAATCTAAAGTGTGGATTGTGAAAGTAGGAGACCTTGTTTTGAACCCTGTGTGATCTTATTTGAGACACTGGCCTGGGATTGTGGAGTAACCCCTATGCAACAAGGATCAGAATACTAAAAATTTGTAATAATGTTCTTTACTGCAGAAGTCTTGTAATAGCCAAATTGATTTTAACCTTTTGACTGATAAACATTTTGAAGCATACATTTTATGGCAATTTGCTGAGAGCTGAAAAGTTCCATATTTAAGTAAGCACAGTGTATGTTTTATGTCAGTTGCTATATGGAGGTGCAAACTTCCAGAAACTATATTTACAACTTACATAGAAATATGTTCAAGGGTTCTAGAAACCTTAGTTTGAGCTTCTTATCAGATTGGGTGTCTTTAAATAAAATGGAAGCAAAAGAAGTCAGCTTGGGATTCTGTTTAGGGCTAAACAAGGAATAAATGTTTAGACGTGTTTTCTCAAGCAGATTGTTCTCCAGGATTCAGAATTATGATGGATTGCTTGTAACACGCAGAGGTGCTAAGTGAGATGAAATATCCTGCCTGAGATAAAGCTGCCTTCTTCAGATTTATTTTGTTGAGTAGGCAGAGGTGAGACTGATGACAATCTGAAATACTTTTCCTGAACGAAATTATTTTTGTGCATGTGGAACTACATCTGGGTAATTCATTTGCAACTTAATGTGGTCAGGCTGGGGACAT
The DNA here is from genome assembly GCF_963082525.1 of Nesoenas mayeri. Classification (NCBI taxonomy): domain Eukaryota; kingdom Metazoa; phylum Chordata; class Aves; order Columbiformes; family Columbidae; genus Nesoenas; species Nesoenas mayeri. The sequence goes on from NC_137560.1 coordinate 14,191,139, forward strand.
GGAGGAGTTTGAAGTAGGAGGATGTGGTGGCTTCAATGTTGTTGTAAAGTTGACCAGGACGCTGCCCGATGAGTGGTGAGTGAGAGTTACTCCCTGCGCCCCGGTCCCAAAAGTACAGCATTTTTAAAATCGTAGGGGTAGTTCTTAGTTGAATAGGATTACTCCCCTTTTGAAAAAAAAAAATAAAATAAAATTATGTGCTAAGTACATGGAACGATTTCTTTTTTCTTCTATTTGCAGATATCAATGGGGATAGCGTAATGTTAGTGTGATTTGAGACTGGGTAAGAGGCTAGAATTCACCTAACTCAGGTTGTTGGAAATGTGTGTTTCTGCTGAAACGCTTGGCTCTAATTATATACCTTGGAGCTCTTAATCTGAAAGTGCTTTCACTGTTTTCTTTGAAAGCAGTACTGAGCACTTTCTCCTGAGATGCGATTTCAATAAGAGAGGCCATACATTGATGGACGATGGCCCTGTGATGGAGTCAATCAGCCAGTGCAGTCATTTGTCTCCTGGGGATGCAGGGCAGAGCACATCATTAGCAGCAGGAGGGGAGGCTTTCCTCTCAAATGCTAATAGGGCCAGAGAGCTCGGGTTGGTGCCTCTTGGCTGCTGTTGCTCAGTTATTACAGGTGCCTGATGGAGAAACAAAACAGTTTTCATTTGTTATCTGTAACAGGCATGGGTGTGGACCAGTTTAACAAAAATATTGAATAAGCTCTAGGAATGTTTCCAATTCAGCTTTGTTTCAGGAATTTGTAAACCCGTACCACATAAAACTGCTTGTTGTAAAAATGGTGAATTATTTTGGGGAAATTATGTGTGATTTTTTGGTTTTACATACAAGTAGCTCGACTTGTGTAGGAAAGAACAGCAGCTGCCTGATGCCAGTGTGGGATTTGAAGGATGCTATGTCTAAATCAGAGGAGAGGCATTGAAGGTGAAGCCAGTAGGTTGTAGAAGTTACTCTAATAAGTGGCTGACGGTGCTGGGTTTCTGTCAAAGTGAAAGATGAAGCCTGTGGTAGCGATGGCGGGTGGCTCATCTGAGGGACAGCTGGGCCGTGTGTAGTTGTGTGGTGCTCGTAAGGAGTTAGCTGGATGGCAGCTCGGTGTGCTCCAGGTGATGGGCATCCTCTGGCTCTGCCCAGGGAGCACAAGTTAACCTGCAAGTGGCTGTTCCTCCATGGCCGCTTTGCTCCTTTCAGGGTTCTTACCTCTCGGTGGAGCTGGTGTAGTGGTGGTTCCATCGCGACCAGGTGTGGGCAGGAGCATTCCTCTTGGGGAATACGGGACTGCAAACTTGCATGAACAGTGTCTTGGTGTCCAGATATGGTTAATTCCCATGTGACACACAAGGGAGATACAGGTGTTGGCAGGAAAGTGTTGCTCTGGATGGCTGGTGGGTGTTTCTCTGTACTTGGCCAGTGCTGCGAGCAGGGAGGTGGCAGCTGAGGCACCGCTTCTTGTGGGGACTCTCCCCTTTTAACTCGCTGTGGCTCTGGACAGTTAGGTAACTCGTGCATAGATTTGCCTGTCTGTAAGGCAAATATAGTAAGAAGTCCCTACCACATATGGCTTATAGGAAGATAATTTTTAGAAAATGCTTTGAAATCCTGAAATATCTTCTCAAAAACTGCACGTGAAGTCAGACTTAAAAAACAATGTTTCTTTTCCTTTCTCTGAACTGTATAGATAATTGTTTAAAAATAAGTGCAAGGGCAGCAAGAAAGCAAATGATACAGCTGCTAGAACAGCGTGGTGGGTTGATGTTGTACGGTTCATTTCAGCATCATGTGTAGTGATATCTTTGCTTGTAAAGCATGGAGAGAATGGCACAGCTATGTCCTGTGGTACTGAACACATGGGATTGTTAGAGTTTCACAATTTTATATGTAGGTTGGCAGAGTAAGGAACATGCTTAATCATGGGTGTGGGAATACAGTAATCTGGCAGGAATCAGGAGTCATTAATTAGAAGTACTCGCTACCGGATGTGACTCAAATTAGTTGTAAGTTGCTTAACTTCTGAGGTCAAAAAGATGTAGACCAGTGTTACTAGTATCCTTGGGACCGCAGGGGTATCCACAGGGATGATCTGTGCTACCAGAGCTCAGACTGAAATTCTGAGGTTTATTAAATGGCTTATTGACAGTGACAGTCTTGCAGCAAGCTGGGACCAGGCGTTTGCGTTCAGAAGTTCAGACCTATGAGGGATTTGTTAAAGCTCCTGGGTTACGTCGGCTGGGAACGTACAAGTGTGTGCTGGGAATTTGTGCTGCTGTGCTGAGATGCACTATTATTCAATTAATATTCAAAGAAGCGATGGTGAATCTTTCTGATAAACAAAAGCTTCATTGTCTGTATGGAGAGAATGACCTTTTTTTCCCATTACAAATTAGCCAATTGATACAAAAATCAACAAACAGGGTAGTGGAACATCGTGCCTGTGTGTCACTCACCTAACCTGCAAATGCATGAGAGATCATACCTTCATGTTCAGCACTTGAATTTGTAAAGGTGTAAAATGTGAGGACAGTCCCACTGGTTGTGCTTGGAAGAGGCAGAACTTCTGCCAACGGCCAGGCATGCTGAGCAAGGCATGGAAAATGGTCCATAATAAAGTACCTGTTACAATTCTGTGCCAGTTCTCAGGCTTTTTCCTAATGTGTGTGGGTGAACGATAACACCTAGCAGAAGTTTGTTTTGATTTCTATCTCTAGTTTCTCCTCTCTTGCCTTTGTTTTTTTTTTGTATCGTAAGCCTGGCTGACTTTTCCACTGGCACTCTGAATTCAAAGCGATGAAACTGTACAGCAATATACTACATATACTACACTTACTTGCTTTTAAAAGCTTGTTAGAAGCATAAGTGGCTTTTTTCTTCTTTTTTTATTTTTTTATTTTATTTTTTTACACAGAGGCATATAGCATAAGGAACAGGTTTACTTAGTCACAGGTGTGGAAATACGGATGCCATGCTAAGAAATTAGTTTAATACCAGTTGGTTGCTGTATTTCAGAGTGTGCTAGCATTTGCAATTCCATCTTGGTTCGACAGGTGGTTGATGCTTGTGGAGAATGTGACCTTTTGCTCTTGGCATTGATTTTTCTGAATCGTGTCCAGAGGCTGCAGGAGTCAGTGCAGCGCTTTGTTGTCAGCTGCATGGCCTGGGTCAGCTCTCCGGGACTGATGCATCGAGAAGAAAGGGAATAAGTTAACGTGAAATTTAACATGGTTATCTTTCATGATCTGGCTTTGCTCTAAGACTGTTTTCTTTCCAGGGAGTTATTTGTAATAGATAAGAAATTATTGAGAAATGAGTTGCATTCTGTAAAGCCTGAAGTGAGACTTGGGAGAACTCTGTAAGCAGAGGAGGACTCAGACGGTTCGTTGCTCTCAGTCATCCTGGAGCCTGTAGTTTGAACAGGGGCTGAGACAAAACTGAAGGTCTCTTTTTTGTTTTTCTTTTCTTTTTCTTTTTTTTTGAGTGTTTTAGATGCTGATCAAACATTTTCTTGTTTTTAAGCAGAAAGAAACAAAATATCCAGAATGTCCAACATATTAATCTGTTTAAAGTTCAGTCATTCTACTGCCAGCTGTATAAAATTCTTGCTTTTGATGTTAGTGTACAAATATGCTAGTCCTTGTATATACCCATGTGCTCACTTGGATCAAAAAGATGCTATTCCTTCCCCATGGAGCTGTATCCATGCCTTTGCTCATATAGCTGGCAGATCATTAGTAAGACGGATTGATTATCAGTGACTTTCTGCTTTTCCTCCCTGCTCTAGTTCAGAGTATTATTGTTAGCCGCTTTTAAAGTAAGGCTCCTCCTGGAAGAATTTCTGGCTCAAGGCAGAAGTTGTTTTCTTACCAGTTTTGAACTAGTGGGACTATTGTGTTTTTTGAAATCCTATTCTTCGCTTCACAAAACTTCTACAAGTGCGTCTTGAATCCTGCGTAGCCTGAAGAATATCCTAGGGGTAGGGAGATATAAATAATTGTTTAATTGGGCTGCTTCGCTGTGAAGTGTATATCATGTCGAATTTATGGAAAGGACTGATTTTTTTTGTGTGTTTTACTGTAACGATCCTAAGCTGAGTGTTTATCTTAGTAAAATTTAATGTGGTGTTAAGCAAGATGTGCAAATGTGTTTTGACTTAAGCGTTTAGTTTGTGACTAAAAATGTTGCAGATCTCTCACCTATCAAATGTTTGGTAATCATGTTAACTGAAGTCTTACAAGGAAGAGTCTCAGAAGTAAAACAACATCCTATTGGAAGGAAAAAATCTTTGTGATTAACACAAATGGTTAATAACTGCTTTTAAATTTAATTTGATTTATGAAAAAATATGTCTTCAGTGGTTGTTAGCAGAGATGGCAAAAATCTGAGTAATATATCAACATTGTTTTAATTAAAAATGCATTGATAGTCTCCTAAAAATGCACTTTTGACATCCAGTGTGTAGGCTTAAAATGAATGTAAAACTTTGCTTTTTATACTCCAGGAAAATATGCTCTTGTGCTCAAAACATGCAGCAAAAGAAATCCCATGAAAACCAATTAGAATAATAGAGTACAGCCATTGCAAAATATCATTACAATAGTTAAGTAATTATCCCACTGCATGACTTAGCAAGGGGGATAAATAATGCATGTAGAGTTGGGCTGGAGCTTGCAAGGGAGGTGGATGCTGCAGTGTGGGTGGGCAGGGTGCGGGCCGAGGGGGGGTCTGCCGGGTCCGCTGCCCGATGGCTGAAACCTTTCAGTGCCTGCCATAATGAAGATGCCAAAGAGACACATTTTTCTGTGTTTTTTCTTACAATTTCGAGATGGCCTTTGGGAAGAAAACTTCCTTTGTGGTGTTAGCACAGCTTGACTCCAGCTGCTTCTCAGAGCCGCCCAGCTCGTCCCAGATGGGTGGGTGTTGGGCTCTGGGGTGCCAGCACCGCTGGCATTTTTGGGGTCACGTCTCAGAGCGGGCATCCAGTGAGGAGCCAGGTCTGCTGCCAGAAGGGTGGAAAACCTTCGGGATGGTGCCGATCTTGGTGGCTTGCTGCTTCACATGGTCCACTGCTCTTTGTATTTCACCCACACTCTGTTTTACTGCTCTGTAGGTCTGGACTGCTCCTCGTCTGCCATTCATTGGGCTGAGAGAATTACTTAGTGCGTTAACACAAGGCTTGGAGTCTTACCGGCAGTGTGTCCCAGCCCCTGACCAAGCTCTGAGTCTGGTCAGCAGGAATAGTGGCTGTTTTTTCAGCAGACAGATGAGGGGGTTGATTTTCCTTCTTTTCAGCTAGAACTGAATACTCTGAATCTGTCAGTTGCTGTCAAGAGGATTGTGCTTTGGATTAGTAAGCCACTGGAAGCAGTTTGAATCATTGCAGTTAAAAGCATGCTGAAGAGCAGTGTAATTAATAGTTATATAATGTCATCAACAAGCTTGGGAAACTAGAATGTAACTAGGAAAGAAATACAGCCCCATGCAATCCCTGTGTTGTCTACAGACTACCATGCAGTTAAAGGACGATGTGTTTCTTCACAGGGCTGTTACAGTCAGGGCAGGTTTGTTGGTATTATGTTGGTTCCATCACGAGACGTACAGAAACACCTTTCTGTGCCTTTTCCCTTCTCCCCCTTTCTCTCCTGGTATCTTTAGCATCAGGACAGGGTCAAACCAAGAACCCTGCTCACCTTAGGCTTGTTGGAGCTATTCTTTGAAGATTTCTGCCATCACAGAAGCAGTTACTGTGTAATTACAGATGCTGCATGCAATAGCTCTTCAGCTCCTAAGAATGACATGTGTTTTTGTTGGTGTATTTTTGAATATAAATATTGAGAAAATTGTGCAATACCTTTATGTTATACAGTACTAGTAAAACTCTGACAGCCCTTTACCATGTATGTTTTCAGGGAAGCTGAAACAGTTATTGAAATTTCTAAAGTAGTTGCTATTTTGTGACAAGCTTGAACCTGTCTGGAAAAGCCCTGTATTTCAGCAAGGCAGCAGATGAGACGCTGTGCCTGAGACCTCCTGTCTTGTAGGTGTTGAACTGGGGGTGTGATGCTTCCAAGTTGCTTGTATTAACTTCTGTGAATATCTTAAGCACATAAAGATGGTGATCCAAATTCTGGGGTGTTGCTGTAATTCTGAATGAGTTTGATAGAATACTGTAATTATTATTTTCCCTTGGCTGACTGGATGCTTCAGTTGCCTTAAAACATTATACCCTACTCCAACATTTACTTCTTTTTTTTCTCTTAGTTGTCAAAGGGAGAATTGTGCTGGTACATAACTTGATATTTCTGTTTCTAAAGAAATACCTTATCAAACTTATTGAGTGATGACTAATTAGAAAGTAATTCTTATCTAAAAAGTAACTTTATATTAAAATGTGGCACTGCTGCTAAGCAAATATAAGACTGCCTGCCTTCCAGTTTTGTATCTACATTGCTTCCCCATGTGTCAGTTTACTCAATATTCACTGCCATTGACCATGGATAATTAAGAAAAAAGTTTGCTGTTCTAAGGAGATAAATAGAGTTTGTGTTTGCACTGTGGCTGATTAGCTCGGTTGTGACAGTATAATTTCACATCTGTGGTCTCTGGCAGGATGGATGCTGCCTTTGCAAAACTGGACATCCCTCTGTTCTGCTCCCTGATACCTGGTGAAAGTCTCCCAGTACTCCAAGATCTGGAATTCGAAAAGAACCTCTTCAATTTTCAATGAAAATGAACTTAAGATAATATGGGTTTCTTTTACGTACTGAATCCCCTTTTCTCTCTCAGCCTATTTCCAGTGCAAATCCAAGGCTGCAGTTGTGCAGCAGGTGGGGGTTTGAGTTGGCAGGAGGGCTTGGTGCCCATGGGCTCTCCTTCCAGAGCAGGGTTGGTGTCAGTGTTGTCTGTGGAGAGCTGGAGCACACCAGGACCACCAGCACTGTGTGGAGATCAGAGCAACACCAGTGGAGAGGAAAAGCCAAATCATAAAAGCAACAAAAATTAAGGAGATGCAAAATTTTTTCAGACTAGTGAAAGTTACTTGAGAAAATTAGAAGGTGGGGGACTGGTGCACACTGGGGTCTGTTTGCCACATCCTTTGCTCTTTTATTTTCCTCTGTGCTCTCACTTGGACTTCCTTTTTTACTTCTGTGTGTGTTCTCCATGAGTTACTTGGACCATTTGTCACTCAAAGTACATACTTCTTCACTGTTTGAGGGCTGCTTGGTTTTTAAACATCTTCATGATGATAACTCAGTTGCATGGTATTGTAGTGGGCTTTTTTCTTGAGGTAGGTTTTCCACTTGAGCTCCTCTACTACTGTATCTGTGCTGGCAAAATACTCCAGGCTGAAGATGGCTAAGGAGTTGGCTAAGTTGCCTTTTTTTTAAGCTGGTGTCAACTTCTTTAGAGATGGTACTGTGGTGATAAATTGTGTATTTTGCCAGGTCGTCTTTTGTTGATATGCAGTGGGGCACTGTTTCTGGTGGGATCTTTGGGTGCTGATGTGATGTCGGTAATTATCAGGAAGATTTGGGATAGCACGCTGTTTTTACAGACTCTTTGCTTTTGACGCCAAATCTGCAGCCTTGAAAATCTTTGGGAGTTTGTAATCTTTTGCCCTACAAGGGTATTATTTATTTGGGAAATTGCATAATACTTGTTATGCAAGCAGTCTCTTCAGGCACTGTGTAAAGTGTATTATAGAAAAAAGTGTAATTTTTTTTAAAATTCATGCAGCAAGTGGCAGGAAAAAAACACACAACTGAGATTTTTTTGATGAAGAGAGGTTTTAATGAAGGTTATCTTCTGTTTAGAACCAGAGGTAAGGCAGGACTGAATGCGGCATCAACAAATGTTCACACCTGTTTCCACAAATAAATTAAATTCCAACCATGCATCTGATTCTGAGAAATGGTGGTTGAGTGGACAGATTCCATTGTGGATAAAATCAACATAGGTCTATTAAATTCATTTTTTTTTCCCCGGAATATTTCTAGTAAACAACATCTTATATGAAATCTATCCATACCTTGCTTTGCAACATCTAATTTTAGGATTTACTGCTTACACTAAGTTTTAGATTGTTTTTCACATGTCTGTGCATGTCCTGAAATAACTAATTTTGTAGACATCTCTCCTTTTCCTCTGCATGCTGGTGCCTGGTCTTGTTTTTGAGTTTTCCTGAGAATGTGTTTTTAAAAAAGCAGGAGTTGATATAGTGAAGTGTTGCTGGGATTGTAGGAGACGCTGGAGTCCTTCAGACCTTCTGCGTCTGCAGGCAGGACTGGTGAGGTTCGGATTCCACTGCGTTAAAATGCAGCGTGGCTGCTTCCCAGTATCAGAGACCTTCCAGGTTTTACATTCAGGTTTTAGCTGTCTGCCTTGAATATATCTGTTTAGTTGAGAAAGGGTTGTCTCGTGTAGTATGTCTGAGTGGAAGAGTTATTCACTTGAACAAAAGATACTTAAAATGAAGCTATTAATTGTCACAGCTGGTGACTTTTTTTTTTCCTGTGCGTTGCTGCCAACTGAGAGCATGTTAAACTCTCATCTGAGGTATGAGAAGACCTGTACCTCTTATCTGCACCTCCCGGAGTAAGGGAAGCAGTCACTCAATTATTCTCTATAATTAGCACATTTCGGTGGGTAGGCAGGTGTTAGTTATTCACAGTCTCTTTCATTGTCTCTTACTTTTCCAGGGATGTTTGCCTACCAGTCTTCTGCAGTCGCCTCTATACTGAGGCATTGGGAATGATCTTTGCCTGCTCAGTCCTGGGCGATGGATGGGCTGCTCCCAAGAGTTGTGAAAAGGGAGAGAAGTTCAGATGGGGGTGAAAATCTGTCCAGCTGATGTAAAAATATCTTACCGGGGTTGAAAGAATTTGGGAAGTGTTGTGATTACAATGATACATGAAGTATTTAGAATAACTCACCCAGTTTTGTGTGGTTGCCCTGAAAAGCAGGCTTGCAAGTCTGAGGGTCAGTTTTTTTAAACTACATGGAGTTGGTTTAGACTAAGCTTATATCTTCCTGTAGAAATTGTAGAACTTAAACCAGCAGACCATCCCAACCCTAGTACTGTGGTTGCTGCTGCTTTCTGTAAAGTGCAGTTGTAGGTATTGCAGCATCCAAAAGGTTTACTCATCACCAAGCACTTGCCATCCAGGCAGGTTGTTTGTGCATCTCTGTACAGTGTGGAGGGTGTGTGCATACAGGACTGAAATAGTTTAACTGCACAGAGAGCTTCGCTGATGTTTAAAATTCTGAAAAAAACCCTTAGACTCTGTGTTAGGTGAATGATTTTCTCCTGTGAATGGATCAGAGGGGCATAAGTGACCCAAAGTTCTTGCTGATATAAAAACCCCTGAAATACAAAAGAGGAGTTTGTTGCCAGAACCTGTCTTCTAGAAGTGGCGGATGAGTGTGCCTGGGAGGCTGCTGTGGTCATTGTTTTTGAGGCAGTGAAGAAATTACTTGTGAAAGGCTGGGGACCTCGTTTTGCAGTGGGCACTGTGTGTGGGCTGCTGCTTGTTAAAAGCTTCATTAGACTTGATGATTCAAGGTTCTTTTTATAAGCTTATTATCAGGTATTTTATGTCGCTACATGTCAGTTATGGAAATGGTAGCCTTTAAGAGACAACATCTGTTTAATTTAAAAATTCACTTTTTTTTTTTTTAAATCAAATACTGTTTTGGTGGAACTCTTGTTTCAGCTGCTACTGTAAAGGCCTTTACTCAAGAGGAAGGGGGCCTGTTGGTGCAGGGTGGTGATGGAAGAGCACCCTTCAGGATAAGGTGTATCCACACACGTGTGGCTGTAGAGCAATTCCTGATGATGCTGATGGTGGAGCAGTGCAGGATCTACGTGCCCTTCTGTCAGTTCGATTCCCGCTTCAGCCTGTGCTGCATCCTCGACCATCAAGTCCTCACTGCTCATTTTGCCCTGTGTGACAATTCCAAATGTGAAAATTCACCTTGCTGTGTAAACATAGCCATGAAGGTGGAGCACAGCCTGCTGAGAGTGTCTGTGCTCAGCCAGCCGGTGGGACCGCTCACCTGGGCTCTGGCTGGGGCCGCCACCTGCACTCAGCCTCTGCTGTGGTCACTGCCGGGCTCTGGAGCCCTGTCCTGATGTGCCATGGGTTAGACCCCAGCGCTGCTACTGTTGGCCGTGTTACAGTGTCACAAGGAGCACAATGTTTTATATATGTTGCAATCGTGTTTCTTTTTTTTTCCCCTGGCTAGGTGTGCCTGAATTTAGGGGAACTGTAGACCTGGATTCACACCTTAATGCAAGCACATTGTTCCCAAAGGAAGCAGAGTAGGACTTGTGTGCTGTCAAAATGCTGGATTCCTGAGGAAGTCCCTGTAGATGAGCTCTACTATTGATGTCCAAATGAGCATGCTTGTTTGCAAAGGGTGTTCAGTATCCAGGTTTCCTGCTGCAAATGTACATTTAAAAGGTTCATGTTGTTACTCTTCTTTCAGCCCTCATCCCTCAGTAAGTCAGTCCTTTGCCTGCGTAAGGTGAAAGTTGTTCACTTGGAGTTAGTGGAATTGGTATCACTGAGGTTAAACTTCAGTGTATGATGGATTGTCTGAGACACCACCAAAGTGCATTTTTCTGTAAGCAGAGAAGTCTGATGCTACCCAAGTGCTTGGTGACTGTACCAGCATCTCCAGGGAAGGAGCAGAGACTGCTCTTCCAACTTGGGCTGGTGGATTTTTTTAAACAGTTGCAGAAGTAGCATTTAAGCCACATTGACCTTAGAGTTTGTAACTCATTGTCTTTCCCCTCTTTGCCTTCACTACCTTCTTTCAGCTTGATGTGACACTGGAAAAAAATGTGGTGATTTGGAGTGTTTTTGTTTTTTGTTTGTTTTTTTCCAAAAGCTCTGGGGTGATTTGCTACCTTTTCCTTCAGAAACAACTTGAAGCTTCTTCCAAGTTCAGAAGTATGTAGCTACCTGCATTGTGGAGCAGCTGCGGGGGGTGAGGGCTGCTTGTTGGTTTTGGATGAAGCCACTTGCCCTGCTCTGCCTGGGCTGCCACCAGGAGAGCAAAGAAACTGAATAAACAGGGAAACTGTGAAATAAACAGAAACAAACCCAAACTTGGTCCCTGCCTTGCGGCGTGGGCTTGAGCCTGTGAAGCAGCTGTTTTGCAATCAGACTTTCTTTTGTTAAAAGGCACATAAAAACTTTTCCGCTTTTGTTTTTGTGCCATAATGATAGTTTCTGTGTGTCTTTCTGTGTTATTTGATTGCTTTCAGTTTCTTCTGAGGAAACTTGTTTGAAAAGTGAGCAGTTGTGTTATTGCAGCATTAAGGTGGTTGCCTCAACCTTTGCCTTCTTTCCATACCCCCAAGTTTTCTAGCAGAAGTGACCGTTTTCAAGTAGTGAACTTCAGCCTACACATTTTTCTCCAGTTGCCATTCAGTCTTCAAGGATGTTGAATAGATTTTTGGGCTTCCAGGGCAGACTGCAAATACTCATGCTGGGGCTTCAGCACTTACAACCTTCTTTGCCCCTCTTCCCTGTGAGCACTGGAGCTGCCACTGCACCAGCATCAACCTGGCTGCTGTTGTGGCTCTTGCTGCAAGTGACCCGGGAGAATACTGAAAGGGGTGATGATGAGCAAATATTTTCTGTGGTTGTGTTGTTGTTGTTTGTGGTGTTTTTTATTTTTTATTTTTTCCTGTGGATGGTTACTACGTGTGTAATTGCTCACAAAATTACACCAGCCCTGAAAGCTCTGTCTTTCTTCACTCCCCAGTTTTGGTGCAGAACAAGGGTATGAGCTCCTTAGGAAGTGGTTGCTCAATGCCGTCCACACTGTTTTCTGCAATGCGTTTGAGTAAAAACAAGGTTCTGTTTTTAGCTTGCTTAAACTTGGAAATTTTGGTGATAAACAATTAACTGCACAAATCCAGGAAGAAATTAGAGGAAGCAACGTAAAATAGTAGAACCTCACTGAGTCACTTTTGCAAATCTTTAAAAACAAGTGATTTCTTTAATCTAGTAGACGTATATCGCCAGTGTGGTGTAGTCCTGGTGCTCAGAAAACCTTCATTTATTTTTTTTTTTCTGCTGTAGTCATCCTCAAGCAAGCAAGTTGCTTTTTGTCAGAGTTTCCCCGTAGTTAAACAGAGATAAACCTGAGCAAGGGGTGTCTTGATAAATGCACCTGAGACTGAGGTGCCTGGATTTTGGTTGGCTGAGGGCTGGATTATACACTTAAACCAGAACCAAACCCAGTGCAGTTGGACTGCTTACTAGTGCTTTACAAGACTTCAGTTGTTCGATTATTCTGTTTGCCATTATGAAATAATGTGTGTGCTTATTAGCAAAAGAACAGGTTTATGATATGTTGTCTAAAAATCCCTGTATTTATTTATGTAGTTGGTAATATGTATCTTTCTGTGCACAGATGATAATTCACAAAAAATCTGTAATGTGACGACAGATATAAAGTAGAAAATCTTGGTGTGTATGGACAATGCGATGTTTGAAGATGTCATAGAGGATGTACCTTGTGTTGTGCTTGAGCTTTCTCTTGTAATTTGTTGAATAGAGGAAGTGAAACTTCAGCTGTATTTTGCATGTTCTCTTCTTCCATTTCCAAGTAAGATCTCTGACGGCTTCTGTGTTTCATTCATCTACAAACCAGTTTCGCTTTCATTACACTCTTTAGTTAAGCATGATGTTACGTGTGCATTTATTTGATATTTGCATGCTGTGTGTTATTTCCTTTTGTATATTCATCCTTTAAGAATTTACAGTGGGATTTACAGGGCTGATGTGTTGCCTCACACTTGAAAATATCTCGGTGTATCTTTTATACAGAAAAAAATGCCCAAGCCTCATTTCTTTCTGCACTGACTAAATGCCAAACATAGCTACAGTTTAGTTGCAACCTCTTAAACTGGTGGGTGACAACTGACTTGGTCACAACTCATTTTTGAGCCCGTATCTCTGAATTTCCGTTGTCATTATTTAGTTAACAAAAGGTGTGTTATGTGGGAGGCTGGAGGGGGCGGGAGCGGGGGAAGTTGCTCAAATCCAGAATCTTGATGCTCAGATTTTGAGTCATTGTAAGACAACAATCAAGTGAGGACGGATGTTTTGTACGAGAAAGCCCCATGTTGACTTTTCAGCCTCCGGTTACAGGATTGTGCTGAATGTTGTTGCTCTTACCTTGCATATTTGCCTCTCAGAAAGGAAGTGGTGGCAGATGCTGGAAGTTTTGGGAGCTGTCTGCCGTTGCTATGTGGATGCCGCTGGGTCCCGCTTCATCCTGAGATTCTGCAGATGACACAGTGCATTAGGCTGACAAACCCACACGTGCTGCGGGTCAGGCAGGCTGCCAAGCGCTCAGCCAGCGGGGAGAAAAGGCATTAGGAATCCCAATAATCTGCACATCGCTCTCCGTGTGCTGCTCGGTCAGTGGAGACCGAGCGAGCGAGCTGTGGAGAGATTGTGGGTATTAAGTGGGATGGGTAATGAAAGGCTATACTGGTGCTGATGTGAGACTCTTTAAATGGAAAATGACTTTAAATGATGGTGCCAGAGTGGTTGCAGTGATTTGCAGCTGGCACAGGTTCACAGTGTAACTGGTAGTTTTCGGCGAGACTAACCACTTCTTTAGGATGAAGCACCAGAAGTGTTTTGAAGAATTAAGAAAAACAACAACAAACCACACACACACACACATACACACACACACACACACACACACACACACACACACACACACAGATGCACACACACAAAAACCCCCCACTTTTAACTGAATTTGCTTGCTTTGCCTTCCTGGGACTTGTGCCAGAATGATGGCAATTCAGGATTTTGGTTGCGTATGTATGTGTGTGTCTACCTGTGTACAAAGAAATGCAAGCCATGTTGAGTGTATGCAAAACAGTAGTCATCAGGATTATAATAGTCTTAGGGCACTGGAGAATACAATAAAATGAACATTTTAGGTTCAAGCTTATCTTATCTGGGAACTTTCTTTAAAAATCATAGTTTTGTCTGGACAAGTTGTTATCTTTGTTTTCTGCAGATCAGATGTTGGCTGGCAGAGGACTTGGAAATGCTTCCATTGTTTTAATTAATTATTCCTGGCTTTTTGTTATGTAGAGTAGTGCTCTCCACTAATTTTGTTTATAAAGGTTGTTGAGTTTCCCTGTCCTACAATGTCCTATGCACAAGGTAGGTAACTCAGACTGATACTCCAAGTAGGGAACCAACAGTTGACTAAGAGATTTCTTCTGAAGCTTTTCAGTTAGGGGAAGGAAGAGCTGCAGATCTGAGTATTATACTATTGTTTCCTGGCAAATTTTGAAACCATCTGGGTCAGTTCCTCACGCCCAGGAGTAATAACTCTGAAAGCAAAAGTTTCTGTGCTCTTGGGCTGTCGTGTTCCCACGGTGCTGGAACAGCAGCTATCTGTCCATGGTAGCCGGACTTCTCCGGCTTTCCCCGGCTGCAGCGTGTGTGTGCAGGTCTGCCATGTGTTGTGCCACCTGGATGGAGCTGAACACGCCAAAATGTCACTTGTGTGTCTGTGTTCAGTTATCAGATTGCGTTGAGAGGACACAGTGGCAGAGGGAAAGAGCTCCTCTAAGCACGTGGCGGCTTTTTGAAAATGCCTGCTTCATCATCCTTCAGAGTGTCTTTTATTTCTCGTTGCATTCAGAAAAGCACACTGATTCTTAAACAATTGACAGTGACTGTTTCAGCACAGATTGTGCTGGGACAGAGGTGTGAGTGAGTACGTGAGTAGCACTGACTGGTCCCAGCGGGTCCCAGCTCCCTGGGCTGCAGCCCTGGTGCACCTCGGAAATTCCAGAGCTGCCGTGGGCTGGAGCTTTGTCAGCAAAGCTACGTTCCTGGTTGTTCAAGGACTCCTGAAATGTTCTGTATGAAAGGAAATCCTATCATTGACTTTTGTTTTTTTTTAAAGGAGGTTTTGCTTGCTGGAAAAACTCTATTTCTCTTATTTAGGTAAAGCCTGTGCTCTCTGATATAGCTGAATTAGCATTACTGCCTTGCTCCATAGAATGCTGCTTTTTTTTAAAAAATGGCATCCCTAGAGATTTAGGGCCTATCGAAACTATTCAGCATCTGTTGCAGAATTGGTAGTTTCTCATTTTGCTTGAATGCGAGCTTAGCCTGGTTGGTAAATGATAGAGAAATCTTTATTTTTTTTTTATTAAGTGTACAGTGTTCCAGTGTCATGCAAGCACAGTGGAATTTTACTCTGATAAACCAGCACTTCCCTGCATTGCCAGGGGACTCTGCAAAAAGAGTTAGTCAGAAGTTTCGTGTTTGTTTTGAAGCAAAGCTATCATGCCTCTCTATATGGAGGTTAGGGATTGGGATTATCTGCATTTCTCAGAGAGTAAGTACTATGCAAATTTAAGCATTATGCTCAAGTGACTGGAAACCCCTTTATGTAGTTCTCGCTAGTGACCATCGCTCACACGTTTGGAGGCTGTTTCTGTCCTGCTGATACAGATCTTAGGACAGTATTTGAAAGGGTAGATAGCAGTTGCAAAAAAGAGCTCTCTGCATCAGAGCTGAGTTTAAAACTTGCATTCTGAGTTTTAAAAGGCCAGTCTCCAAATTTATAGAAGTTCACCTGATTTCAGAGTTAAATTTTACCTTCTGTTTGCTAATAGAAGTTAATGGATTTTGGAAATGTTGTCAAAATACAAATTCTGGACCAATGATATTGGTATGCAGCTTCAAAATAGTAAAATCTCATGCAACTCCAGCTATACAACAGGTGGTGGTTTACACCCATTATTTAAATGTTGATTTGTGGCACATGTTGATTAGACTACATTTTCCTCTTAAAATAAACCCCAAAAAACAAAAACCAACAAAACCAAACAAATCGCAAACCAACAAACCAAAAAAACCCACCAAAACCAAACAGTGACAGTTATCTTTGGAAATGGTATTATATGTGATGCTATGTTATAAGGCATTGTGTGTCTGATACATATTCTCATGTGGAGATGCTTAAGTATGTTTAAAGTGGGAGTGCTCTTATAACTTGTCTTGCTAGAAATGTGTGGGTTATTCTTTGTGTTTACCCTATAGCGCACTTTTAAGAAAAATCCTTTTGGAAATGTATTTTCCTTGTTTTAATTTAAGCTTTTGGGGAGTGGGATCAACTACAGAATTTAGCTGATGTCTCTTTCTTCGTAGGGAGCACATTTTACCAGCATTTCTTCTTTTTCTTGCTTGTTTTCCAATTTTGGTCTCTCTCCTGCTGTGATTTTGAAGTGTGAAAGTTTAAGTGTCCCAAAACCTGGAGGCAGATGCTCCCAGATGGTACATGTCAAACTGGATTAAAGGATGGTGTATACATGACAATTTCCATTTCCACTCAACATTTCAGTGTCTGAAATGGAAATATATATATATTAACAGCAGTGATAAAACACTTTCATAACACCAAGTCCTGGTATTCTTAGTTTTCAGCTTTAGCTACAGTTGCTAAAACTATCATTTTTCCTCAGATTTTCATTATTTAATTCATAATACAGTAGTTATAAGCAGTTGCTTTGGGGAATCTACATGCTAGATTTTCATCAGGCTCACTTACACCCCATGCAGCCAACTGCACCTTGTTACGCAACAAGAAGTTTTGAGCCTCTTCGCTTTCCTCAGGATTATATGTAGCTTAATAAACAGCCAAATAGGAAGAAGTATTTAAGTAATAGCTTTTGTTGTAAATCTGAGTATTTTATTATACACATCTTGTTTACTGCCAGCTTTATGAACTATTTTCAAATTTTTGCTAGTGAGAGCAGCTTATTTTTGACAGGCAAGTAAAATCACCTTAGTTTGATCATCATTCTGGTGGTAGTAGGCAAGTAAATTTTGTGCTGAGATCAGTGAATTTTCCATAACAATTTTGTAAGTCTTTGTAAATCATGGAACATTTGGTATTTTGCCATTTTGCAGTACGGTGTGTCTGTAGAAGAAAATACCAGAAGCAGCTGCACAACAAGTTTTACCTTTTTGGTGTGCAGCCTACTGAAGTACGGGTATGAATTTTCAGTGATGCATTAACCTGAAGCTCTGAGTGGATCAGCGAATAGGTCAATAGCACGATGACTGTGATTGCAATCAGTTTCTAGAAATGAAGCTTTTGCAGCACTTGCAACATAAGACTAAAATTATTGATAACCAAAGAAATTCACACACCTCAGAAAAAATGACTTTGTAATCTCAAGACCATCTTTTCAAGGTCAAGCTTGGTGTGATATTCACGTTTATGGTTGCATCTCATTTTTGTAAACACTTGGTTGTGGATTTTGTACATATTAGCACAGTTTTTCTACTGCTGTAGAACTTCTATTCATTTATAGCATTTGTGGGGAAGAAGGCAGTGCTTTTTTCCTGAATGCTCAGCTGTGGATCTCACTACACGTGGTAAGCGAATGCTTAGGCAGAAAGCAAGAACAGGAGTTCTAAAGTTGTTCAAGTGGAATTTAGGGTGATGTTGCAATTGGGCATTGATGCTATTGTAATCTGTTCCATATTGCAAATTTTGTTTTAAGCAGGAGCGATGTATTGTACTTTTTAAAAAAATTATTTCTCATTATTTAATGGGCCATTAAAATCTTGGTGGAAAATTATTTTTTGTGTAAAATAGTGGAAAAGCTGTAATTCTGGCTATGTACTTTTGTCTTAGGCTTTACATATAGTCATGAATCAGAAGTAGCTTTGTAATATTTGTAAGCATAATGAAGATGTGATCATTTAGATAGTTCTTTCAAACAAGATACAATGTGCTTAAAATGTGTTAAGTTTGGTGTTTTGCCCATTCTGTACTCATTTTACATTTATTTAGAAGTGTGTTGTAATCCTTATTTAAGGAAACGAGCAGAAAAAGGTAATTTAGACTTTTCCGCAAAATTCTAGTCCTTAAAAGATGTTCCTGTTGGAAATAATTCCAGCAAGGGAACGCAGGTGCAACTTCAGCAGGGTACACAGTGCTTCGGCACTGCCTTGCCGTAGTGTGTAAATGTGGATATATATGTATGTATATGGATGCAGAAGCACCTGCAGTACCTGCCAATGGGAGCGTGTGGGTGGGCGCTGCACACTGAGAGCAGCCATGGGGCTGAAGCCCCGGGGATGGAGCCCAGGCGACCGGGAACCGTCCCCATCGTTGGAGTGAGTCTGTACTGAGCATCCAGACTAGGCAGGGAAAGCAGCTTCAGGGTGAGCATCTGCTCGGCAGCCTCAGGGCTGTCACTGGCGCTTGTTATTTGCTGCCGATGAGATAGGAAATTATCTCCTGTTGCAGCCTAGGTGCTACAGATGAGAGGATGCGTGAGACTGCCAGCGCTGCCTGAGCTGCCAAGTGGGCTCTTACTCTAAAAGGAGAAACAGACTATTTCTTCCAGAACTTCAGCCTGACTTTTGTTTTGCCTCCTGCAGACATAGTAAGTTAAATTTTACGGTATTAGTGGTTAAGCAAACCTCAGGCTCTCTTCCAGTTACTGATAGTCAGCATCGTTATTCACTGTCACTGCTATTTTCCCTCCATGCTCTGGTATCAAAGAACCCTGAAGAACAACCTATGTTTAACTCTTCCTTGTGCCATCTTGCAATTTCAGATGAAATAGCTGCAAAGGGGGAGAGTTGTTGTTCTGGAGAAGCGCTGTTTTGCAGGAGACCTTGTAGGGATGCTCCTTATTCTCCAGAGTGTACAGGAACTTGTTTGCTGCTGTCTTACACTACTTGATCTCATCAGCCCTCCACAGAGGCATATAAGAATAAACCTGTAGTCCAAAACATGTGCACCATAGTATGTTAGACATCTTTTTTTTTTAATTATTTTCATGCGGGTGTGCAGTAAGGAGGTCAGTAAGGTAAGCAGAGCCCAGGAGACTGGGCGGAGAATACACAAGTTTATGAGCAATCTCAGACTTAGTACTTCTTAACCAGAAAACCCAGTTTGTGAATTATCGGTTTCCCTTGGCTGGGGTGAGAGGAAGAGGTTTTGTGCAAGTTCTGTGCAGTTGTAAAAAGGCAAACAGTGGTGCTTCTCCATGGAAAAATTTCCAACAAATTCCCAAATCACCCCGTTCTCCAGCTTGAGGCTTTTCCTGGCAGCCTACTGGGTCCTAAGCCCAGCAATGTAAGGAGTACCATATGAAATGTTTTTAATTTGATTTGCTCAGAGATAAATGGTACTGATCTGCTTTCATGTTTGGATTTGTGGTAGTGCCTATGTGACCAATTACAAGAAACGTTACTTGTAATTTTCAGTTCTGTACTCTATTAGAATGGGTGTTTTGAGAACTTACGTGACTACTCGCAGCTTCAGTGTGGCAAAATTCTGATCAAACTGGTTCCAAAAACATCCTGTGGCCCTGACATCAGACTGTTTTGTTATGGGATTATATGAAATAATATGTATTTTTAAAAATCTGAAGTAGTATTGAAAAACCTGTTACACTATGCTATTTGAGCAGTCATACCAAAATAGTTTCATAGATCAATTCTGGAATTTGCTTAGTACTGGATTTGCAATTTTTAGGGTATTTTTCACAAAAAAAAAAATCAGAAATGCGAGCTCTGTAGAATCTGTGCTGTGGTAACTCTGGGAATAAAACTCCTTGATTTGCTTCGATTTGTAAATATGCCCAAGTAATTAAAAATAAGCAATGCTAAGGCTCCTGTAACAATTAAGAATTGAGTATTCTTTTTACAGACATAGATTAAGGAGCTTCAGGTACCGTGTAGTAGCACAGGGGCAGTGACTTGCTCATTTCCAGCAAACAGTAATGCCTGTTGCGCTGTGTGAAGAGAAGTGGCAGCTTGCTTGTCATTTAATAACTTTCCATTCTTAATTAAAAAAAGAGAGAGAATGGAAAAAAAGTTGGAGAAAAGCCAGGTTTCACCCTAAAAGGCAGGAGCTGGCAGCTTTTTGAGATGGTTAAATATTAACTACTGCTAATAATTTTGAACTTTACGTTTAAAAACATAAGTACTGTGGGAGGTATTCAAACTGTGAGAAATGACCTGAGGTCTAAAAACTTCTAGTGGACAAACATAAAGTTTTAAAATACTCTGCTGAAATCTGAACCGCTCAAGGTTTGTTGTCATGGCCAGGAATAGTTATCACAAAGCTGAGGCTCCTTTATCTCTACATTGCTGGTTCCTGGCTCTTCTGAGGAGATGGGAGACAACGGGCTTGGATGGTCAAGAGGATGTTGAACAGTTTGTCAGAGGCTTTCTGGAAGTGTTTGTACATTTTTAAATGTACTTAGTTTATTTTGTGGTGAACAAGCTTTTTTGTTTGTGTGAAGCTGTTGCTTTCTTTCATGTTTTTCCAAAATGTTGGTACTCGACACACAGAGTCTTTCAAATACGTTGTTGTCCCCTTCTGTATAAGATTTGTAGCAAATGTTGTTTTCTTCAGCTGAAAGATAACCCTGTCCTGCGGGCAATGCCATGGAAAAGCAGAACCTGCACTCCAGCAGTAGATGTTCCTTAGATTAACTTACATTTTTTTAAACATCTATATTCTAAATAAAAGCACAGCCTTAGCACATCAGTGTTAAAGGAAAATTCTGTTCTTTCAACAAAATAGTGCTCAATCATGTATTTCTTGCTCTTTGTCCTTCTGGTCCTCTTTTGCTGTTTCTTTTGTTGCCTTGTTGTCTTATATTGCATGGACAACTTCTCAGATAAATGTATACAGTTTCCATACTACTTTGCAGTTGTACACTAAGGACAATTTGTGCATTTGTCCTTTTTCTTGTTGCCAAAAAAGACCATGTGGTCATTACAAATGAGCTGAAAAATACGCATACAAGAACGGGTACTTACCTTGTCACATTTATGGCTTCATTTCTCCAAAGCTTTGCTTCTTCTGGATGTAAAAATCTTTTAAAGAGATGTTAATTTTTTCTAATGTGTTCATGAGTTAGTTTCTCACCTTGCTTTACATTACTGCTCAGAAGAGCACTTACTGTATTATTGTTTTGGCACTAATTGTTTTATAAACACTGCCATAAATGCTTTTAGTCTTTTCTTTGAGCAAAGTCATATTAATATGTGACTAGGATTATTAAAATAATCACGTATTTCCCACTGCACAGCATCTGAAACACATTTCTCAAAGAAAGATCAAGCTGCGCAGAGGTCTGCCGCTATCGCCGTTTGCATCAAAGCCAGAACAGCATGAAATTATCCAAATCCTTGGTACTTCATGTTACATGAGGCTTTTGACTCTGAAATCCCACTTGATGCCACTTTCATTCTTCTGATAACATAGTTGTAGGAAAGTAAGAGCAATTGTAATTAGATCCACGTTTCTGGGGATTGCCGAGTCCCTTAAGGTCTGTACGAGCTGCTGTGGGTATAAACCAGCCGCTGTCTCTGCTCCGCGGTCTCTGCAGGGGGTGGGTGACTTGCCTTTTCCCAAGTTGGTGGGACTAAAGAAATCCCAAACAGATACAGAAATTAGGGTCATATAAAAATATGGTTCAACTTATGCTGTTACATCCCTCTAGAAATCCGGGTCTGAGTAACTACCATGTGTTGGATGTGCGGTGTGATTTGTGCTGCTCTGCTCCTCAGCCCTGTTGCAGGGGTTAGGAGAGGAGCAGAATCCCTGGATGTCAGTGCTCTGGATTTGGTCCAGACATGACAGTGTCATTTAATACAACAGTCTGAGGATGTAATATTTACAGGCATAACATTTCTGTGTGGATCTGTTATGAAAAAAGTATTTGTATACAACATTTACAGTAGTTGATGGTAAAGACTGAGGTACCAAAACCACACTTAGAACACACAAATGTATTTCAGCATTTTCATGCATCTGTATGTCCTTGCTGCAAAGATCATGAGTTGTTGTGCAAATATCTGCTCCTTTGATGTAAACTGCAGTTTAATGTAAAAAAAATTATTTGGCTGAACATAACTTTGAAAGCACAGTTTAATTTATTTTATTTGCTCTTAATTTGAAATGAGGAGAAGACAATCCTCTTCATGTTGAAAAAAGAAAAAAGATAATGTTCATTTACTTGTCATATCAGTGTTGGACCTTGGTGGTTGAGTCTTTACCCAGACTGTTGCTTAAATTAGGGGAAAATTGTCCAAGCAAAGTATAACCTTATCTTAACATTCAGGTAGAAGGAAACATGTCTATTTCAGACATTTACATTGAAAAATTCTTTTTATAACATTCCTCTGCTGGTGTTGCCGTGTTCTCTGTTTTTGAAAGCACTCACCTGATACTAAATGCAGAGCAAGTGTCAGTGATGGTGGCCACCAAGGTGTGATAACACATAGCAGGGAGGAGGTTGAAGCAAAGTCTCTTGCAGCAGAAGTTGGGGCAGTAGAGCTGGTGTCCTGCCAGAGGAGACCCAGCACCTGGTCCAGCGTTTGGTGTCTGCTCAGGAATCCAAGAACCAAGTGTAGTACTAAATAGTGCATCACTTCAGATAATTTTTTGGAAGCTGAAGCTTGTTAGCTGTAGTTTGTGTATATGTTGTTAGTTTAAACCTTCTACTAAATGACAGTATAGCTCAAATGCAAGTGCTGGTTAGAAAGCTTGGAAGAGGCAGAGTTGGGGGTTAATTTTGTCACTTAAGTGTATTCTTTGTTTCTATTAATTGTTCTAATGTTACAGAAATCAAGCTCATGAGCGGATTTGGGGTAGAAACAGTTAATACGTGTTTCAGAGGCTGTTTCTTCTTACAAAAAATTTAGAAGGGGCTACAAGTTTCTGTTCAGGTTATCCTGCTTAAATGATAACTTGTATTTCTTTAAAAAAATGGTATATTTGGATTGAAGCATTCTCTTTGGAGACTGAAAAAAAAAAGGGGGGTGGGGGGCACAGCTGGAACAAAATTGGTGACAGGGAGGCTTGAACACATCTGTTCAAAAACAGAGTTCCTTCAGTTCCTACAACTTCAGGGTCTGCAGTAGAAACCAGAGCACGTGAAATGGTTGCAGCCCAAGTGGGACCGAGGCCCGTTTCTCTCCACTGATGCTTTTTTCCCTTTCCTTGTTCAAACTCTGAAACGGAAGACAATCAGTATCTGCTGCAAAGTATTATCGAATTGATGCTTCTCCTTATTTCTAGAAGACAATGCAAGCTTACATGCTGTCACAGCTGAAGGAGAATTAGTAGCACTCATGAAGAGGTGACTGCTGTGACAAACAGGGTGGCTGGGATACGACACCAATGGCTGTAGAGGCAGGAGCGGTGTTGGAGGGATGGTCGGTGCTAGATTAGATCAGCATTAGCCCTCGAAGTGTGTTTTTGGTAGGCAGGGAAACTTGGAGCAAGTTTTGGATATTGTGGCTATTTTACTCATTTGTTGTTACTATGGTTATAGTTTGCTGTGGTTAAAAATGCACTGCTCTACTTGCTTTGCTTGGCATTTTGTTAAGGGCTTGTAACCAGCGTGTCCTGCCTGTAGTGACAGTGTGGGCTTTATTTGAAGGATTTTATTACTCCTATTATTAGTAGTGTTAGTATGCCAGTTGCTCAGCTTACCTGGTTTTTAACTTTCCTAAGCTGGCTGCTAGTTTGAGTGACCGAATTAGGAATTGGAAAGCTTTGGGGTATTTGCATTACTTTTTTGGGAAAAAACAATCTGTTTTTCTAGTGCAGCACATCTTGAAACATGCTCGATGTTGAGCGAAGGCACAGCAGCTTTCTGTTTTCCTCACTTTCAGTTTTGGGTTTGCCATTACCAGCAAGCCATCGTGGTAAGAAGAAATATGCAAAGACGGATTTTGGAGGACTTGTGTTAGTTCTGTTAGTGGCTGGCCAGAAAATGATAAACCTTAATAGATGTGGTGTGCCGTCACAGACACAGATAAGGAGTGGGAGAGCACGGGGTGAAGTGTCTCCACAGGAGCACTTTAAGGCTGGCTGGTCTTTTTTGGATCCCAGCCTTCTCTAGGGAAATGCAGCATGACTTATTTATTTTTTTCTTATTTTTTTACATTTTACTTTAGTTGAGGTTTCCATTTTAAAATTTGTGTCTTCATTCAAGCATTGCATTACTCCTGCAACAGCATCGGCAGCTGCAGGTGTCGGACATAAGACATGGAAATAACATCACAAACAGGACTGTGTGGAGTAGAAAGAACTTTGAAGGTGCTCTCAGATTGTTGAATTGGGATTTCCCATGAATGGCTCGGGTTTCTGCTGTAGCTGGTTGTGTAAACAGCAAATAACTGAGTCTGGGCATAAGCGGTAGCTTCAAGCAGTGAGGTTAATCATGTATGATCATGCAGGGAGATGGTATCTGCCCTCTCTTTGAAGATTTCGTGACACTTTATCTCTCCTTTTTTTGAGTAGGCGGTTAGCAGGTTGCTTGACACAAGCTACTGTTGTCATCTCTTAGTGTGGTTGTATCAATCTGAAAATCTTTTCCATGTAACCAAACCACTTTTTCTTATGGGTTTATTCTCAGTCATACAGACAGAAATTGCTGTATATGGGATTTTAAATGCACAGATGTTAAGTATCTTCACTGTTCCGTGGAACAGGTTACTGCTTGATCTGATCTGCAAAACATTTCAGCATCAGTTATTTAAGGCTGAAGACCAGATCGTCTTTTTTGACTCAGAATTGTATGTGGATTGTAGCATCAGGGGTCTGATAACAACCTGTTGCATAGACTTTATAATAAGCTGTGGTAGTGAAATGAAATATTTAGGTATATCTGGATTCAGCAAGAGCATCTTTTTACCATTATACGGGAAAACAGTGCCAAGACAGGCTTATTAGATACTTGGATTTTCCTGTGACAAGGAGTAGAACTTTTCTGAGTGTTCCGTTGTCTGCATCATCTCTAAATGTGAGTGATTAGTGGTCTGTAGTGTTGTTTTTCTTTTTTTCTTTTTTTTTTTTTCTCTTTAGAAACACATGAAACCACTAAGTATTTCTTAAAGTCACTCTAGATGTGTGTGGTAAAAACCGGGTGCGGATACAGAGCTCTGCCGCAGAAACCCTTGGGCTTTTGTGTTCCAGTTGTGGCCTTAATGCCAAGTGTGTGCTGTGTTCACTGGTGATCTGCTGTAGTCTGATCTGTGCAGAAAATTTGAATCATATTTATGACATTTATGAACAAGCATGAGCAACTGTTGCCATTAGTATTCAGCTGATAATGGACTACTAATGGGGCTGATAACATGGCTTTTTTCACCCTCCCCTAAGCTGTATGAACACAGAGAGCATAGATCTTCCTGGCATGTTGAAGGGGCAGAATTGATCCTGAATAGTCAGAGTATTCAAAGTCTAAACTGCTTTGTGATGTGCCAGGCCAGGAGGGAGAGGTTTGAGTTGTTAAGCTGAGACGAGATGAGTGTTTGGATGAGCAATGCAGAAGAGATGAAGGTGCAAATTTCTGAGACTCTGAGGACCAGTAACCAAGGTACCGGTTACATGCCAAGCTATTTTTTTAAATTATTTTTTTTATATAAATCATAATTTGAAATGGAAATAGTCTTCAAACGTCAGGTTTTTTGTGTATTATGTCCGAGCACCGTTGGGGACTGCAGACAATTGTGTGCAGTCGGTGTGTCGGAGGCTGGCACGGCCGCTCCCCCGTGAATGCCCGCTTGTCTTCTGCGCTCCTGCCAGGGAGCTTCAGTCCCGGCCCTCGGGACAATGTTATCTCAGTTACCTTCTCATGTTGTTTGTGCAAGGTTTGCTGCTTCAGGGAACCAGAAGCTCATTTGAAAAATTAAATTGAAAGATAAGAAGGTGATGATGTTTAACAGGAAACTTATTTTTATCACTCTCTCACTCCCTTCTCTCAAAGTGTAGTCAGAGTGTGTGGCTGGCAACTTCTTGAAAGCTGCTTTTGCACTATTTCCCCCCCACAAAATCTTGGTAGTACTTCATGTGTCCATTTGGTTCTTCATAAGTGGAGTATTCTTCCCTGGTTGCTGAAATAAATCTTTATACTGCTTTTGGTGAAGTTATTTTACTGTGTAAAATTGACTGTTGATCTCTTTTTATTGTCATTATAGAAAACCTAGAATAAACTCTCAGTTGGTGGCACAACAAGTTGCCCAGCAATATGCAACCCCACCACCACCTAAGAAAGAGAAGAAGGAGAAAGTGGAAAAGCAAGACAAAGAAAAACCTGACAAAGAGAAGGAAATCAGTCCAAGTGTTACAAAGAAGAACGCTAACAAGAAGACTAAGTAAGTTTGAAGGATACACTGTTAAACGTGGAGTGATTTCAGTAGCACTGTGCGTTGATTAATTGTGCAGTTGATCTAACATTATGTTCTTTGTCTTCCTTCCAATTCTTGCAGACCAAAGTTGGATATTGTGAAAGATCCTCCTAGTGAAGCAAACAGTATACAGTCTGGGAATACTACAACAAAGACCAGCGACTCAAATCACACTTCAAGGTAACTTTATACTAAAGTGAAGCTCTCAATATCTGAGAACTGTCTTAAACAGCAGACACATTTTTGGACGGACAGTCTAAGCCCCAGGGTCTGCCAGCATTAGTATGGCAAGACCATCGGTGACTTCTCCATGTACAACACTCAAACGCTCCGCTGGTGAGGACCGATTCAAGCATTGGAAATATTTGTTCTATTGTCCACTCAGTTTTCATTTCTCTGCTAAAATAATCATATTGTTGATTGGGCCGTAATGCTTCTAGCTGTTAAACACAGTGGAGGAAAAAAATAACCAGCTAGTGCAGTGGCCTTTGTCAAATTTTTATCATCACTTGATAGCTGTAACAAAGGTTGCTTTTTTTACTTCCTTATCCTTAATTCAGTCACTGTAATAGTCAAGATAACTTTCCAAGTATATGGGAATTAAAAGACTGCATGAGCAGATTTACTAGAATCTTGCTATCAATAAAAACCATGAATGATTGGTTTCATATTTGTCTAAGTTTCAAATGAATAGCTGTCTATGGAAAGAGGTTTATTCC
The DNA here is from genome assembly GCF_963082525.1 of Nesoenas mayeri. Lineage (NCBI taxonomy): Eukaryota > Metazoa > Chordata > Aves > Columbiformes > Columbidae > Nesoenas > Nesoenas mayeri. Next base: position 14,218,116 of record NC_137560.1, read on the forward strand.
TAGTCATGCCTATACTGATAGACCATGCTTGTTTTATTTAAATAGTGCCTTGTGCTCTATTTCTTAAATCAAAAATTCAACATCAAAGTACAGGTTTTATGTTATGGAACTTAGGGCTACAAGAGGTGGCATTCAACTGCATGATTTGCCTATGTCGGCTATATAAGAATTGCTTCGCTTTAAAAAATGTTCTGTAGTAGGTATTTTATAGCAAAGCCACATGAACTGAAGCAATATTAGTTAGCTGCTAACAGCTGCCAAGCACATGGGAAATATGCTTTGCGCTGCTGTCGGCGTTAAGATTGGTGAGATGTCACTGCAGAAAACACTTGTCTTGGAAGTTTTTTTAGATAATGGCTTGAAAACACTTACTAGAGAGAATATCCTTTACACAGTAACTTGCCTGCACGAAGTGATGGTGTTGTGAGATTTGCTGTGCTAGAAGACTTAAGCTGTTTGTGGGGACTGCTGCTTACTCTTCCTCAGCCCCCAAAGGTCTAATTGTCCATTTCTGATTTGATTATAGGAATATAGTTTTATTGCATTGATGTGTTGTGTGTTTTTTTATCAGGCCTGTTCTTTTTGAAACAGTTCTTGTTTTGAGGCTTAGGATGTGGGGGATTGATGCACTTGACTAATGAGATAACGTTAAATTGATAGATTATGTCAAATATTGTATTTTATTTACTCCTCAAAGGAGTCACTCTGTCTACTGCAGAGTCTTTTAGTCTATGTTTTGCGGCAAGCTTTTGTCATTCCTAACTAATCCTTAATATTATCAGTTCTGGCTGGATACCTTTAAGGGATACATCATCTCCTTCAGTTATTAAACTGTCGTAAGTGTTTAGTTTAGTAGAACTTTTCTTGCAATTCGCTGCCCTCAGGAGTGCTGTCAAGTGCATTTTTAAATGACCTGATTTTTACAGAGTCAAAAGTTATCTGTTTTGGGGGGTTTTTTTTGCATGCACAGGTTTCTTAACTGTTTTTTGTAAATCGTCTTTTAAGAATCTCTGTGGATTTTTAAAGAACATTGAACTTCTTGGATAGCATGCATGTTTCTGAGAAAATATCTTGGTTTATTCCACATCTTCCTGTGCACTTTCAGATCAGTTGTTTTGAAACATATTTCTCATTTGGCCATAAACCTTCTCAGCTATAAACATGAAGCATCAGGGTGTTTAATATTGCAAAATAAGGTGAATGGGCCAGTCCTTTTGCCTTCTGTAGGAGTAAAAATTGTGTGCATGTGCTGAAGAGATTGTCTGGAGGTTTCCATCTGTGCCTAATCAGCTCTTTGCACAGGGGAGACCCCAAAAACACCCTGCAGAAGGAGTTGGAGGGCTCGGTTCTAAAACTGACATTAAGAAGGTGTTTGTGAGCAGCACTGGTGAGAAATCCTGCACCTCAGCCCTGCTTCCCCCTGTCCCACCATGAGACTTTGTAGTGGCATTTAAAGATGCTTGGGCAGTTCCATTCAGGCTCTTGATGTGTGGCTTAACTCAAAGGCTGCTGGTAGCGGGAGCTTATCTGGGGAAAACTTAATGCAGTTTAGGCCATATGAGTTTGTTTTGTTTTGTTGGGTTTTGGGTTTTGTTTGTTTGTTTAATTTTTCCATCCCCCTCCCTTCCCTTCTCCCATCCGCTAAATATGACTTATCAGTGCTGGCTTTTGACAAGCAATACCAGGAGCTGCGTGTTCAACCCTGTAGAAAGGTGGAGGCAGTTCCGGTATCTGGGCCAGCTTTTTATTTTTTTGGCTGTTTCTGAGTAGAAATGACCCAGGCAAATTACAGGAAGAACTGGGTTTCCTAGAGGAACTTGGGGCTTAGGGAGGAAAATCCGTACATGTACTACACTTCCGGGAACACTTGCTGCTTTGTTTGCTGCCGAGGCTCTGGGGACAGCCTTCCTCTGCTGAGATGCTATCTGAAAGCCCACGGAAACCCCAAAACTTGCTGAGCTAGCTCGCCTTTCTTCTTACCCACAAACAAGGTGACATCATTTAATCTAGCCTGTGGTTATGTGTTGAATTTGCCAACTCCTGCAAGCGCGTATGTACAACGTGTACACGTGGGCGTGTGTGTCTCGCTGCTGCGGGAATTCACTACGCATAGCTACGGGTTTGAGAAGGCTGGTCACTAAGGGACTGTTTCAAGTAGGAGGTTTTTAGTGATGGTTATCCCCGTGAAGCAGTATTTTAATAATATTTTTCTATCTATTAGAAATGCTTCTCCTGTGGTACTTGTCAAAAGTTGAAGCGATCTCCTAAGTTAGATATGAAAATACTATTTTTGGTGCAGTAACTTCATTTTTGTTAAGGAAGTTTGCAGAAATATGATTACTCTGTTTTTGAAGCTGTACATCTGTCTTTAATACCTTTTCCTATTATATCTAGCTCTAGAATACCACTTGGAAAACTGCTACTTTTGGACTTTCCCCTTGCTAATGTAGCACTGCAAGCCATTGAGCATGCATGGCTTAATTTCCGCTTTGTTTTGTTTTGGCTGCTTTAGCCTAGTGTGCTGCAGGCAAGGAGGAAAGGCAGATTGGTTCAAAAGCCGGAGCCTGATCCCGAAGGAAACTAACCTCTCCATGCCTTGGAATAAGACAGATCTCAGCAAGCTGCTTTTCACTGATGTATAAAGACTCTCCTTTTTAATTTCCCCATTGGGAATATTCCGCTGCTTAAGCCTGACCCTTAATTAGGAGCAAAGCTGTAAATTGCAGCAGTCACTGCAGCTGACTGGGAATTTGCTGGTAGCTGGAGGAGTGTCCAGGGTTTGTTGGATCAGAGCTTTGGACCAGCCCCTGAAATGCACGTGAATTGTCAGCTTCCTGGAGTCTAGACCCTTATTAGCTTCATTACTAATTGAATGATAGCACAGCGTGCAAATTACTGAGATAATCCTGAGCTATAAATACCAGTGTGTTCTTTTCTGGTGGTTGTGGGTTTTTTTCTTTCTTTTCTTTATTCCTTTCCCCTAAATAAAAGCACTAGCTGCAAGAAATACCGTTGTACATTCTGGATTTTATTTACAATAGCCTCAGTTCCAGAGGGAGCGTTTTGAGTGTTTTTATACATAGGCTGATTGGGCATCTGATCTGTATAAGCTCAAAGCAGTTGAAAGAGAAGCCAAGCTGTCCCAGCGCCTCTGTTGTTTGCAGCTGTAGAGTTCCAATATGGGAATGAAAGAGCTGTGGTCAAATGCTTTCATGTGGTTTTGTATTGCGGAGTCACAGCCTTGTCTCCTAACATCAGGGCACATGATGAGATGGTGAATTTAGATAAGAGAACTCTTTCATCTGCCCCTTGGGGAGGAGATCCTTCAGTCTGTCTGGCTCCTGTCCGCTTGGCTCTGCTGTAGCGTCCTCCTTTCTGGCAGAGCTGGATCAGGGATAAGTGTGCAGCAGACACCCTTTGCAGAGCTCTGCAAGACGGCTCTTTCCTCTGGGACTGAGCCTGGTGCTGCAGCCCTCGCAGCCCGGGATGGCGCAGGGAGCAGAAGGCCAAACCTTGGTCCTCTGCTGTGCAGCACTCACTGCTGCCCAGGTTCTCCTCCCAGTTATTGTCATTCGCGCAGCCAAGGAGAGGACAAGTCACACGGAGTTGGTTGTCAAATGTGTTTTCTATAAACTCTTCCTTTCTCTTTTATTTTTATCTTTTTAATAAATGTTTTCTCATTTATTTTAGACCCAGACTGAAAAATGTGGACAGAAGTACCGCACAGCAGCTGGCAGTCACAGTGGGAAATGTCACAGTAATTATCACAGACTTTAAAGAAAAGACTCGCTCCTCCTCCACGTCGTCTTCTACAGTGACCTCCAGTGCAGGATCAGAACAACAGAATCAGAGCAGCTCGGGCTCTGAGAGCACAGACAAGGGCTCGTCCCGTTCCTCCACGCCAAAGGGGGACATGTCGGCAGTCAACGATGAATCTTTCTGAAAATTGCACATGGAGTTGTGGAAACTATGAATCAGGGTATGAAATTCAAACACTCCACCTGCCCATGCTGTTCAAATCCTGGAGAGCCTCTTCTGTGCTTGAACACACACTTTCTCGGACATCGACCTCTTACTGATGCAACCAGGATAACTTCTGCTTGCTGTGGGCATCTGGCCACCAAGGAATTTCTCACCCTAGCGATTACTCTTGACACTTTTATGTATTCCATTGTTTTATATGATTTTCCTAACAATCATTTATAATTGGATGTGCTCCTGAATCTACTTTTTTATAATATCTGCTGTGCACAATTTTCCATGAACATTACAACTTTTTGTTTTGGGGAGGGAGTGGGTGGGGAGGGAAGGGGGCTTTATTTATTGCATTCACAAACTCCATCCTCTTTCAACATATCCTTTTTAAGTTCAGTTCTTCTTCCAGTTATACTGTGTACTATCAGTTTTGATATAAATTATATATAAATATATATATAAATAAATATATATAAAGGGTTATTTGAAACCAATACATGGAAACGCTGGTGCTTGAAACACTGTGAAGTGAAAAAAAAAATATAATTGAACAGTTCAAGATCTGGGACAGTCCCCTTCTGTGAAAGTACTGAAACTGAAATGGAACTGGTCTTAGGTGAAAAGTGTTCCTGAAGGTTTGAACCTGGATGGGACCTGTTCTCTCTATTGTTCCTTCCCCGTTTCTTCCCTAAGCAATGGTTAAAAAGTACTGGACACACGGTTTTGATTTTTTTTTTATAGCTTGGGATCTGAAATGAGAAAAGATTGCTCCAGGTAGCTTGTGTTTTCCATTAGACGACTCAGATTGGCGATGTGCAAGTTCATGCCCGGCTGGAGCATAAGCGTTCACAACCAGACTGGTGTTGGCATGCCACGGATTTTGGCAACTTGAGCATCACTGTGTCGTGCAACGCCAATCCCACAGTCGTTTGATGCTCTTAGGTTTAATGAATTTTGTCCACTTGCATCAGCGACCGAGGTAACATCAGAGCTGGAGTGCTTTGCTCTGGGCTGGGAGGCAGCAGGGGCTGGAGGGGCGGGAGTGGGTTGAGGGAACAAGCCGGTGTGGGTCGGTCATTGTCAGCCCCTTCTGTCCGTCCCGACCACGCTGTTGGGGTGGCTCTTGTCCTTCAAGTGCATCCCTATTCCAAGAATGGTTTCTGAACAACATCTCGTCCAGTGATGACGTTGGGTTTTTCAGCATTTGGACTCTTCTTGGTCTTCTGCTGTGGGAGCAAAAATAGAGAAAAGCTTTCATGCTGGCAAGTGAGCAACACGTGTGGCTCATGCTCGTGACCAGCATCTCCTTCGTTCTTGCTATAAAGCTATTCAGACTGTAATTTCTTTTCCTGACCTGTTAGTGTTGCTTTACAGTTTACCTTCCATGCATTATCCTGCTAAAACACTAGGCTGAAGAGGTGAAACAAACTTTTTGGTTTTTTTAAACAGCAAAAACAAAAAAACAACCCCCCAAACCTCTTTTGCTTTTCATCTTTATTTAGTGGCCCCAGGGTGCTTTACGGTAATTTAGGGCACAGAGGCTGTGACTTCATTTGACATCAAATACATAATTTCTGGGGATGATGAAAGAGGGCCACATTTTGACAACTTTGTGCCAGCATGTTACATTGTGAATTATTTGCTTAGCAAGAGTAGTTTCTCTTTCTGGAGGCAATTGATTTAAGATTTCTTTTAAAATTTGTGTGGTTTTGAGTAGCAGACGTGGGTTCCTTTCACACTGGTGACAGAAATGTGTGCGTAAGGGATCTGGTAGAAGCCCTGCTTGAAGGTATGTGCAGTGGCAGTGCCTTTGCAGCAGTGGCTTTATTCTGAATACGTTAACATGGGCACCCCGACTTAATTCTGCTTCTATTCACAGTATAGGCTGTCTTTACCTTTTTAAGCATTTTTAAAGTATTTATTAAAGAACCAAAGGAAACCAGATGCTTCGTACGAGCATCGAGACAATTTATTATACATAGTTTTAAATACTATGAATTTCTCAATCCACATTTTAACATTAGTGGGATATTGCAAAGACATTCCTTTTCCAGTTTTTACTATTCCTTTAAGGGTCTCAGGGAGGGTAAACTGGTCAGCCATATTTATTTATTTTACTGAAATGTATTGGAATAATTTTTTAAGAGAGATTTTTTGAAGATGCCCCTGAACTTGTGTATTTTGCACTGCTTTATAAGTGATCCGTTATCAATTAGGCTTGCGTGCATCTTGGCCGCGATCCAGCGAAGAGCGTGAGCGAGTGGCAAGTCCCTCTGGCTTCGGCGGGGCGAGTTTTGGTGCTTCAAGTCAAACCACGTGCTCACCTTCTTTGTTGAATCTGGGAATTTGTGCAAAAAAAAAAAAGCATTGTGTGTACCAGGAAATCGCTTCTTTTTCAAGTGAAAATGGACCTGTCGATCCATTTTCCATTGCTGTAACCAGCTGCTCATGGCTACTGGTAAAGTCGGTAACATCTTTCTCTTTGGGCGTGCCTCCTCGATAAAGTAGCTTGCTATAAATAAGTGGGAAAATTTCTTTGGAACAAGTGACCTGTAATTCTGCATTCAGGAGAAATTGTTAGCTAAGCATTGAACCTCCCCAGCCTCATCTGTAGCTGCTGTGGTCTGGATTTGAAGGATAGCATTTGCTTTTATGCTTAATTTCTGAAGTTGGCATCACCACGGCTCACGTCCACGGGTGGAATTCCCTCCGTGCCATGTCTGTGGTTTATCACGCTGTTGGTGGGGAGCGTGTTTAAGAACCAAACCAAGCAAAACACTAGTGTAGGGGAAGGACCAGATTCGTGGTGTTCAGTGGCACAGAAAGCAGGTAAGTAAAGCACAGTGTTACGTTTGCAAAAGTTTCGACTCTTACACAGACACACACACACAGACACCAACACAGCTTGCCTGACTTGCTCAGTTTGATGTAGTTCTGCAAAGGAAAAATGACAGCGTTTTACACCACCAGGCTATTTATTTTAATTGGAACACTTTGCTTGTTTCAAATTGGACAGATCGAAAATTTGGCAGCAGCTTCCGTGAGTTTATTTCCACTGAGATGTTTTCTCCTGCCTTACCAAGATCATTCTCAGTCTACTTTTTTAAGCTCTACCGTAAACTTAAATTATTGAAAATTTATTAATTGCTGACTATATAATAACCTTTGCTTGTATGTAACCGAACGGTTTTAAGAGCCAACATTTAGAGTATGACAATGGAGCTGAACAGTTTTTAATGCGCAAGCAGTTCTGTTCTTGTGTATGACTTGTAACCTTAATTTACTGTGTAAAGATGGTTACATTATTTCCTTAGCTTTGTTTGTTGGAGACAAATATAGAATGCTTGTTTAAGTATGTCAAAACATAATCTTATCTTGTGGATTTTTATGTTAATGTATTATACGAGCTATATTTTTCATTTGCCCAGAAAGACAGCTTGTATAACGCTTTTGAAAGTTTTTCCGCTCTGTAAAGTCTTTAGAGCTGACAGTCCTGTTAGGTTTGTTTTAATCTTCATGCTAAAGTGTCAATGGTGGTTTTGTGAACTGGTCAGAAATTCACAGGTCTTAAATGTTTTCGGGAAATTTATATTGGACACTGCTCTTTGTCTAGCAAATAAAAGATGTTAATATATTCCTGTTACTGGCATGTGCACGACTGTTATTAGAAGCCACTTTATCATTTTCCTGCTTTAAATAGAAATGTCTATTTATGAATTCTGCTTGTAGTTTTTTCACAAATAAAATAGTAAAATTTAATTAAATCTGAAAGCTCTCTTTTTTGGGAGATGCCAGTTCTCAGAAGTGGAGAGAGTCCTGTTGTCGACTCCGTTTGTCAGTCTGTCCATCTTGTCTATGAGCCGCTACTTGAGCACCCCACTTCTGCAAACACATGGGTACACACATAGAGAACTCCAGTCAAGTGAGTAAATCCAGTTTGTTCCCTGGGACTAATGACCTATGTAAAGTTAGTGGCGGATGTGTCTGCAGAATTTGGGTTCTGGTACTTTGAAATAACAGTTCTTCCCGTTTCTGTAGCTGCAGAAGTGGCGAGGCTTAGTGCAGAGGATTTTAGTGAGAGCCCCTGGGAGTTCCTTCAGCTGCCTTGTGCTGACAAACTCCCACGAGTAAAATTAATAACATTTAATTGAGAGCCTAATTGTATTTTTGTAGTGTCAAAATAGTGGTATTTTGCAAGCAGTATTTTGGTCCTCTGCCTAGGAAACAAGGTAATGTGAATTACTGTGCTCTTTCTAGGTTCTATTTTTTTCCCCCACCCGACGCAGGAAATGTGTGACAAAACTGTTCAAATCGAAGTTGAAATTGGAGAATGAAGCAATATGCAAAGGAAAAAAACTTACTCTAGAGCTTTTTCTCAGGACGGTTCCTTAAACTAAAAACCATTTGGATATTTTTGCATACGTGGGGGGAAGTGTGTATTACAACTAGAGGTTGCTTAAAGAAAACCACTGTGCAAACAGACTCTTAAATGCTTTTAACCTCTGTTGGAAATGATTCAAAATCCCTTGTGCCAAGAATAAGAATAAACAGGAAAGGTAGCGGTTGTTCTACAGGCGTGAAAAGGACTTGCTTGGCATGCTGGACGAGTAGAGAAACACTCCTTGCGTCGAAGAGTGTACAGACCTCATCCTCAACCTGCAACCAACCAAAGGTTCTGAACCAGCTGCTGGGCAAAGCAGCAAGAGCTGCAGGGAGCGAAGGAGATGGGCTTTCTATCATCAGCACCCACCAATGTCATCAGCAGGTGGAGGCTCAGACAGAGCCAGCGACTGATTTCCATGGCAATGCTGGTGAGCACCAAACCTGCCTGCTCACCGCTCCAGGTGGCGGGATTTCGGGTGACCGGCCTTGCCATCTCTTGCCGTGGAGCCCTGTGAGCCGAGAGCCACGTTCAATGCCAGAACTGTGGTGTCGACCCTGCTGCGGGGTAAGGAGGGTGACGGCTGCTGGATAAGGACACCTGAGGCTGCTTCAAGGTATGTACTGGACTTAGGTGTTGTGTTGAAAGGGTTGTGTTTGTTACCTATAGGGAGTACAGATGGGGATGGGGAAATCTTGTTTGTGGTTCCTTAGGGTTTTGTAAACTGATTTCTGGGCCAAACAGGCAGCTCTTTAAAGACCAAGTGTTACAAAAATCAGCACCCACTTGTGTAACTGGGAGAGCAAAGAAGAGCCTCTCCTCTGTAAGGCTCATGTCAGCTAATTTTTTTAAACTATTTTTATTTAAATCTGAACAAACCTCCTTCACACAGGAGTTTGCAGGCAATTAAAAGGAGAAGATCCTAACACCATGTGGTTTGGAAGAGCTTTAGGAACCTACAGCAGGGTTGAGCATGTTCCTCACCCACCAGACAAACACCTTCACAGTCATTAGATGTACGTGTCCATCAGCATTTTATTGCATTAATTCACCAAGGGCTGAAGCAAAAAGTCTGCAGAAGGCAGGAGGGATGTGACAAACAGATGTGCTGGTCCAGCTGTATCTCATGGGAACGTGATGCTAAGTGCCTTGTTGAGTCAGCAAAGTGTCCGTGACAGGACTTGTGTTTGGGTCCCAACTGCGGGCAAACTCCTACTCATCTCACAGAGACAGCCACATCAAGAAGAAATTGCATTTGCAATTGCAGAGCTACTGCTCATCTTCCCTTGTTTGCATGACTAAAAGGAAACAACCCCCCAAAACCTGGCTGAAAAACTGCATTTCACTTGTTGGAGGAGAGGAGTATGAAGATGATGAGCTGCTGCGCTTGTGGTTTTGAGTGCGTGTCTCTCTAGGGAGTCGATGTTTGGCTTTAGGCAATTGTTCTGCCTTGCAACAGGTTTGATGGACTCCTGCAGCTCCCTTTAGTCGGTTGCTTAAATGTGAAATGGAATCTACGATGTTTCAAAGGGAACAGAGCTGTGAAACTTCACCTGTGATTCACAAACTGAAAAGCTTAAAAAAATATATATGTCCACCAAAACCCCTGAATATGGCTCAAAGCCTTTCAAAGGGAGGACGGGGAATCACAGCAGAACCAGCGTGTCCTGATGGCCTGTGGAAGGAAGAGGGAGAACAGCTGCAGTTGGCAACACCTGGATTCCTTCATGGCTCTTCGTAGTTGTGATGACAGGGCAATGTCAGGTCTTTTTACCTCTTTCTCCGTTGTTTCTTTCTGGACTATTTACGTGCGGAAGTCTTGCTTGTCTTTTTGCTCTTGCTGTCAGTAGGTGCAGTGAGGTTTATTTGCTGTTTTCTGCCTTATGATGGTTGATTGTTTGGTGTTTGCATGGGGCCCTTTTCCAGATAGGGTTGAGGCCAATGCTGATCCCAGCTGAACCCATGCAATAGGAAGACATCAGAAACTTCTGTAGTGTTTTCTCATTGTTTATTTAGGTGTCTTTGCAAAGAAAAAACTGAATGCAGGAATCACCAGTGAAAAAAAGGCTGTTTCAGAAATCCCTAATCAAAGCATTTCAAGCCACATCAGTGGCTTGCAAAACTCTCCTATGGCATAACATGGAAGCCTGTGACAGTGAAGAGCATTATGTACCGAACTCTGGTCTTCACCTAATATCAATAGTGAAGCTGGAAAATAGTGTAAATTGCTCTTTATTATGACTATTATTTCCAGGATCCTGAAGATCTCATTACCTTCTGTAATTTCTGATTCTTTCTAACTTCTTTTTTTTGCAGCATTATGAGTTGTCAAAACTGTTCCGAAGTACTTGAGAGGCTGTTCTAACAGGCACATGGCATCTTCTCCCAAACTGTTCTGAGGAGGCCTTAAAACCCTTCAGTAACTAGAACGTTCCAGTATGAGAATGCCTATTGCTTGGCCTCCCCTGCTCTGGCAATCCTCATCCTCCTTCCTCCTCTAGCAGGTGAGGCAGGGGCGTTCAAAGCCTGTTATGCCACTAGCCATTCGCTTAAATACTGTGAAACTCCCTGTGTAATACACACTTGATAACAGCACATCAAAAGCTTTTAGGAAGTATTAATTGGCCACAGCTACTGGAGTTGGAGGGAGGAGGTCTGAAGTATTTAAGTTGTTCTCAAGTGTTGGAAAAAAAACAAGTTTGGGAGCTCAATTTGGGTACGAAATATCCCTGTGAGCAGAAGAAAGCTGGCATGCTGCAGGAACAGCACGTGGTTGCCCAGGTAAGAAGTATGGGAATGAATAAAACTGATTTTTGTTCCTCCTCAAGCTGTGCTGTCGGGGCTGTGTGATTCACGTTGTCTGGGAGGTTTGGTGTGGAGTTGGTAGGAGGGGGGTGTGTGTGTGTGTATGTTAAAGGTCAGAGTATTGTAGAGAACCAGAGAAACACATTTTAATTCTACCTTCACACGCAAATTAATACCTATCTAATACATATAATCTATAATATATAACCTTATACATAAATATATGTTAGATTTTACATAGGTTGTAGAAATATTCTATGTGACAGGCTGAAGATACAGTGAAGTTTAAAAGCATGGTTTATAAAAAGTTGTCTCCAACAGGCATTCACTCTCATGGACTCTCTCGAGGAACTACCAGCATAAACCCAAGTATAAATAGGGCCAACGTTCCCTCCCAGCCCTTTTAGGTGGTCGTTACTGTCTTACTTTGCGAATTGACTCCCGCAGCCAGTAGGCTGGCTGTCTCTGTTCAGATGCTTTAATTCTCAATGGGGTTTATAAAAGTAAGATGAAGAAAGGGCAAGAAAAACCCTTTTTCCATTAAACTCATTTATTTCTGATCCAAGAAAGAGAAAATTATGGAGTGGTAGGAGGAACCTTGTTAAGGCCTGAGGCTGATGTTACTCTTTGGGAGGATAAATGTATTTATATATAATATTTTTTTCCCGGGTTTGAAGAGATGTCCATCAACCTTGAGCCTCTCATCAGCTGTTGGAAGAGGCTTGTGGAGCCTGGATGGAGGAGCTGCCCCACAGCCGAGGGAAACCCGGGAGCAACTGACTTGCATCTTTCAACTTTTCTCACATGCACGTGTTCCCATTGTTCAGTCGCAGAAAGGAGAATCCTCTGCAACCTCCAAATCTCTCTGCACAGCCTTTGAGAGGCTGAAGCTTTTGCTGAGCGTTGGGGCTGCATCCAGATATTAACAAGCCTGATACTAGAGAGCCCAGAAAAAGCCTGACAGCCTCCCTGCAATCCCAGGTTTTATGCTTGCTACCAGGAGACAGAGGGGGTGGAAATGTATTTAGCTGCTCCTATTGTTCTCCTTATTCAGCCGAAGTTTTGTTGGTGTGAAGTTAAGGAAGGAAAATGTGGACTGGAGTTGTGGAAATGCTCCCTGGAAAAGGAATATGGTGATTCCTGGGGTCTGAATTGTCGCTGCAGTGTGGGGTGTGATGGGTGTGTGACAGCTGCTGACAGGAATCTCCTTGGGAGTCACTGCAGCACAATGGCACCGGGAGAAGTGAGTGACAGGAAACTTCCCCAGCTGTGAACGCTCCCGAATTGTGATGACACTCGGAGGGGGAGAAATCCCAGGGGGAAGCAGGAGAGGTGGGTGTGCAGGGAGGCTGTCGGAGGGGCTGGCTGCTCTGACTCAGCCCCGGCTGCTGTCTGTGGTGGCTGCCTCCACCTTCCCGGGAGCCTCTGCCATCCCCTTGGCCTTTGCAACAGGGACACGGCATCTTCTGAAGCAGTGGGAGAGGAGCCTGAATCCAGCAGCTTCATGCTGCTGTGTCACTCTGACAATCACGGAGCAGGCTTGGGGAGAGGACCTCCCTGGCCACCCCTTGCCAACCTGTACACTTGTTTCCTGCACCAGTTTGTCTCACCATGCAGGTTCTACTATGCCTTTGGGCCCTCATGGGCCCATCCATCCTCTTGTAAATCCTATTAGAGATGCCAATCATCATTTTCCTTCTGTGTAAAGTTATAAATCCTGCAGATTTATATGCTAAAAGGCTTAATCTGTCAAAAGATTGAGTTAAAAGTTATGAGTTAGAACAACTGGGAGGTGACTCTGTGATTCCCCTGCCCGTGGGGCAGCTGGGGGGTGAGCAGGCTGCGGTACCTGCTGTGCCCCATGCAAAGCTGGGGCATCGGGACTGGTGGGGCAACATGCTGGATGGACAGTGACAAGTTGATACATGCTGGATGGACAGTGACAAGCTGATACATGCTCTTGTAGAAACGGTGATTCCCTGTGCTGGGTGTAGTGGGCTCACCCTGCTCTGCCTGCCAGCCAGTGACAACCACTGAAAAAAAGCAGGTGAGTGGTCCCTTTCCACCCCAAATCCCTACACTGGCTCAGGAGCTGGAGCTGGAAGGAGCAGGACATGGAGCCCTTAAACCTCTGGTCTCCTGTCTGAAACCAGGAGAAGCTGAACAACCATCACTTCTAGTCTCCAGGAGTAATGAGCCAGTTGAGTTATTCTTGCTGATATGTTGGCTGTTGTGTTTTACACGTGGTTAGGAGTTAGGTCTCTGTGCAGGAAGGGAGTCTGCTCCTTGCCCTGCTGGACAACGGGAGATGTTTTCCCAACAGTAGATTAACAGCTTATTTGCGGTGAATTTACAACTCTTCTGATGCTTAACAGGTTCTCCTGGAAGGTGGGTTTGCCAAAAGCGTGTTGGCATTCCTGAAAGCTGGAATAGTGGAGTGGATCTCAAATATCACTGGATTTGAGATTATTTTTTTTCCTCACCTTTACCCAGAACTAACAACAATACTCAACATCTGGAGTAGGGAATGGTGGGGAGTTTTTACCTTAACCTCTGCATTTGGAGGATTTCCAAGTCACTGGCAAAGATGGAAGGCATCTGTTCCTGCAGGGATGGTTACTTGGGAGGCAGGTGACACCGCTGTGAATCCCCCTGGAGCGGGAGGTGAGCAGGGGAGGCTGCCTATCAGCTCCATCCATCCCCAGGTTGTCACCAGCATTTGGATTTTGAGATGCTCCTGCTTGAGGCTTTCACAAGCTGCATTTTGTGACTTTGGCCAGTGCAAGTAACACCACTTGGGAGTCTTAAAACTGTGTTGTCCAGGGAGGAGGGGGAGGCACAGCTCAGCCTGCCAGCTCTGTGTGCATGTAACTGTGCTATTAAATGGATTAAAAAATAAATAAAATAAACAGTGGTGCTCTTACCTCAGGCTGTGCATTAGGAGCATGATTTAGTGCAGGGAAGACTACAAAGGCAGTTGATAAATCTTTCGTGCAGCACAAATAAAATCTCTTATGGGGGGAGAAAGGGCCCTAGATAATGGGAGAAGGAGGTAACAGCCTTTGCCCCCTCGCCTAATTAGGCTGTCCAGGAGAAGTTAATACAAAATAATAGATCTGGAAAGCCCAAATCTTCACCACCTTAGGAAGGACTTCATCCCATTAAATTATGAGGCTAAGACCTCATTCAACAATACTTTGCAGGAGATCAACTGGCAGCGCTATTCACGGCTGCTAAGGGCTCGGGCTCCAGCTCTGCGTGGTTACGGTACCTTCTGAAGAGCTCACTCCTATTCCTGTTGAATGCTGCTATTTTTATCCTACTTAAATTCTAGAGGGTATTTCCAAGTGGGAAGCAGAGCAGAGAATAGCAGATCTTAACTCTACTCAGCGTAGCAATTTCTATAAAAATGAGGGAGAAATGTTTGAAATAGCTTATATCTATTTTTAGCACCACCAGTGTGGTAGCAAAGCACCTGCAGGTGCCTGCAGCCCCTGTCACCCTGTGGGTGAAAGGATGGGGGGCCACTGCTGGCCCTTTCTCAGGCTCCTGCCTCTGCCTGGAGCCACAGGTACCCAGGGATGTCTCTGAGGGGCCTCAGGGGAAGGACAACGCTGGCCGGAGGAAAATGAGGGGAGTCCCTGGTTGACTCACCCCTCAAGCCCAGGAGCCCCCTCTTGTCTCACCCTTTCTGGGGCCCCACTTGCCTTTGCAGTATGGTAGGGAGTGCTTTGATCCTTTCCCCATATGGGAGACAGAAGTACAGAGGGACTTAATTAGGTGCAATTACCTCACCAGCCACAGCCAGAGCTCACAGAATATTTGGCGTAAGGTCAAATAGAAAATCTATGGCCCACTAGGGCCAAAATTGTGGGTGTCACAGGGGACGCATTAGCCCTTGTGCTCTCTCCCACTGAGCTGCAAAGGGCTCAAAGCCTTCCAGCATAATGCTGCTGACCCCTGGATTGCTATTGGAACTGTGTGGTGAGGGAAGCATATTCAACGGGGAGTGAGATGGGATGGAGCTAGTGGGGAAACACAGCCTGGGACTGTGCATTGTGTGAGGGGACAAATAGAGACCAGGATCCGAGAGTCCCCATTTTGGTTTTTGAACCTAGCCATGCGTGTTTGGATGCTTGACAAGGCTTTTATCTTGTGCTTACTCCCTTTTGCAGCCTTGGCTTTTGCTTCTGTACATGCCCAGGTTCTCTGAAGCTGCCGAGCACAGTATTGGCACATACAGCTTAGTCTTGTGCTGGGCAGAAGCATCCCACTTCACTTGAACATGAAATATAAATCAGAGATCAAGTGAATTATTGTGCCATGTTGCTGCTCAGGCAATAGGGAGTCTTTAAATCAATCAGCCTCCAAATAAATAAATAAACGTGCAGCAGACATGCTGGTGTACATGTCTGATTCCTATCAGAGGCTGTAATTCAAATCAGACGCTTGCAGTTTCTCTGCTTTCCAGTCTGCATTACCTGGGCTGCTGAAGTCGCATGAGAGAGAAAGCAAATTTTTTCCCCAGCTTTCGTTATTGTTGCCAAAGAAACCATTTCATTTGGTTGCCATGTGTGCAGCAAATCTAGTTCAATCCATCTGGATATTGAGGGCTGAAGGAACCGGGATTTGGGGAAGGAGGTCTGCAGAGTGCAGCCACCTCAATACCCACAGCGCTGACCGCACGATGGGCCAGGGGCTGGAGGAGGAAGAGTGAGAGCTGCTCCTTGGCAGAGGCTTGTAGAGTCCTGGCCAGCTTTGTGTGTTCGACCTGCACAAGCATCCCCAGGTGGCACAGATGCCTGGGTGAGCTGAGGCCAAAGGAGCTGCTCATCCCTTGGAATCCTCCCTCAGGGAACAGCACTGCTGGCTGTGAGAGTCTGGCTGGAAGAGAACTCCAGCCTCCGGCATTTAAGACTTCACTAGTTTTCCTTTCAGTCTGTGGCAGTGCTTGGGAGAGAAATGTTGGAAGTGTTTGATCTTTCCAGGCTGCCATCTCCCTCCCGCAGGCACTGGGCTCTGGAGCGCAGCTCCCTGGGGTGTGTGTCTGCTCCATCGTCCTGCTCACTCCTCGCCTGGCATTGGGGGGGGATCACTGGCACCGAATGTGCCCGCAGTGGGGACAGGGTTGGGTGCTCTGGGTTACTGGTCCTATTGCTGCCCAGCCCTGGGTATGGCTCCAACACACCCACTGAGAATTAGGACAGCCGAGCCTGAGCCAGGGGGTCAGCTGAAAGCTGTGGAGGGGGCTGGGGTGACACAGGCTGTCGTAGCCGGGGAGAGCAGCGGCTGTGTGGCTGGCCATGCCAGGAAGGTGGCAGTTGGGTTTAGTCCCTTTTCCAGGGCAGTTTGAGTCACTCACAGGTGGCCCTGGGCCCCTCTCACCAGTTCCTGAGGCTGGAGGTGCACCGCATATCTGGATTTTACCAATACTTTGCTTGCAGCTGCAGTGCTCTGCCCTTGTGCATATACATGGGTGCCAGTGCTTTATAGAGATAAACCAGCACTGACACTGATACGAAGCCACTGGCATGGCAGGGCTTTTCTTTGCACCATTTCATCTGTCCTTTACAGATCTGGTACTGTCATTCCAAACTGACATTATTTCACTGAATCAGGTCCTCCTCTTCTTTGAGTTACTCCAGGAGTGGGTTGAGACCAAACCTTGGACTGATGAAGATGGTGTTTTCCTGACATCTTGCAACAGAAGATAAAGCAATTGCAACACCAGGGATTCAGCTGGGTTTCCAAAGCTTTAGACCTGAGGGAGAACAGAACTGATGTATGAGTAAGTTGTTTTTTTTTCTTCCTCTGAAGCTCTGCTTGTGACCCCAAAATAATAAAGGTCTATCAGTTAAATCCCCTCAGCACACAATCCTGTGCCTTTGTGAGTTAACGCAAGCCCTATAACAAGCAGGTATGCTGCTACGAGTGGTTGTGCTGGTTATACACATTGTTTACCCAGCCAGACCGCAGCAGGTCCACCTCTCAGGCCTGTGCACTATTTAGGCATGTTCCTCTTGCTGCAGTGCATCCTAGCCCTGGACAGCGGCGCAAATCCTTCTTCACAAATCATTGACCCAATAGGTCATAAAAGTTCCTTTATGGTCTGTCAAGACAAGCTAAGTTCTTTACATGCACCCTAAGCACAGTGAAACTTTTATGGTGTTTTTAATAACAAGAGCTACTGCACATGAACAGCAACTAATTTTTAAAACCTTGGTATTTCAGCTGGGATGTTTTTTTCCCCCCCCCACTATGTTGGAAAAACACTTAGGTCAGTACTTTCAGAAGTCAATGTCTCCAGGCTAACCTCTTTGCCCTGTGGTGGTCTAACTTCTGTAAATAATCAGCATCCTCTGAAAGAAACTTCTGCCTTTCTGGTAGCATCTGCACAAATGGAAAAGTTGAACTTCAGGTTAATATTTTTTAAATACTTGGATTTTAAGCTGTGTTGTGACATTATGGCTTTAAGGAAAATAAATCCTTGTTCAGTTGCCAAATTCTGTGTTTATATAGTAAAAGAATTGGTGTAAGGTGAACTAAAACACCTTCCCTGTTCAAGAACCTGGGTGCAGAAGGGAGCCAAGGCTGTGCTGGGCTGCAGGAGCACATCACCACCCATCGCCATCGGTTTGCACTGGGCAGAGGGTGGTCCACACCACTGCTCATTTGTGCCAACTCATTAAGATGCTATAACTTAATCTCAGGTCTAAGACTCCTATTTAGTCCCCCCAGCTCATCCTCTTGTAACCCACAGGGAGTCCATTGCAGGTCTGGAGCTTCCATCCCCCGGTCGTACTTTCTGGCTGCATTTTGAGAGTTGAGGTGAAGCAATGTGCCATAAAGCAGCTCTTCCAGTCAGCTTCTTGCTCCACTTTCCCAGCCCTGCCTTGGACTGCCATGAGGAAAAGGGGAATAATGAGGAGTTGAAAGCAATATGGCAAGGTCTGAGTTACCCTCCAATGAAACTACCTCCTCTCCTGTCCCCACGGCCCTGCCGAACCCTCTGGTGTTACCAGCAAACCCAGCTGGCTGTGTGGAGTGTCTTTCTGTCACCTCAGGGCTGACTCCAGCCTTGCGTCAAGAAGCAAGGTCATAAAACGAGCCCTTGGTAATTAATGCATCCCTATTCCCAGCTGCTGTTTCATGCGGTGACATCCGAAGGGAGGATGGTGAGTGGTGTGGAGGGGCCACATGCCATCCTGGGCATGCCTTCTTTAGGGAATTAACAGTATTTATGTAAGAGACTCCAGTCTGCTGACCACTATAGTCATGGCTTCAGTCCTCCAAAGTCGCTGCTGCAGCCGTGTGTGCCAGCATCCACCTCTGCCCCACCCCGGGCAGCTGGGGCCCAGCCTTCGCAAAACGGGTGATCTTTCCTGCTGCTCTGGGAAATGTGCTGCTCTACTGCTTCCCTCAGCTCTGGTGTGCATGGGTCCACACCAGGTACAGCCAATGGCATTTGCTGATCTGAACAAGGGAATTGTTTTTGTCATTGTTGTTGGGTTTTGTGTGCGTGTTTTTTATTTTTTTTCCTCTCTTCTCCTAGGAAAATGACATTCTTCTCTGAGCTCTGCCAGGTCTGAGCTGTCTTGGCTTTGCATCTGGTGTGGGCAGTCCTCAGACAAGATGCGATGGATGCTGTCCCCATGCCCTTTAATTACCTGACAGGAATAACTGTGCCCTAAATCCACACTGCAGCAGCCAGGGCTTGTTACTTTTCTCACCTGCAATGGAGCCTCAGCAATTTCATTGCTTCTCTTTACTTGTGTGCAACAACTTAGAGCCTTTTCCCATCTGGACTTAGGCTTGCTTGGAGTTGTACTCCCCCATGGCCGCAGTACTGGGGTCCACACCTACCCTAACCAGTGACAGGGACGTGTGGTCTGTGGTCCCATGCAAGCCTGGGTCTCTGCTCACTGGAGCTCTCAGCTATCAGCGCTATTTGTGCATGAAAAGCAGATTAGCTTTAGGCACGAGAGTGTGAATCGATCCTGGGACAGTCAGTACCAATTTTCCAGCCCTGACAGCAGCAGGGAACAGAAGGCAATAGGGACCCTGCTGTTTGGGTTTGATTTAGAGCAATCTTACCATATTTTCATAGATCATCTGGTTTGGTTTTGCTTTTTTTTTTTTCTTTAAATCCTCCCTTCTGGAAGCATGCAAACACAGAGGGAAACCCTTCCTTTCTAGGGTCTGTCCCCAGACAAAGGAGATGAGGCAGCTCAGGGATGGTGGGTGCTACATCACAGCCAAAGCCAGGACCTGGGGTGCTGGGATGGACAGGATGCTTCTGGTCCTTGTCCCAGCTAGGAGGGGACATGCTTCTGGGTGCTTGACTGGGTACAGTAGGGCCTCCCAGGAGAGCAGCTGAGGGGCTGGAGCTAGTGGAGCCGCTCCAGTTTTGTGCAGGATTTGGCCTTTTTTCCCCCGCAGTGGAAATGGTGCTGATGCTGGAGCAGCAGTGAAGCAAAGGCTGCGAATGCTCAGGGGACCTGCAGGGAGGAACTGTTGCTGTCGATCTGTTAATTAAGATTAATGTGCTAGCTGATAAGGATGACTCTGCGCCAATTCCTATTATAAGCCAAGATCCTGCAAGGCAGCGAGCAGCACATTCCTGCTTCCTCAGCAGTTGGAGGGCTCTCTCCTTCAGCCGGAGGTTTAGAGCAGAAAACGAGGTGCTGTGCAGCTCCCCCCAATGCCTGACCACTGCGTGGGCGTGCTTGCTCTGCTGGTGGGATGCATGAGAGCTTGCTTGTACGCTGTCTTGGCAAATTAACACATTTTAGCTTTTCAGATGGTGTTAAGGCAGTTTTTGCATCTCCTAGGTATTGGTGTCAGAATTTCTCAACCCAAAAATGGGCATGAAATGAGGTATGTTATTTAAAAATACACATTTGTTTTCCTTCCCTCTCAGCTGGGGTCTCTGAGGAAGCTGGATGTGCCCTGCACAGGAAGATGCAATGAGTTAGGACTTGCTTTGCCTTTGCCACAACTATCAGTGCATGATTTCAGAGCCGAGGCTGCTTGGTGCCCTGCCATGGCCACTGCTAGCTCTAGCCCGGCCCAGGAGGGACCTGTTGAATCAAAGTCTCTGCAGTCCGTGGGGGGATCAAAACCACCAGCAGTGCCACTGAAGCTGGGACAGCTTGCACCCCTGCAGGTAAGCAGATGCTCAAGGCTTCGGTGCATCGCAGCTTGCCCAGGAGTTCGTTTCAGCGTCCTTTACTCCCTTCTCTGCCTCAACAGCTCTCTTACTGATGCTCCATCTCTGTGTCTGGTAGCAGCTGGATTCCAGGGTGAAATTTTATGTAGTCCCCGTCCAGCTTGATCTAAAGCAAGTAGCTTTGTCAAAGCCTCAAAGTTCAACTTTTTTGATAGTCTCATTTTATTAGCAAAAAGTGAAATTCCAAGGAATGCTTCCCAAATCCCAGCTGGAATCCCCCCAGCTCGGTCCCCTGCCACTTTCTTCCCTTCCAGCCCTGACTGCTCCTGCAGCTGCTTTCATTTCCCTGCTGTTCCTCACAAAGGCCTCTGGCACCAGTGCTAATCAGTATGTGCTAATTAACCTCTAGCATCTCCCAGTGCCTGCCAGCAGTGTGGGGGACAGGGACGGTGACTGTCCTGCCACACTGCCATAACACACAGTGCTGGTGCAGCCAGGTGAGGATGATCGGCGTTTGGGGACCAGTATCACAACATCACAACAATAATGGGGCTGAACAAAATATGTGTTCAAATAACACTATCCTTGAGGCAGGAAAAGATTTTTTCTTGTCAGAAATGCAATTCACTTTACATCAAAAGTGGAGTTGGTTTTTTTTTTTTTTTTTTAACTTAGGATGAGGATTTTGGAGCCTCTGTTATCCCATAATTTTTTTCTCCTTGTGAGTACTGCTCAGTGTCCCTGCCAGCATCCCCATCCCACCCCGCTCCCAAGCTCCATCAGTTTCAAAATGGAGCCAAAGTCCTTTTGACCTGCGAGACTGGCGTCATATTTAGCACAAGCATGCACAAGTCACATATGCAGAATTAGATAACCTTATCGCCACATCCTCCACAGATCAGTAACTTGTTATGACTGTCAGTTTCTTTCAGCCAGACATAATTGCCTAGCAACATTGCGGCATCTCTCTGGATGCAGCCTAATTCGGTTTCTGGTCATCCAGAACAAAACTTCATGCAGGCATCTGGCAAACGGAGCAACAGACAGGTTGTGGTGGACTGCTGGAGCATCAGGCATGATGAGTATTACAGCAAAATCTATGCTTGTGGCTGGTTTTGAGGTCTTTATGATGAGTCTGAGTGCAAAATTCAGATGAGGGGGCTCTGCAGCACCCTGTCTCCAAGTCCCGTCCAGCTCTGGGTACCACTTGCCCAAGCTACAGCTGAGCATTCAAAGCAATAACCCAGGGCGCTGGTGAGGGTGTCTGACCTTGTGCATCCCAGCTGAAACTCAGAAATGGTGGATCCACAGTGTGTGGGTATGGGGCCTTGTGTGTAATCCATAGTGCTGCACATGGCTGGTCCCTACTCAGCTCCTCTTACTTTCATCCTTGTTTTCTGGTAAAAGTGATGATGGTTGTGATGGAAAAGATATGAGGACTGGAGAGAAGAGTGATATTTCTGTAACCCTGGAGAACAGAATTTACAGATCAAAAATCTGAAAAGCCTGGCAGTTTTTCATGGCCAGTGGACTCTTTTGCACTCCCAGCACTGAAAGGATGTAAGCCGTATCTGCTGTTATATCTACAGGTGACAGTGATGGCCAATAACATGCTTGGCATTGGGAAATGTTTTAGTGGAAAGTTTGAGTACCATTGTCTTTTAGTGCAAAGCTTTGCCTTGGCAGGGTAGGTTATGAAACCTTAATCCTGGCATTTACTAACTGGTGAGTGTTTGGCTTCAGGATCTTAATATTGGTCTTCACCTGCACTTCCTATGCAGATTCTATACAGAAAAAGTAGTAAGTCTTTTTGATATAAATGCAATGCTGAATCTCATGTAAAAACGATTTATAGGAGGTGGCATGCGGCTCCAACTGGCAATGCCAGAATGGAAAATGGAGTGTGATGCAGGGATGGGTTTAGGACCCGGGGCCATAGTTTGCTGCAGTGCCATCGCTGTATCCTGTGCAGCAGCTCCTGCGTCTGGAGGGTGGCTGCGGGAAATGGGCTGTCTCATCCTGCAGGTTGCTGTGTTTCTTTTAATGATGCTCAGCATTGTCCAGGTCCCTGGGGATCAGCTGGAATTAAAAGTGTTCAGTGCCTTCCAGTGCTCAGGCTGGGCATGTTAAAGTTTAAATATAAGCAGTTTCCATGTGGATGGGTGACAGCCTTTTGTTGCTGCTGTTTAGCTCAGAGACTCCACCTGGGACCAGCTCGTGCCACAGACTTGGCTCCTGATTTGAAATCTCCCCAGAGGTGTCCAAGTCCCAGGCTTGGAGCCAGCCCTCCCACCCAGAACCAGCTGCAGATCTGGATTTAAACCTATACTTAAAATTTTGGGATGCAGTGACTGCGGGATTTCCTTTGGGCTCATCTCAATCTGAAACCTTCAACCAAAATTTCATCCAGCCCGTGCCAGAGTACTCTGGGAGCTTTGTGCCATCCCCTCTGTCTGAGCTCTCCCATCCCCTCCCAGCAGCGGCTCCGGGTTTGATCCCTCACACGTGGAAACCTCCAGCACTGGCTCATTCTCTGGAGCTCAGCAAGGGAGGGCTTTCCTCACGCACTGCTCTGCACCGGGGCAGGTGATTCTCTGGGCACCTGGCGTTTTTACCCTGCTCTGGCTGCTCACAGAGGGTTTCGGAGAACAACGGGCCAGTTTCAGCTCTCACCATTACAACCTCACATTCAAGAATTACTACTACTATTATTTCCAAGGAAACAGGGACTTGCACTCGTATCTTTTATGTGATTTCTCACATCCGGAGGTTTTCACGTGACTTTGCTGCCTATTTTTAGCTCCTCAAACATCTCTGCCAGGATGAAAGCTTTAAAGAAAATCCACCCTTGCAATGGATGAAACAGGCATTTGCTTTAATGGTAAATTTGTGACTGTGACCCCCAAATCCCTACATTTCAGCAGCCTGGCGAAAGTAAGCACAAACCCAAAGCTGCACTTAACCCTTTCCTTGTTTACTGTTACCCTAACTCCTTCACACAGCAATGACTTGTTGCGAAACAGAACCATTTCTAGACACAGATCCACCTACAAGTAATTTAAAAGCCTCCTACCTCAATTTTGCAGGTAAAATGTTAGTCTGGCAGGAATTGTCGGGAGGTGTTTCCCTCCACCTGCTCCTTGACTGGTTTGTGGGAGGAAAGAAGCCAGCGTGGCTGCTCCCCCTTGCACCATGCACCTAGGGGTGAGATGGGAGGGGATGGGGCCCGTCGGGTTCTCATGGGCTCGGGGTGACCCAGCAACAGGTTTTGCCACAGCCCTGTTGCCGTGGGGAGGGGAAAGCTGAGCTGGAGCGCTCCTGTTTGTTCGTTCCTCTCTCTGCAGAGCACATACCTCCAAGTGGAAATTCATTTCTTCCTCAGCATCTGTATTTGCAAAAGCAGTCATAAATAACACAGAATTGTATCCAGCTATTAGAGCGAGAGGAAAAATTGTTTGCATTTTCACAAGCTTTCATTTCTATTTTTGTCCAAATTTCAGCATTGTTCATACTTGCTGACCTGCCTTATCAATTATAGCTATTTCTAGCACATGTGTTTCAGTAATTGGCATTGAAATGTCAGGACAGCTAGTTGGAGCTTTGTGGGTACAGAACCCTTCGCCATGCCTCTCACTGATTACAAGCTATAGTAATTAGTAACTGCCTGACCATTTTCTGCCTCTGGCTTTAGGGTCAGAGCTGTAGGGCCATCCAAGCTGTCAAGGTAATGGTAGGAGCCTGTTCCCAGTGATGGGGAGGGAGGCACAGAGACGTTTAGCAATACGAGAGGCAGGTAGGTTGGGGCTGTTAGGCTGCAAGAAGGATAAGCTGAGAGCTCGAACAAGCTGCTGCTGGATGAGCAATTTGGGCTGCTCCGGCAGTGGGAGGTGGAGAATTTATACGTCTCCTTGGTATTTGCTTTTCTTTTAAATGTTGGTCTCCAGGGCACAGGCTCTTTTGTCAGGCAGCTCTGCAGAAAGCACTAAAATCTGCGGCAGAGCAAGGTTTACACCTGCCTGTCTTCAGCATCTCATTAACAGAGCTGCAATTAAGGGCTGTGGTTAGATGTGGTCGGGGCAGGTCTCTGCTGAGTGTTCCTTCTGTAGAATTGCCTTTCTGTTTGGGCAGTCAGGAGAGGAGAGGCCTCTGTCTTCATCTGGGGAGGTCTCTGTGGCACCCACTGCTCCGTGTCCTTGGCCCGGGGCCGGTCCCTTGCAGGGAAGGGGCAGCTCTAAGCACTGCTGGGTGCTGCAGATGTGTTTATCTTTCCATACTAAAACTACAAAGCTGTGGAGACCTCATGGCCCCATGTCACACACTCCTCCACCAAAGGTACAGAGCTAATTGAGACATGACAGCCTGCAAAAGCAAACTGCTCCTCAGGGCCCGTTGGAGAAAGTGCAGCTGATTAACAGATGCAAAACCTGTTGCCTCAATTAAGAACGTGACAAACAAGCAGAGGAGGTTCATCTCACCTGTGGTTTTGCTGAGCTGGGAGCTACTACCTGCAAAGAGGGAATTTGGGCAAATGCCTGACAAAGCCCTGGATAATTTGGTGGCTGGATGCTGGAGAAGTGTGGGACTGATTCTTGAGGAAGCCTCTGTTGGGCACCAAATGGCTGCAGAGGCACTGTCTGAAGCAGGCAAGTGATTTGGGATGACTGTCAGGTGATTCAGGAGAGAAAAATGAGATGGTGATGGGAGGGCAAGCCTGAATGCCAAGAGAAATGGTGGGCTTCTCATGTCTGAGGTAAATTGAATGAGAAGAGATGAGAAAAAAAACCTGGCTGAGCTGGATGAAATGTGTATCCCTTAACAGGGCAGTGCTGACACTGCATAGAGCCTGCTTGTCCCTTCAGAAGCATAAAAAAGAAGCTAACAAAAAGCTCACAATATTTTGAATTGATGTAAGGTTATAATTCTTCAAAAGTCATTTGATCCACAGGGAAATGTGCAGTGGGTTCCTGTGCCAGCTGCCCTTTCCCATCAGGTACCAGCCAGTGAGCACAGCAGCTACCCAGTGTGTACTGATGCTGTGCCAGGAGCGTGCAATAGGGGTGACATCCCGGGGATAAACAATTCCTATTATTTCCTTCATTTTCAGATCGTCCCTTGAGGCCCCTGTGCAGCTCCAGCAGCAGCTGCAGCCCCGGCAGCGCGGTGGCCGAGGTGCACAGGCCTTCTTGCCGCACTCCTGCCTGGCTCTGCTTGCTCATGCAGGTGGTGCTTGCAAAGGCTCTTAACCTGATCTTGTTCTCAAAATCTGTACATGTTTTAGGAGAGCGCTGAGGTTGCTCCACAAAGGCTCTGCAAAGAGCAAGCCTGATGCCATAGTCCCCTGGGCTGGGAGATGGCATTTTCTGTGGATGGACCTTCTGGAGGTGTTTCATGTGACGCCTCCTTTGCCTGGAGCGCAACAGATGGGATAATCCTCTACTTTAAATTTACAGCGGGGTGAGCAGAGATAGGCAGTAAAATACCATGGCATGCTGCAGTGGTGCATATTGTGGCCATAAGAAACATATCTGATGCTCTGTGTTTAATCTTTCCCCCTGTTATTTGCCTCCATCCCCCAGCTCATCTTTCCTCTTGCAGGGGAAGGTAGAGCTGTGCCCCACAAGTGTCTTTGTCACCCATTGGAATAAAAGATCAGGTAAAACTGGCTCCTGGTACTGTGCTTTCTGTGTATGAACAGAAGATCTGCAGTGACCTGGCTCTTCTCAGGCCAGCCCATGGGGGTGCTGTCCACTCACCTGCTGCCTGCCAGCCTGTGCTGCGGGTCAGGCTCCTGGCTGCACCCTCCCTGCGGCTGCAAGCTCTCCTTTATGCTGTATGGCACTGATTGCTGTGTTTTCCCCATTGCTGGCCATGGAAAGATGGGTCACCAAATATGAAATCCTGTGTGCAGCCCCATAACTGCTCATTTGCAAGAAGCAGCAGAAGGCATGGCAGAGTTTGGGCTTGTTACCTTTAGCATGGGTAGAAAATGGTTTGGGACTTAAATTATTCTTATGGTGGTCAGATTTCATAAATATCTAGTCATGCCTACAACCAATGTATATTAGTTTTTTTGCAGGACAAACCTTTACGAAGGTAGGAGCTGCCTTGAAATAGAAATAGTGATGCTTTGTGCACAAACGTGGGTGCAGAAATCCTGAATTTCAGATCCTTCCCCATCTCTGGGAGACCTCGTGGTGAGTTCATACACTTCCCTGCTATTCAGTTTAAACTGATGGGAGCGTGCAGGTCAGCTGGGCTGGGTCTCTCTGCGAGACAACACTGTCCCTGAGCTGCCGCTCACACGTGACTGTGATGCCGACATCTGCCAGTCTCCGTAGGCAGCAGCGGCTGCTCCCACAGGAGCTCTGGGCTCAGAACATGCTCTGCATGAGCAGCTTGGGGCACAGGGCTTAGTTCCCCACTGCTGGGACAGCCCCACATCTGGGGCTGAGAGCTCAGAGATGTATCAAGTGATCTGAGACATTTAATTCTATTACTCACAAGCTCTGAATAGCTGCTTTAGACACCCTTGACCTTCTGCTGCAGAACAGATCAAAGCAGATCTCTCTGTAGTGATACGCTTTATCTGATTCAAAGGGGAAACATCCAATGAAGTGCTTGTTTTGAAAACATTATTTTACGTTGTGCCCTATTAAATTGTTGACATGTTGCCCTTTGGCTATTTGGCATTAGTTTTACTCAAAAGCTATCTACAACGTTAATCTAATTTTGCCTTTCCTCCTCTTTATTCCTTGATCTTCATATTGCAGTGTTTAACAAATCTGTTCAAGGCTGAAATTGTTTCAAGACAGAGTTTGATAAGCTGGTGGAGAGGACTGGAGAGCCACACAGGACTTGTGTCTGGGATCCCACCTGCTGGGATTCAGAGCAACTAGGAGGGAGAGAGGGACCTAGTTTATCTAAACTTTGCTCCTTCACTCGGTGGATTCAGGCTTCTCTTGATCATGAGCTGCACCAGGAAGGGTTTGGGGGTTGTACCATTGATAGATATTTGACTTTTGGGGTTAGTTTTCATGCCCCTCTCTTTGAAGAGCTGCAGAGGGCTGCAGTGAGAGCAGGCACTGGGTAACCAGTGGATGCAGCTGGATGGGCAAGGACAGCTACATCCCTGTCACAGCTCAAGCTGGGCCTCAGCCTCCACAGATGGCTGATTGGTTTGCTCTTCCCCATAGCTTGCACTGCAGTCCTTCTTGTTGGATCACCTGCACATTTCAACAAGTTCCCCAACACTTCAGAGTTCAGGGGTGCCCTTCACCTATCCTGAGCCTTCCCAGTCTGATGCTTCAATGATATTTTGCTGGACTTCTTCTGAAGGAACTGTTTATTCAGCAGTGATTGGATCCCTCTTGCCATCTAGTTTGGTGCAAATGCTTTAAGCCATCAGCAGAGAGAAAGATATTTGTGCCTTCCAGCCTTCAAACTGCCAGTCTAGAGGGAAGGTCTGCTGCTGCTCCAAGCTGCTCCATGCCTTGGAGTGTTTATGTTGTGAATTGAGTTGTATTTGTTTTGTGCTCCTTTGTGATAAGTCACAGGTTTTGGTGGGAGATTCAGGATTCAAGGTTTGCTGTGCTGGAAGCGCACTCCCTGGTCAGATGCTTTCGCTCTTCATTTGCATTGAAGTAGTGCCTGGATTGGAACCAGCTGAAAAAATGTGTTCGCAAAGCTCCCAGTGTAAAAAAGGTTTGATTTTAAAAGTGTTTCATTTTCAAAAGGGGAAGAAAGCCTAAACAATCGGCATTGTTTAAATTTTCCATCACTATCTTTTTTATGCAGTACCAGATTTTTCCTGTGCTTACCAAAGCCCCAGCTTTCAGCAGCAATATGTGGCTCCTGAGAACCAGCATTCATTCGGAGAGCATGGAAAAACTCCACAGAAGGGGACCAGAGGTTTACAAAATGGAAACAAGACCTTTAATAAAATCTTTTTCCAAGTTTGTAGTCCTTTCTGGTGGGGTTATAGCAGATGTCCTTTGTACTAGTCCCTGCACGAGCAGAACATGCAGCAAGTCATCATCTCCTAAGAGCTGCACCCGATAGCATCTGCACGTGGAATTCTCCAAATGACAACCTGCTGACCCTTCGAGAGCTTTAGACAAGGATCTTAGCAATTTTCCTGAGGGTGAAATATACATTTATACTTTCTGTTGCTAGTAAACTGTCATGTGCATTAAAAAAAATAGCTTGCAACAAGATAAGAAGACTCAACTTTTTGAAAAATCTTTCTGTGATTTGAGGAACTGAATGAAACCCCAACAAATTGGACATGCTCAGCACCAGCTCATTTCTTTCTGATATAAAAGCAATTGAAAATATTGATACAATTTAAAGGATTTGCAAAGCCAGCCTTTTGCTAGAGAGACTATTTTACATTATTTTTATAATGAACTTTAGTAGATATACTATTGCACCAGGAACCCAAATAAATGTTCATGGTTTATTTCTTTTCTGCCTCCAGTACACCGACTTTGGTTAAACAGCTATATTTATCACTGCAATGACAGCTATAAAAATGAAAGAAACAAACTATGAAAGGTACAGTGAAGCTGAGTATTCCTTTAGGTAAGTGGGTACATATGCAGTTTGTAATTCTGGGGTGGGAGTGGTATCTACTTTTATTGTACATAAACAATATCATTCACAGTCATAGTCCAGATTTACAAAGGTTTATAAGACCTGAAAGCGATGGATAAGCGTTTAGTAGGATTTGCAGAAAAGCCTAAGTGACATTCTCGGCTCCTCCTGACTTTCAGTAGGAGTTGAGTACCTTTTGTAAGTCTCACTAAATTAATACCTTCATGTCTAGAGGTCTAAATACCTTTTAAAAATCTAACAGATTGCTCTATTATCATATAAATCAAAATCTGATAGCCTGAAGGACAGGAGAATGTTTTCTAAGTGGGGAATCAGGACCCTGTCATTAAGGTAACAATTCTGCAAATACTTTTAATGTAAGTACATAAGAAAATTCATTTTATTGTATACCAAAAGCAAAGTGTATCTTGTAAGTGGGTGAAGCTGGTGTTTGGATCTCAGTCAACAGACTCCTATGTCTATTCTCTAACCAAAAGACCAGCCTGCAAATAAACATGCAAGCACAGCACCAAAGCTGCTTGTGAAACCCACTCCTCCCTGTCTGGAGAGGACGAACATCGAGAGGTAAGTTTAAATGGATTCCTGAGTGCCCCTGCCTTTCTGTTGGGAAAGAACAACATGAAGCTAACTATAACTCTGCTTTTTTAAAATATAAAATCCTTCATCTAATATAAAGGGAAAAATGATGCTGCAGAGACAAGAATGAAGATCAGATCCAAAACTCACAAACCAGCAAAAAGACCCCAGAAGAAAGCATAAGGAGCTGGATCCCAAAGAGGCTATTAAACATGATGGTTTAGATAGGCTCCAGATCCACAGGTCTCTCTACACAGCAGAGTGCCAGAAAGCAAAAAGGTACGTAGCAAAGATAATTCCTCACTCCTTATGCTCTACCTAATTCTGTAGCGGTCCATGGTGAATGTCCCATTGCTCTGCTCTTGAAGTGCTGGCACTGGTTGTGTTTGAATCTCATTTGCTCTTGTCTGGCAGTTCCTATACCTGCAGACTTGGAGGGTCCCTGTTATGGGTTTTGCTGGGGCCCATCCACATACCAGGGAGCAGAGCAGAGTTCAGACTCTCACAGGGCTGTGCAAGCAGCCAAATGCATGGGTTTTTTTGAAAAAAGAAATGGTGGTAGAGTGCCTGGTTGATTTAGAAGTAAATCTTAGGAGGCGAGAGCAGAGTGCAGCTCTTTACATTTAGGTTTAAAACTAATTGATTGCTTTCCCCGAGCACACAGACCTGTCTTTATTTTGAGCCCGTAAAGAAAAGTTCCTTGAAAGTCACTGGAGACAAATAATCCTTCAGGAGTCACTGCTGACATGGAATTATATTTTCAGTCATTTTTCAGTTGTATGCGTCTCCATCCTGTCACATTAGTTTGCTAACACTTCCAATGCAACAATGAGACAAACAGAGCATTGTGCTGGTCCAAGCCAAACATTCATCTCTGCTTGGCATTGGTTCAACAGGCCTGTCAAAACTCCTTGTGAGCTGGCCAAAGCTCATTAACAGTGGTTAGATGCATATTTAGAATGGAAAAGAGCTTTACCCAGGGCTCTGAGTAATGTGGGGACTGAGCAGGCATGAAAGAGGGATGGTAAGAAGCAGAAAGGGGATGTATTCCTTGCAAAGTGTTTGTACCTAATATTGAAATAAAAGGAAAATGTAGATATCTATTGAAGGAACATATTTCAAGACAGTACTTCGTACAGAATAGAAGTGAATTGTAAAATCCCTGGGCCTAATGCCAGCCTTAGATCTGTCTCATAAGAGGCATTGATGTTATCGCTCCTCGATGTGCATGAACTTATAAGGTTGGTCTCTCTGGAATGGGAGCAGATCTGCTGACTCAGGCTTTCCTTCCCAGCCAACGTCTGGTGGGTTTGGAGAGGTTTGGCCAGAGACTGCTCTCACTCACACATTGAATTCACTGCTGTTGATGTCAGGATCTGATTTTTGGGAGTCTAGCACGAGCCCGTGCAAAGCAGCCTGGGGTGCTGGCAGGAGGCTGGCTCAGCCCTCTGCAATCTGGCACACCTGTTACAGCTGGTGAGCCATTTCATCAAGAGTGATTTAATTACAGAGCCCGAATGTTTGTGTTGCCTTCTGGTGTTGAGCTGATGTTCAGGAAGCAATGACAAGGGCATGAGTGACATTTTCCAGCTCATCCAAGATATTCCTATGCTTTCTGGACTGCCTAGTTCCAGTACCTCTTTGCAGTAGTCTGTTCCATCTGCAGGAATGCTGCTGATTTGCAAAGGTAAATGGTCAAATATCAAAGAAATTGACCTCCAAACATATATACATGAGATAGGAGAAATCCTTTCTTATTTCATATATCCATGCTTATATACCAGTGTCCCAATAATTCTGAATTCCCTAAATTCATGTCTAAAGCTCCCAGCACTGTTCCAGTAAGTATTGACTCTTGGACAAAGAACAATGAAAGACAAAATACCTACATGCTGCAGGAGAAAATAAGAGAAAAACTATTGCTACTTAAGAAAGCTTTTTGTCTGTCTACACTGAGAAGGTTCAATATGAAGGCAAATAATTAAGTTGGTGGAATTGAGAAAACTTTTACAAAAGATTATGAAAGAAGCCATTCACAGACTAATTAATAGACTGCTTGAAGCAAACGTTAACAATTAACTGATTGAGTATTTCAAGGTGTGGTTCATTTTAAACCCAGCACCTCTGATTGCTTACTTAATTTAACACTTGCATGCTTGCAAACAATTCCTCTGTTCTTCCAACTTGTTTTTTTCCTCTACCTTCTTTTCGCTCTGTGAGTTCTTGAGGGTCCTTAAATTTACAGTGATGCTTACCCTGATATGTGCAAGCAATTCAGGAACATCCAGGACTGAGACGTCTGTGCCAGAATCTGCCTTTGCCAAGGTGAGCATCTACTGAGATCTCTTTGGAAGATGCTGAGAGGTTTTTACTGCTGGGTTTTGTTGTAACTGTCAATCAATTATCATTTGTTGAGCTTCAGGGTCTGTAATTTTAAAATGGAAAGTGTTTATGCTTAAAAGTGTACAGAACTACCAGAACTGATATGAACTCTGTGAAAACTGAAGGAGTTCGATCTTCCTTATCTGTTTAAGTAAAGAGCTTAATGAGCACATCTGGGGGTTTGGTAATCTCCTGGATAAATGTGATGACTTCTGATGGATGGGAGGGAAAGCCAGGCTTGGTTGAAAGGGAAGATGAGGTGGTCATTTCAGCCCGGATGTTAGTGATCACTCCTGTGACTGATCTGCTCATGGATGTGGTAGCTAGTCCATCTGTCTGTTGAGCTCGTTGCTTCAAGTCTGGCTGGGAATGGATATATGGCTGTAGGTGAGTATGGTCAGATGAAGATGTGATTCTTTTTTTCTCATGGAATCACACCAGACCTGAGTGTGAAGATCTCCTGAAAGTCATCTAGTCCAACCATCCTCAAGGCAGAACTTCAAACTTGTAGCCCTAGTCTTGCAATCTTCTTCTTGTAAAGTCTCTCTTCTGCTGAGGGATAAGATCTCGTCTTGTTCCAGGCTTTGGGGAGTTAACAGGCTGTAATGTTTCATTTCCACAATCTGGAGACATGAGAGTTGAGAAGACATCCAGAGCAGGATTTGCCTTATCTCTCTGGCCTTTGGGTGACTTATTTTCTCACTATGAGTGAGCACTGTTTTCTTTGCATGTAGTTACCTGACACACTTACCTGACGCTTAATCACTGCTGGCCCGTGTTTGCTGTTTTGCTGGGTGTGCTCTACAAAAAGTGCCTTGGGGATAGCAGTATTTGGCAAGGGTACAAACCCTGCTGAGCTCGGGTTTATGAAATGCTTTCTTGCCCCCACTTCTCGAGGGCTTATTATAGAAGGACTCCGGGCTCAATTAGACTGTAAAAGCTGCCTGACACTGTGATTTATGGGATCTTGAAAGCGAGTGCTGCTTATCAGCTGCTGAGTGTAGGAGGGGCCCCATGTCTCAGGGCTGTGCCGGTGTGATGGAGTGAGGCTCTGCGGTGAGGGTGGCTTGGGAATTCAGCTACAGGGATGGTCCAGGCACCTGAGGAGCTGGACTGTGCAGAGCAAGGGTGCAGCCACTGAGAGGTGGCACATGACACTTCTGCTGCCAGTCCAGCCATAAGGGAAGGATTTGCAGAGGTGTTCAGCTCCAGAACACCGTGTTCCAGAGCTAAGGATGTGCTCCTCGGGAGTATTTTTCCATCCGCAACCTTTGGGAGTTTCTTTAGTTTAAAAGTCTCTACATTGCCTGGAGTGACTGGAAAAGCATGGACCCCAAAAATCCTAATTCTAGTGTGTTTTAATTTTTTCTCTAGCTTACAGAATGGCTGAAACATGTCTCTTCTCAAAGCTGAGCATTGACATTAAAATCTGGTCAGAAACTCGATTAATTTTCATTTTTAAGCAACATATTCAGACCAACTATTTCCCTGAAATCACCAGCATCTCTGTTGCTCCTTTCCAGCATTTGCTGAAGATGCAACCAGGGCTCAGTCCCGGCCAGCACAGTGGGATACACAAGTCGCAGCTTGTTGAGAGCTGTGCCTGTATTCCTGCCTGTCCCTGGCCTGCGGCTTGCTCCTCCGGACATCCTTCTGGCTGCGTGGTCAGAGGTACATGATGCTATTGCCATGATTCGCAGCATTTCCACTCCAGCTTCCCCAGCCCGGACTGGGTTTCTCAGTCCGTGGGGAGGCAGGGAGGTGTTTGACAGCTCTGTAGTTAGATGCTTTTGTGACAAGCCTGTTCTTAACAGCTCCAGGTTCAAGGTTGCTCTTAAATGTATTATAAATGAAATTATTTCCTTGGTGTTCAAGCATTTTGGTGTGCTATGAGAGAAATACCTGGTGGCTAAATACTTTTCTTCCACGGTAGATGCCATAGCATGGAGCTGCTGGCTCTGGCACAACATCTGTTAAGAATCTAGTGATTATGGCTAACAGGATTTTTCACCTTAAATGAGGTTTCTATTAAGTAATCTACATCTGCATAGTTTTGTTTGTGGTTCTCCAGGTGATGAGGGAAAATGTAGCTGTGAGGCTTTGATTTCCAATGCACCTTTATCCCAAACCACTGCTGAGAAGCCTAATTTTACAAGATGCAAAGTAAAACCTCTGTTCAAGTAGTGCTTAGATTTGTAAGTAGACTTAGATTGGTAGTTATAATAACAAAATATAAAGCATACCAAAAGGTAAGGTTCCAACACTGTTAGCTTGGTTGTGTTGCATATCCTGTGTATTTTTTATTATGTGAACCCTAATACACACATTTTACCAAAAAACCCTGGTTTTAATATTGGGTTGCTTGTAAAAATGCTTTCCATAAAATGTGAGCAACCCACAACCTGGCTGATGGGGGAGCGCTGAGCTGGTGGCTGCGGTGCTGGGCTGAGCTGAGCATCCCTGGCCCTGCATGGTCATGGTGGTGACCCTGATCCTTCCCATGTCCTGTGTGAGATGGGGCTCCAGCAGCTCCTTTTAGGAAGCCCCTGGCACTTGCTGAGCCAGACACTGCCTCCTTAAAGCATGCAGATTCACTTCTGCAGATACCTGTGGGTAGATGCTATCTTGCTCCAATGCCTTCTTTCTACCCCTTTGCCTGCCTAAAAAGAATGCATCAGAGTTCGCTTGGTTTGGTATTCCAAGCTCTTGTCTTCACTGTTTTGCAATTCTAAACCACTAAAACTAAGTCATGTAACACTATGGTGTGGAAAAAAAAAAGCCTTTGTCCCAAAGAATTTTAAATGTCTCCAAACTGGAGTGTTTAATCCAATAGTTTATAATCAAAGTACAGATTTCATTTTTCTATATACGTATGTATTTTTTATAGGGGGATGGTAAATAGGATGAAGGGAACCCCAGGTGATAACTGAAGTTAGAGTGTACTGGAGGAGCAGAAAGACGTGGCCCCAGACAGACACAAGGGGAAGGGAGTCCTGGCAGGTGACAAAGAGAGAAAAAAGTAGGTGATAATGGGAACAGTCTGATCATCTGGACTGTAGTGGACAGTCACAGAACAAAGCAATGAGATATAAAACAGCACAAGCGTAAAACTTTTTCTCTGGCAATAAGATTTGTATTGGAGAAAGGGAACAGCAATAAAAACTTTTTAAGAGTTACTATGAAACTTAAGAGTTTCTTAAAATATATTACCTAGTCCTTCAAAGAGACTGACTTGATTTTATTTTTTTAATAATGCAATAATCAATAATACATTAAATCTCCATTCCATTACAAATCCTTTTGCACAGTAACAACAGAGCAAAAATCTCCAGTGGTACATTAGAAAACGTAATTTGAACTCAAACCTGGACGGAGTATGCTTTATTCCAGAGCTAGCAAGACTAACTGCCCAGACCTTTTCATTTTACAGGCTGCACATTTGACAAAGCCCTGTCTGAAAAACCACAGCCTGTGAATGTTATCCAGCTCTCTTTGATTTAGCCCTGCAATAAGTGCTAAGAAACTTTAAATTAATTTTCAAAGCCTTTCCAGCCTCTGAAGCCATCTAAACTGGGCTTTGCTGCCAGCAGGCACAGTTTGGCCAGTTCTGAGGATGTAAAGGGGCTGCAGGTGCCCTGCAGGACAGTGGGGTCAGACCATTGATTTGGTGTGTCCGGAAAGCACAGCACAGCACGATCCAGCTTGAGGGCTCCGGGGATCTCTGCACATCTTTAAAATCCAGCGTCTTTCTTCACTGGCTTCCTGCCTCCCTCTGCCTTATTCCCTAGGGGGAACCGGACCTGCTTCCATGTGCTGGAGCGGCTCTCACTACTGCCCCAGGCATCCTGTGAAACCTGAACTCGAGGTTTCTGCCCACACAGGGGTGGCTCAGTGAGAGCAGGAGCAGTGAAGAAGAGTCACCTCCTCCCTCAGCACAGGCTTAGTGGGACACTGAGGGGAAAATGTGCTTTCTGCTCTGCAGGCTGTCTCCAGGAGACTTTTCTGTGGCAATTATCACAGGGGCATCTAGCGAGCATGCCTGCTGGTGTGGAACACACTAATTCTTCTGGAAGTAGAAAATTTCCCTCTCTCACGCTGACTGACTTGCAGCTCCCCTGCGTATTAAGATTAGCTCAAAAAGAAGTGTTTGTGAAGGAAAATTTAAGTGCAAAACTGCTTACTTGGTAAAATGCATAAATAGTGCAGAGGAGGGAGAGGGAGCGTATTTGTGGACCTTGAGCTTCTGATATATGATGATGCTAAAGCATGTGTGTGATGTTTCTTCCACTGACATCTTAAAAATGCCAAATCAGCACAGGCCAGGATGCAGATAAGTGTGGGACTGATGCACGCTTACACAGAGAAGCATAGCTGGAAACCATATGGTCAAATAAAGTAGAGCAGACAGATAGTTTTACTGGCAGGTACTTCTCCAGCAAAGTTCCTGTTAACCTGGGGTTTTGCTGCTCAGCCCTTGACACAGAGATGGCTCCCAGGGCTGGGCAATAGGAGCCACCCAGTCCTGGGCTAGGACATCTGTCGTGTAACCAGGCTGCTTTCAGTACCTGCAGCATGTTCCCTGGCTTAGCTTCACATCAGCGCCTGGTGCTCTCTATGTCTCCTATCAATGGCATAAGACATGGGGGTGATCCTCCTTCAGCAATGTGCCTACAGCACCTGGCACAAAGTCCTGAGTGCCTGCTCCAGTACCAGCCATACAACTGAGAATATTGTGCTCTCCCAGATGCAGAGGTTGACAAGTCCCATTAAGTATCCAATGTTTTATTAATCACCAGAGTAAACGAACACATAAAACCTACAGAGCTCATTGTTAGGAAGGCAAGTCACTGCTGCTTGAAGGCTGGGATAATTTATGCTTCTGTCTTTTCATGTACTGTGATTTCCTGCAACTCTGCAAGATTTAAAAGCCTTTGGAAAATGTCATGTGTATTTGTCTGTGCGCGTGTGTGTGGACTCCAAGCCCAGATTATTTGAAGCATCTTGTTCAGTGGGTCACCGTGGTATACGTGTTGTAGGAGAAGCTGAAGGTAACGTCTGTCTTGCTGCCACGCAAGATTTTCCTGTGAAAGTGCATCCAGTGAGGTACAGAGAACAGAATTCCTGCCCCTGTTGAAGTCAGTGAGAGTTTTGCCACTGACCTTGATGGATCCAGGCTTTCGTTCTACCACTATACAGTAGCTGATCCAGCCCTTTTGTCCGCCAATCTTTTGGAAATGAGCTCTGCTATAAATTGCTCCTTGAAAGAGAAGAATGGGCACGACCTCGAAGTCTCCCCTTGTGGCATGGTCCCGTGGAGGCTGGTCATGGACAGGAGCTCCTTTTTGTGGGTCATGCAGCCTCTGACAGCCCACAGTGCTCAGCATCGCATCACAGCGATTTTCAGCTATCAGCAAGAAATGGGAATTTATAGAACAGTTTTTGCTGCCCGTTCTGACCAGCTGATCTGTACATAAATTGAGGCTCAACAACATGACACTTTACTCTACAAATCTGTTAAAAAAAAAAGTTAATAGATCTGTTAGAGCAATAGCCACATGCTGTCTGCAAGTGCAGAGGATGTGGCAGGTTATGGAGTGAGATTTGGAGCAACCCACTGGTTCACACTGAGCAAGGAGCAAGTTGTGGGAGTTTTCAAGAAGCTTTTGCTCATTGACTTAGTTGAAGTCTTGTTCATAAAATGGATGTGGCATTGAGACAAGATGCTGCCTGTGCCCTGAGGATTTGTTTGGTGTCACCTGGTCTGAAGGGAAACCCACAGAGGGCAGCTGAGAGTGCATCTGCCCCAGAGGTATTCCAGAGCAGAGGATGCAGACCCCATATAACACTGACTGCTGGGTACAGCAGCAGCGCAACCCACTGGGCAAGGGTCATCTTTGCAAAATACCATCTAGATAGTGATTTGTATAGCTGAGGAAATGAAGAAAGGACCCCAGTGGTAGTGCAGGGCATTCCCACTTTGCAAAGGTCTTTCTCCAACTCTCAACATTCTTGGGGCTGCTGGAGGCTTTTTTCCCCCCATTGTGAGCCCCCTCACTGACCTGCGGGCCGCTCGCTGGCAATTTGGGCGGAATCTGCTTTGTTAGATGACCTCCTGCTGCCCTCTCCCTCTCCCTTCTTTCCTTTCCTTCTCACTCCACTTCTTTCTCATTTCTTTAAAAGCTTTATTGCAAAGCAATAAGTCATTTCCCACCTCCATGCCTCTCCATTCTCAGACCCCTCTCCTAAGTCACTGGGGTTTTTTCATCTGTATATTTAAGTAGACTTATAATATTTACCAGTTCTCATTTTATAAACAGATTGTTATGAAAATCAGATGTTAAAAATGTTAGTTTTGAGTTTCTTTACTGTCTATTTTTTTTTTTTCCTAGGGGTTTTGTGCTGCTACATGTGATGACTGAGAGAGGAGATGGATGCTCAAATCCTGGTCACCCCTGTCAGGACCCAGACAGTGCTCAGACAGAGCTACTTGAACAATCCAACTTTGCACAGCAGCTGAAATGCTTGTACACTCACTTTATGCCTCCAGAAGCTCAGGCACTGCAGCTCGGTGAACCCAGGAACAATTGTCACCTCCTTATGCACAAACAATGGGCGTTTTGTTCCCAGCTGCTCCCATCCACAAATTGCCTTCTTTTTAGAAGCTGATAATGGATTGAATGAATCACTTTGGTCAGCCTGGGGTCCAGAGCTGCAGCACTTGCTCTGCTAGCACCTGCATCAGGTGCCTGGGCTGTACGATGGAGCAGGACCATGCTTGGTACCCAGCAGAAGTGCCCCATCTCAGGGAAGGAGGCAGAGCTATGGCAGGGCCTTGTGACAATGAGAAGGCGAAACCCAACAGAACGGGGGCTAATGGGTGCCCTCTCTCAAGGGCCTCCCTTGGCTTGGTCACAGACCTGGTGTTTGTAGACCATCAGGAGCTTTGTGAGATTCTCCCATGTGTCTCCTGCTCACCAAGGTGACTCACCAGTCTCTGTGCTGTGGGCATAGAAGAGCCTTGCTGTAATACGGTTATGTGTTAATTTGAGCAGAATAAATGGGCCACTGGAGTAAAAAATGTGAGTGTGTCTCTGTGGCAGTGCAAAACAGTGACATGAGGTCCAGGGCAATGGTCCTAAGAGATTTGCTTCTCTTCCCAAAGTAACGACTGTCATTACAAATCATTTGTTCCTTCCATTAAAGCTTCAGTAAAAATAAAATTTACTTCAAAACTTCAGATGTAAAGTATTATATTGGAGGAGTGGTTAGCTGGAGGAAGAGCTTTTCCAGAAGCACCCTTTTTGAGTAGCTTTTCAAATGGCATTAGCTGTCAAACTCACCTAGGGCCTGTCTTATCAAAGTCCTGTATTGTATCATATAAGACATAACAGTACAAACCTCCAGAACGGGCAAGGAAGAATTAAAATGGGCAATGTGGTTTCCACCTCTTCCTCTTTCCAGCTCAGAAAGCCGTTAGCAGACCAGAGGCACTGTTGTTATTCCATCTGTGATGAGGTCCAATTGCAGACACGGGAGCAATGCTCCAGTCTCCCCTTCATTTGCAGGCATGGCTTTGGTGTAGGCTTTGGGTGCTCTTATATAGATATTGATCGTTTTTTCTGGGCTAATTCAGTATGCTTCCCATTTTTCATCCTTTTAAAGCCATTTTCTGTATCAGTCTAAGGGCCACTCTTGCTTCTGCAGACAGAACAGAGAACCTGTGCAGCAGGAGACAAGCTCCTCCTGGGAAATCTCTGCTGACTTCAGATAGACCTTAATTTATTTGATAAAGGCAAAACTGTAAACAACCTAATCTCCCCCTCAGGCCTCTAAAGTCCTTCTAATTATTAGCACTAGAAGGAAGCTGAGTTAGATTCCTGCTCCATCAAGCTGGAGGGTTTATGGACATTTCCAATTATCTCATTTTTTAACAATAAGATGTAACAAATGATAAAATTTAGCTTTTTGCTGGATGCTCCTAATTTGCTGGGTCCATGAGCAACACAAACTCTTTTTATGCTTTGTAGAAGTGTGTCCTAGATCAGGGGTTTTCAGTTTATCATTTTCATGGTATCTTGGGTAAAATAAATGATGCAAAGAAGGTATGCAGAGAAACTCTGGGTTTTTGTGCCCTCTTATTCCTCTTTTTCATTCCTCCCAGGTGAAAAGTTATATTTTTTTTCCCCAGCCTCTTTTTATCTCAGAAACTGTAACATTCACCACTGAAAAAAAAATAAAAGAAAAAAAAGAAAGTAAATGTAAGAAGTAAATCTCCAAAGTCTGGAGACTACAGAACTGCTGGATAGGACAGAGCTGTGTGAAGGTAATTGCAGGGGAACGAAGGACGTCTGTGTCCTCATTGTAGGACATGATTATTTGGTACATGCTTTCTATATTTTATGACATTCCATGATATTCACAGTGTGTTTTGGTAGTCAGCTGGAGCTGAAGGGTCTATACAAACCAGCTGTGTGTATTTAGGGAATTCATTTATCTGGACCCTTGGGCCTGTGTTTTTTCCCCAATACGAGAGGCAAAAGGCACATTTCCCCTTGTACTTGTAGCCAATCTCTTTTGTTTGCTCTAGCCGTGTCTCCAAACCTGTCAGGTACTTGTAAAATTAGCCTCAGATTTGCATTCCATATAGCAGATACATCTTTTAAAATGTGACTGTGGCAAATCAGAGGGTCTTAAGCAACAATATCACTCAGGTATGGACAATTCTACCCCACTACTCTGCAAAATATTCCTTCCTCATTCAGTATTTGCACAGGCTTCGCCCCCGCCCCATTCTCTCCTCAGCTGTCTAGGCAAATTGCTGCTATTTTATTTCTTTTTTTCTCATTTGTGCCTTTTCTCCTTCCCTTAGGTCCACTTTGCATTTCTTCCTAAATAACTATATCTGTATTTTTACAGTGTAGTTCATGTCATTGCACTGCTTTGATCTTAAGATGATTTCCTCATTATTTCAGCATACCTTAAAATAAATATTTTTACATGCCAGTCAGCTCAGCTCCCCCCTTGCTCTGCCATGGGCCGGGGCCAAAGCCAGCTCCTCTGGTGTCAGTGCCAGTGCCAGCCTTGACTCTGCCCACTCCAGCAGGCAGCGATGCACTGGCTGCAGCACTGGGTGGCTTCCAAGGTGCGGTAACATCACCATATTTTGAAGATCTGAGGGTCAAGTGCTCAGAGGGTGAAGGGAGCAGCCTGTGCCCTGGCAGGGACAATGGGCATCACTGTGGGGATGGAGCTACCAGAGCGGTCCTTGTCCCCAGGCTGGCTGGCTGGTGACTTCTAACCGAGCCCTTTGCTGATGGAGAAGGGGAGGGAGAAAAGCATTTTCATCTAGCAGTCCTAGTCTTTAACTCTTTTATTTAAAACATCAGTAGATTTTCTTTCCCTACCCCTTTCCAATGTAGAGTCTGGGGATGCTGACAGAAGCTAATGCATTTTCTGGAAAAGACTAAAGATGTGCTCCTTCCGTGGCTTTCCTTTGGTCTGCTTGATGGATGTATGAGACACACACCATCTCCACATCCAGCACAGAGTAGGGTGAGAAAGCAAGATTTTTTTGCCCCTGTTTGCCTCTTCCCCAGCACCCATGGCTGGACATGCTGGTAGATGAGCTCTAAAAACCATGCCCAAACCCCTCTCTTATCTGGAAATGGGTTTGGTGCAAAGGCAGCAACAGTGCATGGACACCAAGAGAAGTTTTGGAGGCCAGGAGATGAGACTATGAGTTCTGGGGTGCTCTCTTACTTCCACCTAAGACCCCATGCTTGCTCACATGGATTGCTGTGACCCCTGAGCAAAGCCCACCTGAGCCTGGGCCATTGGCAGCTGTGCTGGATGTGTCTGCACTCCCCTTGGTCCCCTCCTTCATAAGGTCAGGCTGTGGACCTGTGACATCTGCCACCATCTCCCGTGCCTCCTCAGGGGCTTACAGGCAGATTTGGAGGCTGGTGGCACTTTTTTGGGGTTTTTTTAATCCAAAACTGAGCTGGCTGGCTGGCAATTTCCTTCCTCACCAGAATTTGCTGTGGTCTGGGCTATTTCTTGGCACCAGCTGGGAGGGTCAGGGCACTTCCAGCAGTCTCCGTCTCTTCTCTTTTAGGTGGGCTTTTAGCATTTTAGCTACTTTCTTTGTGAACTTTTCTAGATTAACTCTGCTGGAGGTTGTTGGAGCTACTGGACGTGGTGGATGCTTTGTGGGTCCTAGACCAAGTCCCTGTTACTTGGCTGTGTGCCCTGGGAAGAAACGTGATCAGATAACAGGGTGCTCCAGTAACAGGGTACTTCCTGCAGCCCTGGGTACCCAGCATTTAAAATGGGGCTGTCTCCCTTGCAGACATAGCTGCCTCTTAGGAAGGCGAATGCAAGAGACCATAAATCCTTCTTCTCACTGCAAACTCACAACCTGAAGGTTTAATATATAGATTAAAGTAATATATATATATTCATATGCTGCCAACCCCTGTTTGCAAAGTTAGAGGATGACAGACCAGTGGAAGCCGAGGTGTTTAGGAAGGCTGACAGATAGCAGTGATAGGCACCAGTACCAAGCCTGGTTTAGGTTTAGTGAAACAACTTGTCCGGGACCAAATGACCCCGTAAAACCCAGAAGTAAGATTCCCATCAGCTTCAATAGGTTCTTTGTCTTAGCCCAATGTGGAAAGGCTCCCACTGACTCCAGTGGGGTCTGGATGAGGTCCAGCAGAGCCCTCCTCTTCCTCGTGCCCTCCTCTCCTCCTGCCTGGCACAGCAGGACCTCCCCAAGCTCTCCTGCCTCAGGACAGGTGCTCTGGTTTGTGTCTGGAAAAGCTGTGCACACCAGGAAAGATGTGACTTGCCCAGCCCATGGAAGAGGAGGAAAGGATACCTGTGTATGTGGAGCATTTCGCACATACTCAAAGTTAAATCTTTAAAAAATAAATTTAAAAAAATTATCTTTAAACACCCCAGTCCCAGCATCCTTGTGCTTAGACTTGAGGCCAGCTTGAGGCTGCCTCCTGTCTCTGTAGGAAGGGTTCAGACTGGAGAATGTGGACACTTTGCTGGTGACGTTAAGCACAGTTAACTTACTCCTGTGCCCATCCTCGCTGGTCCCTTCAGGAGACGCGTTTGTTTGGAGCTGCTGGAAATCGAATGTTTCCCAGTATGTAGCTTATTTCAGTGCTGTTCTAAAGGCTGCTGGAATGCAAAAGACTTCCAGAGTATTTTAATAAATATAAAAATTTAAAACAAGTGTAGACATGCTGGTTCCTGCCAATTCTCCTTCATTTCCCATTCAGGGTGTGTACTGCATTACTTCTTTCTTAAAGTACCAGCTGAAGAAAGAGTGAGGCAAGGCTGTAACGATGCAGGGAGAAAAAACATCGCTGCCCTGCTCCTAATTTCTCCACAACATCTCTGAATAGCTCGTCCCGTGCTACTCCATCCTGCTTGGAGCAACCAGCCAAGTTTTCCCACAGGAAGTGCCTTAGGAACTAGATTTTTCACATGGAGTGTGTTTGTTTCTCTGATCACCCAGGAATATAATGGCCGAGTCAATCACTTCTCAGAGAGGGCTCATTCCAGCCGGCGCAGACAAGGAGCCGGGCAGCGGAGGGCAGGCTGTGCGCGGCGGGGTGCGTGGCACGGGCAGCTTGCTCTTTCTTTGCCGTTGTGCTACTCCATTCTCGTCTGGTGCCCATGGAGGACAGGTTGGGGCAGCTGGCGCGGTGCCCCCAGCTGAGCCCCGGGTGGTAGCGCCTGCAGGGATGGAGGCTGCTTGGCCACATGCCTGTCGCTTCTGTCACCAGCGCTGCCGTGGCTGGACCCCAGTGGCCACCCTGAGGATGCATGCCACCTGGTGTGACAGCAAGCAGGGCTGGGGAGCCCATCCCACACCTCCCCTGCCACACATCTGCTCCTCCCCACTTCTTCCTTGCTTCTCAGCCCATTACAAGGCTCAATGCTCTGCCTGGCCCCTGAAATCACTGTGAAATGAGGGCAATGCTAATTAGTTCAATTAGTCCTTTGCCCTCTGCCTGATGGCAAACGAAGGCAGCAGTAGTGCTGCAGAAGCCTGGAGGAGCTGTGCCCAGGGCTGCTGGGGTATGTGCAGCAGAGACGTGCTGGCACCTCCCTGTGCCTGTCGAGCTGACCTGAGGTTAAGCAGGTCTCTTAATTCATTTTGTAAAGATAAATTTATTGCCCATGTGCCTCCCAGCTATGGGATTATGGGTTTCTCGCCCTGCTGGTATCTTGCCAGCCCCAGGACAGTTTGTGGGCTCTCTCGCCTGGAAGTGGGATGAGGCAGCAGGAACATCTCAGAGCCAGAAGTTAATCCAGCTCCACGCGACCAAAAACTTATGACCAGAGCCACAGAAATTAGCCTTTTTTCTCCCACATTTCAAAGTTAATCCTGCCTTGACTTGGTTCAGCACAGTCTAGCCTCCCTGGTATCTATAGGCATGGAAACTCAGCCATTTTGACATTTCTGGCTGTGAATCCTGCCCTTAGCAAACACACTTGATGCTGATACAAGGTCTCTTGGCTGCCTGTGTTCGTACCCATCTGTTGCAGTGGCACTGTGCCCATGAGCAAGATGCTCTGCTATATTCGCTGCAGCATAGGTGCCAAGCAGACCAGATGTTTTCAG
The DNA here is from genome assembly GCF_963082525.1 of Nesoenas mayeri. Lineage (NCBI taxonomy): Eukaryota > Metazoa > Chordata > Aves > Columbiformes > Columbidae > Nesoenas > Nesoenas mayeri. The sequence goes on from NC_137560.1 coordinate 14,262,660, forward strand.
CAGGAAAGCGAAATGGGGAGGCAGGGTCCTTTTTTAAAACTCCTGTCTCTCTCGGCAGTGTCGCAGTGCAGAAGCGTGTGGAGGCACCTTGCCTGTTCCTGGCTAGTGTGCCCCCACCTCCCAAATGTGTTTGCTAAGCCAGCCCTGTGCCTGCTGCCTGCGGAGGGACAGTCACCTGCTGCTCACATCAAACTGCCTTGTCTGCCTGCAGTGACTAGAGGCAGGAGGGTCCCATCTTCTGCCAGCCTGCCCTTGGGGACAGCCAGGAGGGACAGCTGATGACGGTGCTGGTGTGGGTACCGGTGCTAGTACAGATACTGATGCCAGGCTCTGGCAAAGCCGAGGTGAGGAGTGTGTGATGATGCTTGCGGCTGGGTTTTGCATTTTGGCACCTCTCTGCAGCCTGTGAGCCAGTGCTTGCTGCTCAAACCTCAGACAGGTCCCAGGAGAGACAGCAAATAAGATGTTATTTTCCTCCCTGGCTAAGCAGTAATTTTCTGCCAGCCCACGCGAGCAGGGAATTGCAGTGCTTAATTGCAGCCCCTTATCCCCTTGGCGGTGCCATTCAGCCCCAGGGGGGACAGGCAGTGCAGGTGGCACGGGCAGCAGGGCAGGAGCAGGCAGAGCACTGCCTGGGAGATGGCTACAAACCACCGGCAGGGAAAGAAGGATGCTCTGCAACTGAAGGCTCCTCTAGCAGATGGGCTGCACCAGGCTGTGCCTTTTGGGGCAAGACACTGCCTGTTGCTGGCTGGTTGGGTGCAGACGGACAGGGCAGGGTGAGCCCCAGCCTCCCCAAGACCCGGGGGCACGGACAGGTTTGTGCCCTGTTGCGGGCAGCACAGGCAGCGACCTCCCCAAAGCTGGAGCAGAAATGAGTGGGAGCGCCTGGTGCCTGGTTATTCTGAGGAACCTGAAGGGTTTTTTTAAGCAAGAGGGGAAAAAAAAAAAGCATCAGTAGCAGTTGTGTTTTGGGAAACAACTTGTTGGTATCTGTTCTTGCCAGTGAAAGAAAAATCCACCCTATAAGATTACAGCCTTCTTAAATCTGGGAATAAAGGATGTTTGAAATTCCTCTCTATTAACAAAACCCCTGGAGTTTTTTCTTGATATTGTCGGGAAATGTTAAGGTTGGGGATACCCAGCCTGTGTGTATGCTGGCTTCCCTGTCAGATGGTGGAGCTGAAAGAAATGTGTATGCTGGAGGTTCTTCCCAGTGCTGAGGCAGCTGAATAAAACAAATCCCAGGTAAGTCAAAGAGTGGCCATCTATAGTGATGCCACTCTGCCTAAGAAGAATTGTGATTCTTCAGGGTTACTTACTGACAAAATAGAAAAATTGCTTTTAAAACACAAAGCAAGCAAAAAGTTTGAGTAATTCTTGCAAAAATCTGTTGGTTCTATATTTATTGTTCTGATTGACTTAAAAACTAAACTGCATCTGTGTTATTCTAATTAAGCAGCTCAGTGCTTCTGTGTTGGCATAGTGAGCATCTTGTCATGAAGTCGAGCTCTGGAAAATAGTTTGAAGGCTCCTGAGACCAAAACCTGTATTTTTATTGCTGTTGGCTGATGATGTCTGTGGAAGTTGGAACAATGACCTGATAATTTGCCAATCACCATGAAACATGCACTGTTAAACTTCTCTCCTGGGTGTCCCATGTGAAATCTCAGCTGCTTTAGACACTTTGTGAAATATAACTGAGCTTTTTATATTTATGGGGAGTTGTGATAGACCTGCGAAACTGATGCTGCTGGCTTTCAAACAGACTAAACTGTCTTGTTTCAGTCTAGAAAACTGAACTCCTTACTTTTTGCAATAGCTAGTGTTTCAACTTAGGAGGACTAAGCCAGTTTGCTGAGCCAACTTCAGAGCTTGCAGCATTTGTTTGTTTTCAAGTAGAGCTGGCCAGAAAACAAAGATCTTGTAATACTACTGTAGTGAGGCCTTGAGTTTTCTTACCTTTAATTTTGAAACCTTGGTAACATTTTTTTGGAATTAAAAACTGTTGAGAGACAGAAATTAATCTACTCTGATCAACAAACGCCTATGGAAGAGCCATCATGTGCTGCTGCTGCTGGAGATCCTCGTCAGAAAGCCTGCTCGTCTGAGCTGATGTGGTTCCCCAAAAATAAGCTGTTTTCAACGGATCAGTTCTCATTATATATTTTTTTTTAATTTTATTTTTTCTTTGAAATCCAACCTGCATGAGGGATCAGAGAGGTTTCTGACCTGCCCAAAACAGAGAAGGGCAAGTCCTCGTGTTGCCCATTCCCGGTGCAGGGAGGCTAGAGCGAAGCTAAGGGCGAGAGACTGACTCCCCTTGGCAAAATTACTAATAAGCAGGTACAGCTATCTAAGCCTTGAGGTATATTTAATGAGATTAAAGTTCCCTGGTCACTCTCTCTTGCTCTCTTCCCGTCGACTTCCACTTGAACTCCCCTTCAAAGCCACTGACCTTGCTGGAGGCTCTGGGGATACCCACAGGACCCCTGCGGGGATGAAGGGATGGCTGGGCCCTACAGCACCCGTGGGTGACAGTGTGGGACCACAGGTGCCTGCAGGCAGGTCACTTGCTGCAGTGGGGCCCCTCTTTCCCAGCGGAACCCCACGGTGTCCCAGAGAAACAGAGCACTCAGCCTGGGAGGGGAGCAGGGTTTTGGGCACGGCCACAGCCCCAGGGTGAGGCATGGAGGCACTGCAGGACTGAGGTACCTGCCCTCTTGCCTGTGCCCGGTTTCATCACAAGTCGGTGTGTTTGAGCAGAGAGAATGACTTAATTTTTTTTTTTCTTATCTCCACCACTTAACCTCTGGATCCACCCCTCCTTGAGGATTTGGCTCCTCACTTCTCCATTGAGACACTGTGATGAAGCTGCTGACCTGTTTCTGGACCTTTCCCATGTCTTCCAGTATAGCCTGGGGAAGATCCCTGTCAGCAGAGAAGCTGCTCGTGTTTCCAGTCCACGTGGTGTTGATGCCCAGGTAGGTGGCCAAGGGAAGCTCCAGCAGCATGGGGTGATTTGCCCTGCAGAGCGGTGCCAGGGCTGAGGGAGCAGCTGTCACCCCGCCTGGCACTGGCATGGACAGTGCTAGCAGCCCAGGAGCAGAGGAGAAAGGAGAGTGTCCTTGTGTTGGAGGCAATTTGCTTCCTGTGGCAACTGAAAGAGAAGGAGCAATGAAAGAGAAATCAATCCAACACTTATCCTTCTTGCGGAAGAGCGGACAGACTGCCTCTGGGCAATTCCCACCCTTCCTCTGCCACGGGCTGCTCTCAGATGAGACTTTCCAACCCATTCTTCCCCCCCGTGCTGCCCCAAGCAGGGCAGAATTTGTCGTAGTCCACTGTGAAGCCACCTGCCCTCACCCCAACAGCCCATCACCGCGGTGTGTGAACAGCACTGATCTGGGGGTCTCTTTGCCCATCAGACCCAGGAGATGTCCCCAGCAAGTCAGTCCGTAAACCCTTTAGGAAATCTGGGCTCTGTGCAGCACCCAGCAGCATGAGGATTGAGCCCCTGGCATGTTAAATCATTGGGAGTGGTAGGAAAAACCTTAATGCAATCGCAGCAGCTGCCTGCCAGGTACCCTGCCTGCTGCCCTGGCAGCCCGCCTGGCACCGCGGGGTCTCTGCCGGCAGCCAAGCTGTGCTGGCACCACAGGGACCTGCCATCACTTGCTCCAGACCTGAAGGCACCCGGGTGTTGCAGAGCAACAGCAGCAATCGCTCTCCTCCAGCATCCCCACACCCAGAGATGCTCAAACCATGGCTGGGCTGGAGGAAAAGCCAACATTGAAGGGTATTTTTAACATCACCTTGGTAAAATGTAAAGGCTAAAAATCTCTTGGCAGACAAAGAGCTATTCTTCTCTTTCTGATGAAGAAACTATTTCCTTGTACATCTGGTTCATATTTTTCTTTAGGTTTCTGCCAGAAACAATTCTGAAAACAAAACGCAGAGCTGAGCAGAGCAAATGTATACATTCCTGAAGGATTCCTTCACCACTCCTCTCCGACCCCAACCTACCAGTCCTCCATAAAAACACACTTTTTTCCCCCATTTTTCATTCTTTTTAATTAGTTTTCTTCTTGAAATGTGAAAACATATGGCCTGATTAACTCTGGAACACTACTGCCTGTATTGTGTAAAATGATCTACATTTAGAAAATAATTACAGTGAATAGGAAGAGAAAAATAATCCATTGCAGAAAATGTTTTTTCTTCTTAATTGTTTAAGTCTATTATCTCTCCAGTCAGATTTGTCTGGAAAGCTTTATTAACGACCGTGTGACACGAGCTTCATGTTGGGACCTTGCAGCTCAGAGATGTTGCATTTTTCTTCAAAATCCAGGTTTAGGACTAGAAAAGGGGAAGCAGCAGCGAGCAGGTTTTGAGGCTGCATTCGATTGCATGCACCCTGCTTCGATCTGCTGCTGCCGAACGCATGTGGGCAAATGGCCAGGGTGGCTTTGTGTTTGTAAAGCTCCATGCACAGGGCTGTGACAAAAAAAAGGGGAGAAAAAAGGAGAATTATATCCTGGTCCCTGTCTACCTCAGCCCCAGTAATTGGGAAGGTGGGAACGGGAAGGTCACGGGTGGCTGCCTCTGCCACCTGCGAGGTGGATGGATGGATGGATGTCACCCCCAGTGTTGTCATAGCACCACACTCCTGCTCCTGTGTCTGCTGCTGAGGAAGTGCGGCAGCTGAAAGCCATTGGTTTTACCTAATTAGGAACAGAGACCATGTGTTAAGAAAGAAATGTGTAGCCCCAAATTATTTATGTTCCCAGTGGGAGCAGCATGGTTGCTGCTTTACAGTCAGCCTCTGCTTGCTCACCAAGGTATCCAGGTGATCCCTGAGCTGGAAGACAGCTCATTTTGCTATGGAAATGTTTGCAAACATTTTATTGAGAAGGTTTGTGTTGTTGCTGTTTCTTCCTTTATGCAGACAAAAAAATATGGGTGGGAGTAGGATTCCCTCTATTCCTTCCACCAATATCTCTAAGGTTTTCATTTGCAGCTTGGTGAGGCTGCAGTTTCAGGTGAGAAGAGGGTGAGTGGCAGTGACTGGGAGATGACCTGCAAACACCGTCTTGACTTGCTTTTTAACCTGATAGAGATGTTCATTCCAATGCCTGTGCAAGTGCAGGGAGTCCCCGTTGCAGCAGAAAAGGGGTGGCTCTGGCTGTGCTGAGGAGGACACCTCTGCTCGGACGCTGCGTAAGATGCCACGTGGGGCTGTGAGGGATGCAGCTTCTGCAGCGCTATAAACCAGAGCCTGCTGCCTCCCCTGCAGAGAGCTGCTTGCTTTCACTCCAATAATTGCTGCTTGCTTGGAACTGCTCCTGCTAAAAGACCAAAATGACTGATTACAAAAATTGGAAAGGATTAAAATCTCTAAAACAACGCAAAGGGAAGAAAATAGATGAGCTAGCAAGGGAATGGGCTTATCACTTCTTGAGTAAACAAACAAGTGAAAGCTAATTTTCTGAGCCAGCAAATGAGTGATTAATGAACCAGCCCACGATTAACACTTCAGCACAAGCTCCCCTGCTCCTGGTAGCTGCTTTGCATGGCTATTGCTCTGTTTTGCATTGGAATAAAGACACAGTTTGATGGTCATAAATCTGCTGTACAGATTGTATTTCAAAAGGCTTTGACATAACAGGTATATCTGAGGAAGAAAGAAATAGTGGTTTAAAGATGTTCCAGATGTACAATATTTGGGATGTGGTGTTGTTTCAAGAGCCACCTGTTTGTGTATCTCTCCCAGCATGGCAATAAACTAAGCTCCTTGACATAGGAACAACATATTTTAAAATATGAACTTGTCTTTTTACTGCATTTTGTTAAATGATTAATTTGCCTTATATTAACTTAAAATGAGCTCATTAAAAGATTTCTTTTTTCTTTGAAAGCACTGCTCATTATACTATCATTTTAAGTAATTAAATCAGAATAAATGGCTCTGTGAAGCTATTTTAATGTAACATCTAATTATATCTGACCTAGACGCTGAACTATAATCATTAGCTACATGAACTGTGTAATGTTCTGCAGACTCTTTAATCATTTATACAGGCTGAATTCAGCTGTGTGGAGTTGTAAGCTGAAGCCATTAGATGCCATGCACCTGTGGTGGGTGTGGGACAGCTGATGGGATTTTGCTTGTGGGGCTGTTTCCAGCTCCTGGGGATTTTCCCTGCAGAGCTGTGCTGGTTGCAGGCTCAATTTGAGCCGGCTGGGGTTGCTTCTCCTTTGTTGTGTGCACAGGGACCGAGCATGTGTGTCGTGAGTTCATGTTTGAGGTTTTCTTCTGTTGAATGTTCTAATCAAGGTAACATACTACATTTATTTAAACTGTGTTGGACTGTAACTTTGATGTTTTCATGTGAGTGGCCAGGCTTAGTTACAAGAAGCTTTGACTTTTGCTGTGTGAAACTGTATACTTGCTGTTTGCCTTCTACGGAAGTTCAGTCTGTTCTTCCATTTTAAACAATTTTTTCTGATCTATTTGCGTCTAGCTTCCAAGGTACTGTTCCCTGAAACACTCCTCCAAGTTCACTCCAGAAAAGAAGTTTTTCTGGGGAAGGAGAAACTGTCTTGCAGGAGTTTTAATCTTTCCCTAACTCAAAAGAGGAGCTGGGTGATAGTATTGCAATAGATGGTCCACCCATCTCCTGTGCAATGCTGATGGGCTGGATGCCTTGTGGCAAGAGAACAGAAGTGCCATGTTGTAGCATATCCAAAAATTGCTGGTGCCACCTATTGGTGGTAAACTGCAGATTATAACGTGATTAATGTGGATTATTATGCCCTCTGTTTATCACTCCCCAGCTGACGGGTGGGTCAAACCAGTTTTACTGTTAGTTTTAATATCAGTTACTGTTGGCAAACATGGTTTGCATTCCTTGTGTATCTTGGGTGTGATTTGCAAACAAGTGAGTTTGCTGCGGGCAGGCGGCTGCTGGTGGACACATGGAGCCCTGGGGATGTGTGTGCAAGAGGGCAGGTAGGCGGTGCTGCTTCCTGAGAGCACGAGAGGGCAAGCCTAAAGCCAGGCCTGTGTAAAAGGTGCTAATGGATGTGTCAATAAGTCTGTTCAGCTTCGGATAAATGTTGAGTATTCCTATAGCCACTGACCGTGGTTGGGATGTGGAGGGAGAGCTGGGGTGGTGTGTGACTTGTGGGTGGTGATGCAAGGCTGCTTTGGGGACCTCCTTTTTCCAGCTAGAGCCCCACATGGTGGACACAGAGCTGGATAATTTCACCAAGTGAAGGAGCGTGGGTACACATGCAAAGGTTTTGTGACATTGCCTTTGTTATGTGGATTTTTTCACCCTTGGGGGATTTTCCAGGCTTGCAAGGGAGAGCTGAATCCCTGCCTAGAGCCCTGCTTCCTGCTGCCTTGTAGCAGCAGACCTTTAGCCAAGCCCTGATAGGCAAAAAAAAGCCCTGCTGGCCTCCTGCCTGTTATGCTTAAGCAGTTTTATAGCTGTCATATAGAACAGCCCTATATTAGTATCAGGTTTAATACTCCCGGGAAACATCCAGCCACAGTACTGACATCATGGACTAAAGGCTCCAAAGGTTCACTTGCTTAAGTGGCTATTTGTAATAGAGTCTTTTAATAAAATCTCATTAAAGGAGAGCTCCTGCCCAAGCCTGGTTCCTGAGATTGCTGGAACAGAGCACCAAAGGCCAGTCTCACGAGCTGCTTCAAGAGGCAAAGGGGAGAAAATGGGCCCCTGCAAGGACCTGGTTGGGGCTGGAGAGAAGTGCCTGGCACTTGTCCATGCTGCTCTTGTCCAGACCCAGAGGAGTAAAAGGCCTTTGTAGAAAGCGGTGCAGAGGGAAACGGCAAGAGATGCTCCCAGCTCAGGCTCCTCTCCGGTTTTCCCTTCCCACCACAAGTTCCTAAATGCTGATTACTTTAGCTCCTAAGCAAACAGCAGAGGATGCAGGTTTCTCCCGAGTTAAGATGCTGAGAGGCTGGTGTTCCTAGGACTTATTTTACATTTTCTGTCACAGTTTGGCTGAACATTTTTTTACCGTGTGCTTGAAGAATAGTCTGAATTCTGGGGAAGAGTTTTCTAAACGCTTGTCTCCTCTGTAATTTTTCTGTCATGCCATAGAGAGGAGCTGCTTGAAAGACTTCAGCAAAGAAATTATTCTCTACTTCAGTCCTAAGGTGTTTTTTTTGTTGTTGTTTTTCCTTTTTAAATACCTAAAAATTTATTCTTTGATGTGAAAATTATATGCACTTAGAGATATGCTAATATGAAAATGATTGGAGAAACGTTGAACATGGAGAACAGCTCTCTTCCAGGCATTCTCCTTCATTACCTGCATCTCCAACAAACTCAGTCTCATCTCTCAGTACACAGGTCTCCTTCTAAAGCCATGTTATTTATGCTGTAAAAGCTACTCCTCTTTTAAAAGAAAGGTTCAAAAGCAGATCCTTTGTCTTTGTATTGGTGGATTTTTTTTTTTTTCTTCCTTGTCTTACATGTGAAAGATTTTATGCCTATTCTGTGGTTTTGCCAGAAAGGTGGTGGTGAGGTTCCCGCTCAGGAGGTGCATAAGGACCAGCAGCAATTTCCTGGGCTGGACTTTGGGCTGTGTACCCATCCCAAAGCCATCACCAACCATGGCAGAGCTAAAGCTTCTCAGAGGATCCTCCTGATCCTTAGTGTTAGAAGTGGTCCTGAAGTTCTCCTGCTTTACTTTTTGCAAAGATTAAAAACTTGCTGCTGGATGAATGGAAACTGCCTGCGCTGGCCACTGATTTTGAGGGGATACAGTGTATTTCCCTGTCTGTTTGCTTTCAGAGGTGTTTTGCCTGTAGTTATTTACATATGCAAAATGAGATAAGCTGAGGAAAAAGGGATGGTTGTAGAGTAGCAGCCAGGATTGTATCTTCAAGTTTTCTTCAGTTGCTGGCTTCAAAAGCAGAATTCGGAGTCAACAAAGGCAGAGCTGGTATAATCACAGCTAAGGATGATTTTGTTTGTAGCCAATGCCCTGCTGCGTGCTCGGTGTGCTAATGGAGATAGGAAGAGCTCTTACAGAAAGCCTGAGAAGTGGAAGATGCATTTTTTTCTGCAAAGCAGGATGATGGCTACCAAGTGCTAAGGTTTATATGTGCCGCTGCTGTAATGCTCCACTCCTTCAGTGTCCTGATTGCTCGTGGTTAGTTCCTTGTGACTGCAGTCCTAGTGGCATTGCCAGCTGACATCAGGGCAGCAGTTCTTTGTGGAGTGGGGTGACGCTTGGTGCCATTAACACAGAAATTAGAGCGACAGCAGTTTCTGTTCAGAGACACAGGGGTAAACTTAAAACTTCCAGTGAGCAGTTTCTGCCTGTGCTCGCAAGCTGAAACAGGCAGGGCAGACAGCCTTTCAGTGATTAGCTCTAATTCCCCCACTGGGGAATAGCCTGAATTTCCTTATTAGTGGTTTTCCAGGTGGCATCCTTGATAGATGATACAGCTTCAGGCTGTTAGCATAAAGCAGAGGCTGCTGTCACAGCCCTAGCTCATGTTGCCATCCCTCTGTGTGTTCCTGGTGTGCCCCTTCCCTGGCTCATCCCATGGGGAGCCTTCCTGAGGTGCCCTTCCCCTGTGTGGGGTGTGCTCAGCAGCCTCCAGCACATCCCAGCTTCCTGGAAAGCCTTGTCCTTGCATTGTCTTTCCCATGCTGTCCAGGTCTAGGGGAAGGAGAACATGATCTTCTTGTGTCTGTCTTTTCCTGCTTCTTTCTCCAAATAGCCACCTACTACAGCACAGATAGTCATGCTGGGGAAAACCCTTCAAAATCAGCTTGATATATTGAGCTTCCAACTGTTTTACAGAGCATCTCCAAATCCATTGGTTGCATTAATCAATACAAAGAACTTTGATTTCAAGGGTCAACAGAGATTGCAGATGAATTCCATCAAAACTTGCAAATCCCACATAATGTCTGTTGCCTTTACTCATGTGTTATTTGATTCCAGATCTTTTCTAATTGAGAGAGGCATTAAAAATACCTATGAAATTTAAAATATACATTACATGAGGTGTACTACACCTAAGAAAATCTGAACATAAGACACAGGTGTGTACATGCACCCATCACATCTGTTCAAAGGAAAGCAGCTACTGAGCACTGTAGGATTGGTGACTGATGCTCAGAGTTATGTTACACATTCATCTGAGCCCAGGGAGAGCTGACATCCAGTATTTTGGAGTAGAGACACTCTTCACACCTGGTTTCCATTGGAAACTTGCTCCATGCTTGTTTTGTTTCTGGCAGAAGCACAGTGGGCTCTCTGTTTGCTCGGGCCCTGGTCCGGCAGTACGGATCAGATCCTTAGCCTGCAGCTTGGGTTTTGGTTTGCCTCAGTGTTGAACAGATTGTTTAATCTAAAACTTGCATGGAAATTTGAGGGCTTAGGTAGAGGCAAAAAATCTATAATTTTGGTCCTAAATTCAAATCACGTGTAGGCACATGGACAACATTTTAACCTTGCCAATAAGCAGAGGTAGACGAACAGTTGAATTTTCTCTGCTAGCAAGGTCACCTTTAACAGGCTGGGCCTATTTGGGTGTGGGAAGGGGGCAGGGGATGGTAAATAACATTCTCATGTAAGGCACTGGAAAAACAAGCCCTATCTATGAAGCCTTGTATTCAATAAATCAGTTATAACAAGCTCTGACTTTCTGCTAAATATGCCAAATAATGAAGCATGCTTGGATGGGATCATATTAGCAGTTTTGAAAGTTTAGTTTTAGTTGTTCTGTGTAAGCAGTTTCGATCCTAGGACACCTGGGTTTCACCTGGGAATGGAGATATTCTGGCTCTAGGGAGACTGTTACAGGAAATATATTTTAAATATCTAAGATGTGTGTGTTGTGGGTGTATTTAAAACTGTAGGTATTCGGGACCTGGTACCTGTGCAGCAAGTAATCAAAATAAATAATTGTAAATGTCCAGAAAAACAAAAGAAACATGAAATAGATAATACCTTCTTTGCTGAGAAACAGCAAAGTTTCAGAGTCCATAAATAAAACCACCTAATCTAATAAACGTCCTGGAGATAACCAGAAAAAATACTGAGATGGTCACTTGGTTGTAAGGGGGCATATTTCACTTTTACCTTGCAAAAGGACTTGAAGCCTCTGCAGCTGAGTTGATTCATAGCCCTTTGTAGTGTTCCAGTTATCCCCAATTGCAGCAGGTTTCATGCAGCAAGTACTACAGTATGTCAATGCCTTGTTAATATTTTAAGGAGAACAGAGAACAACCAGATCGTAGTTTGCTGATGTTTTTTCTTTCTTCCTTTTTTTTTTTTTTTCATTCTCATTTTTCAGGAAACAGGCTACTGATAAGAGCAGAAGCCTGGACAGAAATGACTGCTTGATGTGCTAATCCCCTGAGAAGATGCAACTTCATTTGAACTCCCCAGGAAGAGAAGCAGCAGGAGGTGAGTCATGGCCCAGCAGCATGGGTAGTGAGTGGACAGTCTGAACACATGCCAGGACAGAGCAAACAATACAAGATCCCATGGGGCTTCAACTAAAATGCTGGGCCAAACTAGTGTAAGCTGCTCATGTTCTTGCTGCTTGGTGAATTCTGATATGTGCAGAAAAATTGGCAAGGTTTGGTTTGAGCATCCCTTTTGTCTTGGGAGTTTCTCCTCATCTTTCTGCTTTAACCAACACAACCTTCATTCCCGTATTTAAAAAAAAAAAAAAAGAAAATCCTTGAAGTGTGCTGGGACAGATGATAACTACCTATTTCCACTCAGATTGTGCCTAGAGGGTCAGGTATACTCCTCTCTTCTTGCAGTTTCCCCCTCACTCAGCATCCTTTCTGCTCACAGACGGCCACGTCTGATGCCAGCATCAGCCTGGACAAGGTGCCCAGCTCTATGGATGAGAACATGGATGCTGCTCATGTGCTCTTTCATCCAAAATCTTCCAGAAGCCCTGTGGGCTGGATGCTGGTGGGGAGGAAAGATGTGTGGGGTGTTTTGTTTTGTTTGGGTTTTTTGTATGCTCAGCTGAAGAAAAGACGACTGAATTTGGTGTATGGTTTGTGCTGTCATCCATGAGGATATAATCTTAGGATTCTGTATCTATGCTGACCTTAGTCTTTATCCAGAGAAGGATGGTTCTTGGTGTCTTTAGAGGAGGATGTATTTAGGCTGTCCGAAGAGCAGCATTCTGTGTACATCTACTGCCTTCTCCCATTACTGGCTTAGCCATTGGTGTGCTATAAAGGCTGTGCCTCCTGCTGCTGCCTCTGTGCTTCTTTCTGGACACAACTCACCCAAGAACGCGCTTGCCTGAGTGATTAAAGGGTGAAAAACAGCAGAAAGGGGTGTACAGTGTGTAGCAGGAACAAGGATGTGTTGTGTACCTACAGGTGCTTTCTGCCCTCACAGGGGGAAGGAGCCCTTTGGGGACAGAGGGAGGTGACTGACAAGGGACTGGCTTGGCAGAGCTTCCCAGCACGATGAGGACCTGCAGCAGACTGGGCTCTGCTGCCTCGCTGTGCATACCGCTGGGTTTCAAAGCTGTCTGTATTTAACGTTCACGCTGTGCTCTCAAGTTAGCCATGTCTGAACTGAAGATACTCCTCAGAAGTGTATATTAAGCAACATTAAAAGCCAAAACACGCTGCTCAGGCATGTACTTTGATAGTTTTTCTGGCCGTGCATAGCATGACATACAGCAGGGAAAAAAAAGCCCCACAGCCTTGGCTGATTTTCCCCCTTCACTATGAGCAAGTTTTGTACCATGAGCGATGGGGATGGCACAGCTGAGATGAGCTTGTGCAGATACTGACCTGCAGCCACTCTATGTGAACACAAAAACTTCCATTAACCCCTCCTGATTGCTGTGTGTCAACAGCAGACACATGGCTCAGGCCATCCCTTATACTTAGCAGAACTAAATGAGGAACTTGGAGGAAGGATGTGGTTGGATGTATATTACAGGTTAGAGAGGTAAAGTTACAGATCCTTTTATTCCTTGTAGCTAGAAATATTGTTTATCTTATTTGTAGTTATTTTGAACTTATTATGGTAGAAATGACACAAGCTCTTTCTACACATTCTGCCTTTCTCTAAGTAGTGGTCAAGAGCAGGATGACACATACCTGTGTAAATGCAATTTAACAGTGTTTTAGAATATTGTTGTTGACTTAGGTTTTTTGGTGTTGTTTTTGATGTGGGTTTTTTTTTTTTTAATTTTTTCTAATATACAGTGGAGGAAAGTAGTGTTTTTTTTTTTAATAACTAAAACATACAAACAAAATTAGGTTTCCAGACCAGCAATGATTTTTCAGGGCTGTTTGTTAAGTCAAATCTTGATCAAATGTTGCTGAGGGGAGTTTGGGAGCTGGGCACCTGGAAAAGGTATTGGTGTGGAGACCAGCTGAGATAAGTGAGAAATTGTGAGGTGTTTGTTTTGGCAGGGCTGTCCTGGGCTCTGCAAGGCTTTTCAGAGCTTTTATTTCCGTTTTATTTTTGGGGGGGCCTGTCACTGGGTGAATACCTTAAAACCAGAGATACTGTTTCACAGGCAGCCTGTTGTCGGGACTGCAAACTGTTGCAGATGTTCGCATGCGAGAAATTCTCAGTAAACAACCAAAGATTTTAGGCAGAGAACTTTAGGAGTGTCTCATCCTGTTATTGGACAGTTGTCACCTTCTGCTGGTGCAGTTGTACAGGTATCACCCCATTAGCTGTTGCTGCCTGGAGATGGGGCAATTTATGGCACACGTGTGACCAGCCAGCTTCATGCACGCTCGCATGGGAAGGTGAGACTGCCTTTCTGCAGGCCACCCATCTCTGCAGCGCTGGGATCGGCATCAAATGCAGATATCACGTCCAATTGCAGCCCCTCATGTGCTACAACAGTGTCCTGAGTGCCCCCACCAGGAGAGACAGCAGCCAGCGTCACGTTTCACTGCACAGCCACCCCTGCACATGTGCAGCCGCCAGCGGGCTCAGCAATATGAGGTACCTGACCTGGCTTGATCTTCTGCCTCCTGCCAAAGGGCCCCTTCCCACATCATGCTGAATCCTGCATTTAGCTCTTTGCTTTCTCAGTCTTTCAGTGTAGAAGTGGTAACATCTGGTGAAGCACCAGAAGGGGAATAGCACTTGTAGGAGATCATCAAGAAAAAGATGAAACTCCAAGTCTACCAAGTAGGAATCTGCAGTTAATTCCCTTATTTCAAATGGTATTTTCTGAGTAGATGATAATCAGTGGGCCTTTGTCATTTAATTAAAGGGCTTTGTAAAGCAAATGATGTGGAGAATATGCAGCCCAGGAGATCAGTGAGTAGGAGATGTTTGTAGATGTCCATTTGGTTTTAATCCAGGTTGACAGTCTGACTCGGTGGGAGTAAATGGGGGAGGAAAGTGCATTCCCAGGAAACAACCTGACCCTTTCTTTCTCCAGCTGGTTTGAGGGGGGAGAAGGCGGCTTGGAAGGTGAAAAGTGGGTAAGACACTATACCATAATTTAACTGGGAAAGATTCAACCAGTACTGGAAAATGTAATGCAGTCATGCTGCTCCTGCCAGTACAGTGGGAATCAAAGTTGTTTCATCTGAAAATATTAATGTGTTACCTCCAGATGACACTTCAGAAATGTCCACTGATGCTCTTCAGGTTTCTTTAAAATCCATGCCAGCTTTGCCACTACCTTCCATAAGAAAAAGATGATATTCCAAGATCACTGATTAAAGAACTTTTCAGTAGTAGTACTGCGAAATGAGAACTTGTTTTTTTTTTTAAAGCTGTAATTATTGCAAGACTTGATCTTGGATTTGAGGAGGCTTCTTTGGTGATGTTTCTCTTTCTGCATTTGAAAAGCTTAGCACTGACTAATTCTGAGCTTGCTTATCATAGTGCCTATTACAATTTCTGCAGTCTCTCTCCAAAGAGGCTCAGCCCCTTGGATTATGAGTCTTCCTCAGTATAATTTTAATTTTTTAAACTTCCAGCATCCCTGCTAACCTCTTACCTGGTCTAGGTCCAGAGGTGAGACTGAGAAAAGGAGGGCCTGCATACAGGAAGACAGACCTTAGTAAGAGGAAAGCTTTATCTCCTAGAGCAAAACCACATTATCTAACTTCAATCTTCAGTCCATGTTTGGGACCTAGGTGAATACAGCAGTGCTAGTAATTAGTGTGTACTGAACAAGGAGGATTGTTTGACACTAAGCTTTTACATTATTTCAGGAAGTGTGTCTGGACTCTCAGCATGTATGTGATCAGATCCATATGAGAACATGGATATCAAATTCCCCAGCTCCCTGCAAAAAATGTTGTGATTAATCATGCTGAGAGTTGCAATTAGATCGAATAAGAACAGCATGTTAAAGAAGCAAAGAAGGAGGTGATGTGAATGTTATTAACAAGCAGGAGTTTTTGGCTTTGTACTGTTTTTCAGCAAAACTTGCTTGAAATGTGTCAAACAAATAGAACCGATATAAATGTAAAATCACCTGACTGCACGTTACCCATGAGGATTTGAAATGAGTGTTGGAGAGAGGAAGAAAGATCGTAATTACCCAGAAGAAAAAGGCTAAATCTATGGAGTGAAATAGTTATTAGTGTTAATTGTGGCCATCGTTGTACAGATGCAGAAGGCAATGCCAGGGGAGGTGTTTTCATGCACACCATACTGGAGGATGGTTGATGGGATGAGGATGCGCATTTACACCCTCCTTAAAGGAGATGGGTCCATCAGACTCCTTCCAAATGTACATCCCTGGTGGAGGGGAGGTGTACAGGGACGTGGGAGGTGAGGAGAAAATGAACTGTCAGCCACCAGTACAGCATTGTATTTGCAAAAAAAATCCCAAACTTAGCTTGTCCTGTATTCATCTGCTCTTCTGGAGCTCTTCCATCAGCAGAATGATACATCACTGATTATGATCTACTGTAACTTAATTAAGCTATTGTACAACACCTCTCTGAGACTTACTTGGACTTTGACAGCAACACTTAATCTGACTTTCTCTGCCTCCTCTTCCGTTGATCATAATCCTTGGATTGGGTGGGATTTACATTGGTTCTTTCCAGCATGTTTTATGGCTATACAGCTTTCCTTATCTGTTTTTTGTGCTGTGTACTTGTAGAGATTTGTAGGCTGGAGTATTGGATGCAGAACACAGAGCTAAAGCCATTAAAATCCTGGAATCCAAGCACTGAAGGAATTAAGTCTCCTAAAGAAATGAGAGGACAACCTGAACTAGGACCTGTATTTGAAATCCCTGTGCTCTGGCCTCCAAAAAGAGCAGGCTGGGAACTGCCATCCATGTACTACAGCTCAGGCTGAAGGAATTCAGAGAATGACAGTAGGGGGCTATGCAAGAGCTCCTCACTGTCTGCTGGCAGTTACTGGCTCTACAAATGCTTGTAGAGGGTGGTTTTGAAGGGTGCAATTAAGAATTTAAAACCTGAACTCCTGTACAGCACAGACAGAAGGACCCAATGGACCTGGCGATACTCGCATCATGGTGGCTGGTTGGAGAACCTGGCATGGACCCTGCTGCTATGCAGTGGTGATCTGTTAGAAAATGGTACCTCACCTCTTGCTTGTGCTCAGGTGATCTTGGGTGGGGGAAGCAGAGCATCGCACACCACAGCTGGCCATCTCCTCCATGGGTTGTCCAATGTCTCCATGCTGTAGAGCCAAGTGAGTCCCTGGAATACTCTTCCCATGTTAAGTGCACAGCAGTGTGCAATACAACCAGGCATCTCCAGATGCTGCAGATGGATAAGCTGGAATTTAGAGGATGTGTTACTGTAGCAGGTGAGTAGGTGCTGAAAACTGAAGGGACTCTTCCTGTGGGCCCAGACTACTCATCTTGTATTGAGTTTTACAAGGCTGAATTCTGTCTTGGATAAAAGGTTTAGGCTTAACCTGCCTTGTCCACTAGTATGGAGTACTGCTGGCTGACAAAAGTAACTGCTTCTGATTGGGCACTTGCAGAGGAAAAAACCCACTCTGTTGTTTGAGGACAAGCTGTGCTGCTGCCCTGACATCCTCAGTTATTCAGGGCTGGCTCTTGGGAAACTCCTTGTCTGCTTTTACATCCCCCTTGCCTCAGCCACGTAAATGGCTTCCTCCTGCTCCCTTAGTCTCAAGGTCAGGTCGGCTCTTCTTGATCTAATGGGGTTTTTGTCATATTTATTAGGTGTTTGAGTATATCATACCACTCAGCCTTTGAAGCTATTCTCTCCCATACCTGAGTCTACTTTATTCATCTGTATGGTTATTGGTGGTATTTGAGTATTATGTGGATTTGAATGGTGTAGTCATTAATTTAGGATTTGGACTTTTTTATAGGGCTTTAAAAATAAACTTGGACATTGCAGAACATTGAAGTAAGCAAGGTCTGAGTATGCCGGCTCGTGACCTGCTCCCAGCCAAGCTGAGCTGGCAAAAATATTTCAACTACAGAGAACAAGCCATCTGCACTGGTGTCTCTCGCCTATGGTCATCTGCACTCTTGCCTACAAGCTATAAAGCCTAGGTTTTATAATTTCTAGCTGAAGCAGACCAACAATTTTCATTCTCTTTATTGCAGTTATTCAAAATTCCTGCAAGTCCTCTCTACTCAGCATTTTGTTGCAGTTATCATATCCTGTACTGCTGATTTGAGCCACTGCTGCTCTTCGTGTCCTCTGACTCAGTCCATGCTGTGCTCTGGTGTTTATCTTGGTGATGGGACTGACTTTACCCAACTGGTCAAGTGTCTCCATGTTTGCCTACCAATGTTTCCTCTTTATGCTTGGGTGCAGCCACTTAGCTGGTTAAATATCTCCAAAATGTTCATCTCAAGTAGAACAATGTTAATGTAGAGCAGATGCCTAAGCACGTCTTAGAGAAAATTGCTCATGATTGTAGACCTGTCATCGCTCCGCTCACAGGCATGTTTTCGCTTGCTCATGTGCTGACCACCTGTAGCTGGTGGTAACATGCCGAGGACTTCCGCCTCCGAAGTCCAGCCTCTGTCTTTGTGCTTAATGTCATGAGGTTTCTTCCCATCATCTGAAGCCTCACATGTGCATGGAGATCATACAGACTAATCTCCCTGAATTTTTTTGTCTGAATGCCAGGACAAACCTGAGGGATTCCTTTCTGTCTAAGAAATGTGTTATGACAAGGTTTTGTCAGCTGTGTCTGCAGTAGTGTTTGCTGGCTGCCTCAGTGACTCTCATCTAAAAAGAGCTGATCTACAGTGCATTGGCTGACCTGTCTCTCAACCCCCACACATTCAAGAAATTTCTAAGTTCTTGTATGGTCCTTAGCTTTATACCTATTCCTCAAAGTTCAGCTCCTAAAATGCTCCTTCCTTGCCAGTGCAGCTCTCAAGATCTCTGGCACATGTGGGATTTCACCCAGTGTCAAGGAACAGCCTTCAAGGAAGGCAAGAAGCAACAGAATACTCAATGTAATAGCATGGCAATAGCTTTTCAAAAGATGCAGGTAGGAGTCCAGGCCCTACAGGGCCAGAAGCAAATGAGAGATATTGAGAATCGCTTTTTAGAAAATTAGTTGGCTTTTATTTATTCTTGTAGCTGTTGTAAGTCAAGGGAAAGGCCTTGAGTTTTTAATCAATATATTGGTTTTCTGTGCTGCCCTGTGCAGGATGCTCTCTCTCTGCTGCGCTGCTCAGCTCTCTGTACTGATGGCTCTGATGTTGCAGCAATTATCAGATAGTGTATTCTTTTATGAAGAAGACAAAGGAAGTAGCCTTAATGTGGAAACACCTCTTCCCACTATCTTGTTGGCATACATCAAATTTGGGGGAAAACTGGATGCAAAAAAGTCTTGGAGCTCTTATGGTCTATTCTGTTGGGGCCTCCATGTCAGGGTTAAGGTTTTGTCTTGTACAACCATGCATTTGAGTGTGGTGTGTCTCACCTGGAAATCACCTGCAGATAAAACTCTTGGCCACCTATGGCTTTTGTCCTGATGGGCTCTGTCTGCAACAAGCTGTATCCAATACCAAGAAGAGAGGGAGAAGGTTTGCAGCTGAACCTCCTGTCTGGAGGCTGTGAGGACACTGCCTGGGGTGAGTGGGTGCCTGAGTAGTCTGGCTGTGTTGAACAGAAAGTACAAGATGAGGAGACCACCACCTGTACCTTCATACATTCAAATCTCACTGTCTGTGTTACAGTTGAGCACAGGTTTTGCCTGGGTGCATGTGGTTTAATTTACCTCTGTTGAACCAGCTTGTTCAACAACATTTTTAGTTATGCTTTTGCCAGCTCAATGCTTTACGGGGATGATGTGGTTTGCAATTCAGGGCATTTGTTTCCTATGCTAACCATAAATAGTGGAGTGTCCCAATGTCTCAGAAAAGTGTTAGTATCATGAGATGTGTGTCAGTGCTGTTTTCTTAGATGCTTCTTTCTGTCTGCTAGCTGACCTGGGAGTTAAAGGGTGTGAAGTTCAAGTAAAGTTGAGCTTTCACCATGGAAGCAGAAGCACCAGGCTGTCCCAGCCCCATGTCCAGCAGGACCTGGGCACTGTGAACTAATTGTACTAATTGTTTCCAATGTAAAGAAGCAGCAATTCTTACTTATAAAAACATCTCAATAGATGTAGAAAGGAGATGCATAAGGGCTCAGTCAGGCAAGTCAGCTGTCTGTTTTGATGAACCAGTAACACAGGCCTGTTTTATATAAAATTAAAAGCAAAACAAACCCCACAACAAAACCAACAAAAACAAAAAATCATACGCAGAACCCAGATCAAGTTGTCACATTGGGTCATATTGGGTAAAGCTCATGATGTTCATCCTGTCACAAGTACAGGAGTGTTGGTGAAATAGTGTGTATAGTAGAAATGGAGGAAAAGCAAAGCAAGGCAGAGGTAAATCAAGTTTATGCTGTGAAGGAATTCACACCCTCTAGAATTGTATGCATGGCTGTAACCACGTTCTACTGCAGCATGTGAGCCAAAAAATTGACACAAAAAGAAATGATGGGGGAAATGCTAATCGCTATCTTTCCTTTCGTATGAATGTGTTAATGGTTTTGTGTTTCCAAAAATGCATATGTGGGATTAAAATAGAAACCATGGCCAAGTTTAAAATGAACTCTTGGATGTGGAACAGACAGTAGTGTGTATCTTGGTGATACCATTCTCTTCCAGGCACTGGGAAACGTGCAGATGCACGGCTAGGACAACAGGATGGGGATAGCAAAGTGTTTGTGTTGGGAGCTTTCTGTTGGCTGTTTGGGGAGCTTGGTCATGCTGGAATGTGGGAACAGTGCTCCACATAAGTGAAAGGTACCACATACTGAAGCAGGCAAAGGTTGTCATGGAAATCAGTTGTGACTGAGATGGGAAGAAAACATGAATGATCTGAAAAAACACGGTTTGTTATGGCTTCCTACCCTCTGCTATGCAAAAATCCCAGCCCAGATACTTTAGTTCCCTGCTGGCAAGATGCTTGTAGGTGCTACTGCTGCAGCGGCACAGAAAAGCAGGCATGCACTTGTACATACACTTGTGGGGCCCATGTAACTCGTGTCTCCATTGCAGCTCTTGGCTCTGGCCTACTGGCCAGATGAGAATTGTAATTGGGACACCCTACAGTAGTATCCAGGGCATGGAAATTGTAGCTGGGAAGTCCCTGATACCAGTTGGAGAAGGGTGTGACAAACTCTGGGCAGCGAAGTTCCCAAGAGTGTCACACCTGGAGGATTACTTCAGGCTTGTTCCTGGGGAACAGAGCAAATCAGGAGACAGGAGAAGAAAGCTGGAGATGCTCTCTGTAAGGTCTGTGGCTGGTGGACGATGTTGCTGATGCACAGCCTGGGGCCTGGGAGGGGGATGCAGCATGCTGGAGAATGGGGGGCACCACTCCTGTTCCCACCACCTGCAGTGTTTGGGGACTCACACCCATGGCAAGCGGGGAAGACTGAGGAACTGGCTCCAAAACAGATCAGATGGAAGCCACGCTTAAATGGTTGTAATGACGTATGGAAGTAAAATGTTATTTTGGAACCTTAAGTTTAAATATATGTAACAGTAATGAAGGCAGGAGGTCTGGATTGGAAATGCCAGCATGCTTGCTGCTTCCAAGGTTTTATTTTAAAGTCAGGATAATGGAAATGCTGTTTAGCGTGTTTCCAGTGAGCTGAAATGCCTCCTGGAAGCACTAAGACCATGTTTATTAAGAAACTGTATGGTAGGTACTGTTGGAGGTTATTTGGAGCTACTGACAGCTAAAGGGTAGCTCGGTGGTCTGACTCTGTGCAAAGCCACCCAAAGGACAAAGCCTACGGCTTGCACCAAGCCTGTATTTCAGCAGAGACATATTGTGCTGTAGGGAAGGAAAAGCAAATTTACATTTAATGTTGCTTCTCAAGTCAGTGATCTTGTTATATTTTATTTTGTTCTTTTTTTAAAAAAAAACCAAACAACCAATACTGTGGCTGCCAAGGTGTTACTCCTCCTGGCAGAAGGAAAGGGCCAGTATGTGACCAGAGGATTTGATGTGTGGGCAGCAGGGAGAGCTGGGGCAGAGATGCCCCAGGAGCCTGGCAGCAGGTTGTACCCAGAGGCAGAGTCCTGGGCAGGGGCAGAGGGTGGCAATGCTGCATCCTTGCAGATGGCTTTGCATCCCAGAGAGACGAGAAGGCTGCTCACACCTTGGTGATAATGGGAGCAAAAGCTCTGGGAGAACTCATGGAACCTGGTCTGTTCTGAGGCTGTGTTGCTATCTCTGGCTCTGTGGGGCTGTGCTGCTATCCCTGGCTCTGTTCCAGCCCCACTCAACCCCTCACTGTAGCGCTGCAGCAAGAGCATGGTGACAGCAGTGACCTCATGCATTGGCACAGAGGTTTTACAGGGTAGGATGCAGCTAAGGGGTTGGATCCAGTACCCCCACTATGAGGCTGGGGTATTTTTGGCATCAGTGTGATTATCTTTCTACTGTTGACCTCTACCTGTGAGCATATAAACCAGAGCTGTCCATTTGCTACAGGTCTCAAAGCACCATCTTACACAGAGAGAAAGAATTTTCTTTATAATCCGTGAGTCCTATTCAGCAATGGGCTGCTCTCCCCCTCCTGCTGCCAATAGACCTCTAAGTGAACAAACAAATGTCTGGAAATACAGGCAATTTAGCTCGGAAGAGATATCATCAGTGCAGTTCAGAGGTTAATGGGCATGGAGGATTTATAACAAACCAGGCCTATAAAGAAAGAAGGGGGAAAAAAAAAAAAAAGAAGAAAAAGAAAAGAAAAAAGAGGGGGTAGTAATCTACTTGACATCTATTGTTCTTTGTATAACAGCTCATCTGTATTCTATCTAGTTGAGGGTATTACAAAGAGAATTTAAAAACACGTGTGTGAGCAGACACACACACACACATATATGCATATATGTGCACATATAAAATGAAATATAATGAGGGAAAAAGCCCCTGTAAGTTTGAACTAACAACAGCAACCCATATATCTTTATTTGCTGCCAACATCCAAGCGCTGAACTCTCAAGGAGCCTGGAACTCTGCCATCATCTGTCCGTGTCTGATCTCTTTGGTAAATACGACGGCTGCCAAGAATGAGGCAAACGAAAAGCACTTGCAGATTAGAAAGAAACACATGGCAGCCACTGACCTGCTGAAATCATAAAATACATCATGAAGTAAGAAAAGAGGGGAAACAAATCATCCTCTCAGGGACTGCCCATCTGCTCGCATAAAGCCGCAATCATTATTGCAAATAAATACATTCAGACTGGAGAAGTCTGGGAATAATTTGAGGGGGGTGGGTACCTCTTTTTTTTTTTTTTTTCTTCTTTGGAACCCTCTAGAAATTTTCCTACATAAACAAAGTGAGATCATTGACCAGAAATAGGTATCTATCAATTGTACCCTTTTTAATTATGTAAGGAACAAGTCTTTATAGGTATAATTAAGAAAATAAATTACTTCTAAGACAGGATGAGGCCATAGTGTTGGAAATGAACCCCGATGAAAATTGCAGGTCCATATTTTTCCAATGAAGAACGGATGTAGCAGTATTTACTTCATTTGAAAAGATCTGCAGTGTGAATAGTGGCTGTGTTTTTGCTATGAAACAAAGGGACAGAGGGAGAATGGCTTACATTAGATAACTCTATATGCATCTTGTTTTCCCTTTTTTTTCCTTAGTGTTCTATAGGGATTTTTCCAGATATGAGATTCAATGTAAAGACCCATCTTGGTTTTGTTGTGGTTTTTTGTTTATTCATTTTGGGTTTGGTATGGTTGTGTGGTTTGTTTTGGTTTGGGGTTTTTTTAGACTTGCAGATAAAGTTGACTCTTTGGAGCCTTCTAAGGGGCCTGGTGTAGTACATGTTGTCTAACTAGACTTTTGTAAAGCCTTTGACACTGTTTCTCACAGCATTCTGGATAAACTGGTTGCTCATGGCTTGCATGGGTGTACTCTTTCCTAGGTAAAAACCTGGCTGGATGGTCAGGCCCCAAGAGTTGTGGCAAATGGAGTCAAATCCACTTGACAATTGGTCATGAGTGGTGTTCCCCAGGGCTCAGTGTTGGGGCCAGTTCTGCTTAATATCTTTATCAATGATTTATACAAAGGGATTGAGGGTACCCTTGGTAAGTTTGCAGGTGACACCAAGTTGAATGGGAGTGTTGGTCTGCTTGAGGGTAGGAAGGCTCTACAGAGGGATCTTGACTGGCTGGATCAATGGGCCAAGGCCAATTGTATGAGGTTTAAAAAGGTCAAGTGCCAGGTCCTGCATTTGGGTCACAACAACCCCAGGCAGCTCTACAGGCTTGCGGAAGAGCATCTGGAAAGCTGCCTAGTGGAAAAAGACCTGGGGGTGTTGGTTGACAGCAGCTGAACATGAGCCAGCAATGTACACAGGTAGCCAAAAGGCAAACAGCATCCTGGCTTGTATCTGCAACAGTGTGACCAGCTGGACCAGGGCAGTGACCATCCCCTTGTACTTGGCACTGGTGAGGCCGCATCTCAAATCCTGGGGTCAGTTTTGGGCCCCTCACGACAAGAAAGACATTGAGGTGCTGGAGCAAGTTCTGAGAAGGGCAACAAAGCTGGTGAGGGGCCTGGAGCACAGGTGTGATGGGAGCAGCTGAGGGAACTGGGGCTGTTCAGCCTGGAGAACCGGAGGCTGAGGAGAGACCTTCTTGCTGTCCACAACTACCTGAAAGGAGGTTGTAGCATGGAGGGTGTTGGTCTCTTCTCCCAAGTGGACAAGTGACAGGAGAAGAGGAAATGGCTTCAAGTTGAATGAGGGGAGGTTTAGATTGGATATTAGGGAAAATTTCTTCACTGAAAGGGTTGTCAGGCATTGGAACAGGCTGCCTAGGGAAGTGTTGGAATCACCATCCCTGGAGGTATTTAAAACGTGTAGATATGATTCTTAGGGACATGGTTTAGAGGTGGATTTGGCAGTGCCAGGTTAACGGTTGGACTTGATGGTCTTAAAGGTCTTTTCCAACCTAAACATTTCCATGATTCTACGTATCTTCCTAAAGTCCAAGATTCAGAGGTGAATAAGGGCTGGTTCAAATGTGTGGGAGGAGAAGGCTGAAAACTGGAGCTACTTTAAGTAGTTGGTGATCTCCTTTTCTTCATTGCTTTCTTTCCCCTTGCCATTCTCCACCAAACTGTGCTGAAAACCTTTTATTTAGATGTTGTCCTGTATTCAGTATTCTGTTTTTCTCTGGAACAAAGCTGTAGCTGTAAACATTTTGTAAGTTGGGGATATTTTCCTTAATATGCAGAAGGGATAGTTTTGTGCAGCATGCCAGGATAGAACTGCAGGTTGTACTGAACATGCAGATGGGTCAAACCACATGTTCTGTACAAGGGGAAAACATCTGAGGATAGGATTTCCTATGGAGTCCTGTGAGAGGAATGTGTTCTGTGCATCCCCATCTCCCATGGGAGTTATCACTGCTCCACCTGCAGTGCACAGGGAAGTCAAATAAATTAATGTCATGGTTATTCATCCATGCACGTTGTTCATAAAATGTGCATTTCTCAAACACACGGGTCAGGCAAAGCAAGGTTTCAAAAACACCAGAATGGGGAGAAAAAGGCGATTGTATGGGTTTATTCACAGAATGTTATGAATTGGAAGGGACCTCAAAAGATCATGTAGTCCACTCCCCCCACCGGAGCAGGAACACCTAGATGAGGCTACACAGGAAGGAGTCCAGGCACCTCTCCTTCCCATTTGGGTAAGCATCTGAGCTTGCAGTCAATGGTAGCTGTATGTTTAAGCTCCCCTGGACCCAGCTTTGTGTCTGCACACAGAAAACCGAGAGGAGTTTGATGGCAAGGCAGTGGTGGAAGCATTTGCGTTATGGTTGCTTTGTCCTACGTAGTTTGGTTATCTGATTGGTACTTGCATGCAGATTGTGCATCACATCTGTATCTGGCTCTATCAGAGGAGATCTATTAAAGTTTGGGGCAGCTGCCACCCTGCGTCCTGCATGGTGTGTGCGGCTACCTGTGAGCTGCAAATCAAATTACTTACATCACACCTGGCCTTGTGCTGGTTTTGATAGGGGATCATTTGCACAGAGCTGTTTAAACTATTACCAAAAAAAAAGAAAAAAATCAACATGAACAGGCATTTTCATGGTATACTACAAACCCCTCTTTTCAGGCCCAAACCTGTGTGCTTTTAGCCTCTGCTCACTGTGGCATTTTGCTGATGTAACCAAAACTACTGAGTCTATTTTAAGATTCAGTGATGCTAAAATCTCAGGCTTTAAGAGGTTACATTTTCGTTGTTGTTCAGCAGATGTCTCAAAAGCCCATGTGAAACCTGTTCTGCCTGGCTCTAGGGCAGGCTGAGGCAGGGGACTGGACAGCTGTTCCTGAGCATCCTGACAACTCTACCCAAACCAACCCATTTCCCCCTGGAGTGGGGATGTGAAGAAGCAGGAACAGATTTTAAGCCTTATGGACGAAAAAAAACCCTGTAAATTCATAACCTTCCCAGTCATATTTTGGGGTTTCAAGAGTTAAAAGAAAAGCACTTATACCAAACAAGGCTTTGCTACAAGATGACTTAGCAGAGTCAGGAAGAAAATGAGGAAAAATTCCCCAGCTCCAAGTGCAGGCTGGCTCCATGACCCTTATTTTCTGGAAAAAACAGCAGGGTAGTTGAATCTTGTCACAGCGTACCAATGTATAAGTTCCTCCCCAATATCTGAAATTGAAGATTTCATGCCTGGTGCCAAGCGACACTGAAAGAGGGTTTTCCCATCCCTGTGGGCTGCCGTTCTTGTTATGCTGTTGTGCCTTTAAAACTGCATGAAAGATCCCGGCTTTCTGCCTTCTCTGAATTTATTTTTAATATTACTTGTCTTTCCACTCTTCTGCTTTATCCCCAGATTCCTCTGGGAGTCTTTTCCATGGGTAAATCACAATGCAGGCCATGGTGTTCCATGCTGCAGGGGGTAACCTGCTGCAGTGGGGTACCCAGCTACTCTTATTGCTTGATTATAAAACCAGAATGTATTTTAGTATCATCTCTTGAGTATTTATTAGCATGTATTATTTCCCTTGGATTTATTATTATCTTTACACACTTTGCAGTTATTTTCTGATCTTGTAATTCTCTTAGCTTCTCCTAATATTTAAGCTAACATGATGAATCACACCTTTACTTAAACCTTTGTCTGTTGTTGGGAAGGAACACTGGTGATGTCCTCCTCCTTTCCTGTCCTGCAGGACTGGGATCTCTGGCTTGTTTTTTGTAGATGGCTCTTTATTAGTATTTATTAGTTTGTGGTATGGCAGAAATTTAATTCTTCTCCTCTACTTATTTTGTGCCAAAGTTTTTATCCTTAGTGACAATAGGAATCCAGATATGTAACACGAGCTGCAATATATCATCTTCAGAAAATAGTGATTCAGCCTATTTATCATATTTTTAGTTTCCTCTTTATGGATCCCAGGGGGTGCTCTGTTTTGTTTTCTGTTGCTTTTTTGTCTTCATTCCAAGAACAGCGATGAAATGACATAACTTATCTTTCTTATTCCCTCAAGATCCTGTGTTTGCTTGCTGTGCTACAAAAGTTAAAGCTCCTCATTCCCTTGGGGCACGTTGTCTCCCAGTTGCTCAAGCCTTTATGGGGCTGTGTGCCAAACTGTGCTGCAAAACATGCTCCAGCTCTTGTAAAGCCAAGCTTGTGGGGTGAGAAGATCAGAGATTTGCTCCAGCCCTCTTAGCCTTGCTCCTGAAGGGTGTTTCCATTGAGAGCTTAAACCTCTGAGTGCTGGCTCCCACCTTCCCCTCCCTTGCTGGTACAAAATCCAGCTAAGCCAGAGATCTCATCTGAGTTAAAAATAATCCTGCACCATGGTAAGGAGCCAAAAGTTTAATTCTAGAAAGTCCCACAGCTGGTTTCCCCTGTCCTGCCTCTCAAAACATTGTCAGAGTAAAAAAGCAGAAGCAGTGGAGGAGTGTGTCTGTGTGCAGGGGCTGCGGCTGCTGTCGGCTCCCTGAGATGCAGCTAGTGGATGGCTCCAGGGAGACCTGCGGAAGGGTTTGTTTTGGGGACACAACCTGCTCCTTGCTCCCACGCATATTTCGCACCTTACCACCCCATCTATTAACATCAAAGCGACAGTTTGCAGGTTGCTCTGTTAATCACATCACTGAAATGAGCTAAATTGTTTTAAAAAGAGGGGAAATTTCTTTTTTTGGTGCATAGGTGCGCATGGAAACATCCTAAAGGGGCTCTGCCCCAGGAGAAAATGTTGGTGTGATGGCACTTCTGTGCTGCTTCTGAACAGCTCTGGCAGCACATCTAGAGGGGGCTTCACTGAGGGGACCCGGCTCCACAGCTGCCGGGCTGCCTGTACAGTCGGGGGGTCTGGCATCGCAGCCCTTCTTGTCCTTCTGAAGTGATGAAATTATTTAAGGCTGCTAAGCTGAATTTTCAGGTGATGCTAGACAGTTATTTAACTGTAGTCATTGTAAATGGAGATAAGTGCCTGGGGGCAAGCTTTTTGCTGAAAATGAAATTAATCATTTCAGTTGCAGGCTCCCAGGTTCTCTAGGGAGGTGCCTCCCAGTTGCATGGCACCCCAGGTGATGTGCTGGGGTGAAGTGAGGGTGCCTGAGGCAGGAATGGGATGCTGCAGCTGAGTTTCTCTCTGAGCAAGGCGTGAGTGTGGGCTGAGGTGCTCTGAGGCTGCTGCAAGGATTGCTTGAAAATCCAACCAGATACCATGACTGCTCTCTCCCCCATCTCTTGCAGCCTATTTGGATGGTTTAGGGGAAAGTTGATCCAATGCCAGATCACATGCTGATGAAGCATGTTGGGCTGTTATGAACATCATTGCATTATAAAGCATAACATTGGCAAAGGTTTTCTTCGTTAATAATGCATCCTGGGGAAATGATATGTCCCACTTCAGCTGAAAGCAAATGCTTGCTTCGAGCCCCCAACTATTTAAGCATGTTCCCTTTCCCATATGGTTGTAATGGGAAATGGAGGTGGGCCAGAAATGTGGATCTGTGGTGTCCTCCTGTCCTGATGCACAGTGTGAGTCTGGCCTTAGTTGCATTCTGTGTTAAAGGATGTGACCTTGCTTTGCTCAGGAGTTTCAGGCTGCTGGGTTGATGCATGTCTGTACATAGATGCACTGTGTTTTCTGTGGAAACACAATGATGTCTTATTTAAAATAATAATGATAATAATAATAATAATAATAATAAATCTCTATATCAGCTGACAGAACCCAAGATGAGTCCATGGAGCACTTGAGTCTTCCAGCCACGGAGGAAAAGGCATAGTGTGCTCTTCAGAAACATCTGAAGGCAGAACAAAAGCGTTGTGTCAAAGTCAGTTCAGGGAGCTTTAGGCTGATGTTGAAGCGAGGTGATGGCTGTCTCTGCTGACAAGCGGGGATGAACTCAAGGCACTTTGAGGTGGGGATGGTGAGGGGCAGAGCAGAATAGTAAAAGGAGCTGGATTAAGAGAGACAAAAGCCCTGAGCTCTACTGTGCCAAAACCAGGAGTGAATATTCTTCTGTGTACCCTAATATGCCTTAATAACCTTATTAAGCGTGGAGGCAATTGACAGACAAAGGACCCTTCATTCTTTAGGAGAATTTCAAGATTTGAGGGCAAATTGAGGATTAGCAAGCCTTTCAAAGGCTCAGGGAAGTGTTTTGTGTCGCTGGGATTAAATTACCTTTCTGTCAGGCTATGGAAGTGGGCTCTGCTCCTGCCTCCCGGTGTGTGACAGCCCCGGCTGGCGTAGGGCTGAGTCCTGCCCAGACTGTTGGTCTTCAGTTGGACGCTGAGCTCAGGAGATCCCTCTCCCATGCTGTTCGGTGGTGAGCAACAGAAACCCTTTAGAAATGTGACAGAAAGCATTTAAGTACCCTCTGACTCCATCTCAGCCCAAATATAACTTTTAGCT
Organism: Nesoenas mayeri; assembly: GCF_963082525.1. NCBI lineage: Eukaryota > Metazoa > Chordata > Aves > Columbiformes > Columbidae > Nesoenas > Nesoenas mayeri. The sequence continues at coordinate 14,292,113 of NC_137560.1, forward strand.
GCTGCATCCCGGGCATGGTGCAGTGCCCAGCTTGGGGGCTTGTCCAAAATGAAAGACCTTTGCGTCAAAGAGCAACAAGAATTCAGGAAATACCACCTGTGTGCTTGCACTCCAGTAAATCCTTAGGAATCTCTTAAGGAAAAGGCTATCGATCTGTGCCAAATAGTTAATTATAGGAACCAAGCAGCCTGTGACCCCACTAACCCTTTTTTTATTTCCTCTGAACTTGCTTTACAGAGTTTGGCAGAGGATATCCCATTTGCTCTTGTGAGAGCAGCACAGAGAGAACAGCTCACTCTAGGAACATCTCTTAGAAGTCGTTCATCACTCTAAAAAGCAAATTAGGCTCATGCCAGCCCGGACTGTGTCTGTAGAGCATGCTGCTGGCACAAGGGGGTCCTGACAGGGCAACACTATAATAAAAGCAGTAACAGTAACACAAGAAGACATATTAGGTCCCTTGGGTGTGTATGAAATACCCTGTCTGTGGACAGGGCTTAGCCATAATCATGGCAATTGCTTTAATGTTGTCCCTATAATTCAACTTTGTTATAGTTAAAAGCAGGTTAGAGGTGCGGCTGAAGTGCCTGCCCTGAGGGACGGTGATAGATTAGCTGACCTAACAGTGTGTGTGTGTGTGTATATAAATGTATTTTTTTATATGTATGTATATTTTAAAATACAGACATACACATACACATATAAAAGTGCTCCCTGTTTGCTGCTATCTGACCACTTTCCCTGTGCTTTGATCAAGTGCTGTGCTATTTCTAGCAAATTGGAGCATGAGACCCATAGAACAAACTGCAGTTTGCTTTAGCAAACACAGATACAGGAACCAGTCTGAGCTGCTTGATGCAGGAGAATATAACCCCAAAGTAATGCAGGGAGGGGAAGGTCCCTGTCTTATAGCTGTACTGAGACCATGAGGTAGAGGTTGGCTCTGGCCCTCTGGGCTGTGAGGGCTTTGTGGGTTTTGCAGTAGTATTAAAGACCATTTTTTGAAAAATCACAGCTCATTCACGTTAGGGCTTTGGACAGGTGTTAAAATCCTTAACATAGACCATCTTGTGCATCTCCATACCAGCTCTGGGTTTGCCTGCATGGACCACCTGTCTCTTTAGATCTAAAGTTTATTCTTTGCTTACATTTTCCTAAATGCCTTGGGCAAACAAATGTAATTCTCTTAATGAAAAACGCATATATTTTTGTTAAATGGATCTTGCTGTCGCTGCGTTGTTGCTCTCCCCTCAGTCAGGGCTTGCTAACAGGCTGGGCTCCACACATGTGCCGAATCTGTCATCTGTCATGAGCGTGCACCGAGGCATGTAAGGATCTGAGCACTAACTCTATTTCCTAGCAACCAGAGGAAACCATCACACACCACTATTTTTCCTCTGTCAGCAGGATTGCTCCAATTTATGTAACCTATGAAATGTGTGTTATCACCACAATAAACCATATATTCTGAGGTGTTATTTACAGCCAGATAATCAGAGATGCAGCCTTGCAGCCCTGGTTCCTGAAATGTCCTTGTTTGGGACTTCAGTTGGTTGGAAACGTTATAGAAATGTCATTAAGTGCTTCTTTGACAATAGTACTAGCCACTTAATTATTGAGGAAGATAGCAAACAGCGTGTTATATGCTGGAGTATTACAAAATAGCTAAACCCAAGTGTTGCTGAAGCGGGGTCTTCATTTACAGCTATAAAGAAGTAGTTGTACCTGTGAATAGGTAGGTGGGATGTGTTGAAGGGGCTGCTGGTAACACTTAGCTCTCAAAAATAAGAATGGAGGTATAAATTTGTCATAGGAAATATCTGATGGAAGCAAGGTGTGTTGGTGGCCAGTCCCATTACTGGGTACCTGTGCTGTGATGAGGCTGGGGGACAGGGGCATCGCTCCAGGACAGAGCTCTGCCTCACTGGAACAGAGATCTCCATGTGGGACACTCTAGACCTCTGTGAGAAATTGATGTGTCTGGTTCCTGCAGAAAATGGTCATTTGGTGAATCTGTCCCCACGGTGGCCTCAGTCCCATCACCCTGTCCTGTCGGGTCACCCCCCTCGTGTTGCTGGAATCAGTGGAGTTCTGGGTAGGAGCAGGGCACAACCTGCCAGAGCAGGATGCTGATCCAATTAACTTTTCAGCTCTTTGGCGCATTTGCACGTCACAAGAAGCAAATGATTCAATCAACAGACAAATATCAAGCAGCCTTTAGTGAGCAGCTTCTGCATTCACGAGCCCGTTTAACAGCAGATTGAGCTGCAGATTAGTGAGACATTAAAGCACAGTGTGATGCATCACAGCGTAAATGGGGAGGCTGAAATCAGCACAAGTTTCCTGGAGAGCTGCTTTATTTTCCTGTAATGCAAAGCCCATTATAATCCAAAGGTTCTTAAATAACTCTTCTTGCAATACATAAAAATACAGACTATGGAAGAAAATTGAGGAACACAAAAGGAGGTAAAGCCGTGATGAAGGAAACACCATTTGCTGAGGGTTCAATAGATTGGGAAAGCTGTGCAGCAGGAGAGTCCTCAGAAATTCATGTGGACTCATTGTGCGAATGCTGTAATGGTCTAATCTGAAGCCGGGGTGTCCCACCAGATCCCTGCTCAGATTAAATGCCCGACCCTTCCTGCTTGGTGTGAGGAGATGTACCTTACAGAGCTGAATCCACCTCCAGCCTTCACAGCAACTGCGATAATGATGATGTAGCAGGAGCAAGTATCACATCAATTTTAGGTCTGAGACTAGCAGAGGAGTCAGCAGAGCCAGCCTAACCCTCAGCAACACGTGTGCTGGCTGCAGCCAGCACGATTGCGTTGGAATTTTGACAGTGATGCAGAAGATGCTGGAGCTGTGAGTGTGATGGATGTATCACCTTCGGCATGCATAAAGGCATCCATTGTGTCAGTTAAACAAGAGCTTGGTGGGCTGTGGAGTTTTTGTTTGCTCGTTTGTTCTCTATTCAACTCGAAATAGTGGAGCCTATTTACACATGTAGCTTATTATTTGAAAGTAGGCAGCATGATGCATAATGCAGCCTTCCAGTTAGGGCAGAGCATCATGATAATGACAAACAAGCCTGGGAATGTAAGGTAATGTTTATTTTTTTTTTGGCTGAAGCTGCTCTCCATTGAGATAGTGGCTTTGCCAGCTGAAAGAGAAGCAAAGTGCAGAAGCAAACAGAATAGGTGTTGACACACATCCCTGGCACGCTGCTAGGCTTTGAAAGGACTGCCTAGCAGGCTGCTTTGCACCATGCTGGCCGTGATCACCCAATAAGCAAGGTGTGAACCAAAGCCTCCACCAGATTCAAACAGCTGATCCTGTAAGTTGAAGCTCTGGCAGGTCTCTGAAGCCTGAACTTCACTTTCAGTGCTGGTGAACAGCCCTCATGCTCCCCTTATGGCTCTCCTGAAGGTGGTCCCTTCCCCAGCGCTTGCCTGAGAGTGCGAGGGAGTGGGTGGGAAGCTGGATAGGGGAAGTGAGCAGCTTAAAAATAACAATCTGAGAATAAAAAAAACCCTGTGGGGTTACTTTTAGCTTGCAGCAGTTCCCAGTGTGATTCACCACATGGCCTGTGTATGGCTACATCAGCCCTGAATGATGGGGATGGTGTGGAGGCTGCTGAAGTCCCTCCTACCCTCTTCAAGAAGTCCTGGTCCAACAAACCATTTAGCTGTAGCTGTGGAATTGGGCACTACCCCTCCAGCTCCTGATCCCTGTGACATCCTCACACCTTTCCCCCCTGCACAAGCACCTTCTCCTGGTCAGAACAGGCCATAAAGTGTGATTTAAATCAGTCCAGACAACTGTAGCTGTGTCCAGAATGGGCATCAGAGCAACCTTGTGAGAAATAACCCTTTGTCCAGGCAGGTCCTTGTGCTGGAGTGAGAGTCAGTATTCGGGAAGATACAAATTGGGCAGCTTAATCGGTCAGGCAGGAACCAGATGGAAAATATCAACAGGAGGAAACCTGGTTTGGCTGGGTAAAATGGCCCCAATGGCTGGAGGAAGAGAGGGGAAGAGAGCAGCTTTCAGGGTCCTGCCAGCCAAAACCTCTTTTCCTGTGGATGGTGTGAATGTTTCTGCTTGTAGCATGGGTGATGATGACGGAGAGTAAAGAAACTCAAGGCAGGATGCTTGGACCCTGGTGTCAGAGGGCATGACTGTGCCAAAAAGTACCTCTTCATCCTCATGCAAAATTCATTCTTTGGACTAAAAATACATTTAGTATCAGCTCTTCATCAACCCTTTTAAATGCACTCCAGGACATTATGTGGAGTTTTTGCATCTCCTCTCACCCCTTCAGCCCTGCCCTCAATAAATTAAGAGACTGCTTTGGCAAAACACATTTTGTAAATGTTCTGAGGTCATTTGGTGTGTTTTGGGAGGTTTTTTTGCTGCTTCTTACAAAGCCCAGGTGCCGAGTCTAGCGTGGGTGCCTGATGAAAGCTGGGGGGCTCCTCTGCACCCACATCATTTTCTGCTCTGTGCTGTTCCATGCTAAGTGATTTTGGTGTGTAACGGCATTACCAGGGCTTTGGATTTGTTGAAACAGTTGCAGCAAATTAAACTTTTTCCGGGGCCGTAAGAGCATGTGTGCGCTTGGAGCGAGCGCAGGATCTGCCACCCTCTCGGGCTGCTTTCCAGCCTCTTGGAGCTTGCGGTTGTTGGACCAGTTCCCCGAAGGATTAATTTACCTCTACTTACAGCTCAGCCGCTTGCTTCCCCTCAGGCTTTTGTAGCGGAGGCTGGGTTGTTGTTAGTGCACAGACCGTTGCGGGCAGGGGGAGGCAGGGGGCTCCCTCTCCCACCTGTTTTTGTTTGCACCTCTTTTATTTCTGCTGAATGCCCCTTTCAGCTGGCTGCCATGTGAACGGGGCAGACCTGGCCCTCGGCGAGTGATTTATACGCAGTGATTCCGGGGGCAATCGTATTTTAAATGTGGCTGAGCAGGCTGGCTTCTGCAGGGAGACAAGAAATAACCCAGAGCAGCTCTGGAGTGTGCTGCAACTCCACCTGTGACAGGCTGTGCTTGTGCTTCTGGGACGAAGTTTTGTTGAAACCATCCAACTGGTCCCTTATAGAAGATATGACTTTATGCTTTAATTACATCACCTTCCCCTCCCACAAGCAGGGTATAATCCAGATTCCTCCAAGGACTTTTGCAGGCTCTTCCAAGAAGGAAAGGATGAGCGAGGCATAGTTTGCTGCAAGCACCACGTATGTTTTGAAGTGTTTCTGTCTTGCGCTGATACCCATCTGTGTATTTCTGTGTAAGCCTCTTCAGTTCTAAGCTCTGATGTGGTAAAAATATGTCCTAGACTGTTTTGATGAGACATGGCACTCCTAGATATGCATATTAATGATAGGCTGACTGCCCAAATTTTTGTGGTATGTGTAACCTGGGTGTAGAAAAAACTCACCGCTAACCACTGTTGGTACAGGGTAGCTAAGCTGTTCTCCCTATCTGAACAGGACGCAGTAATGCGAAAAATATTCTCTTGATTGCATTTTTTTTCCTCAGTATGATTTTTTTTAAAAAAAAAAAAAAAAAAAAGCCTGTGGTTTTTATCTTTTATTCAGGACTCTCTTTTACTAATTCCAGCAGACCAATGTACACGAGAATGGTTCCCTTAAAAACACACAAAAAAATCCATGCAATCCTAACGTGTCCTGTGTAGGTGGCTGGGATTTACTGATCCCCACTACCAGGGCTGCTCCAGGATGCTGCCCCTTCCCACCCAGCCTTACATGAGAGTGGCAGTCAGCGACTAGGAAATAAGGATCAGATCAGCACCTTTGATATTTACTTCCTCAGGAAGGGATTTTTCCAATATCCCAAATGATCCAGCAATGTGAGTCAAAGTGTTCAGATTCAATCCATTTCCAATTGGGTAACCTGGACCAGAGCTCGGATCTATGAAGATATTTAGGGACCTGAGTGCTCTGGACTGGATATGGGTCCATGTTTCTCACCCATGGCACTTTAATTAGGAAAAATCAGACTACAACAACAGATAGTTCTTAAAAGTGAAACTAATTTCTGTGCAGTACATGGTCTCTACAATACCTGCATCCCTCCCACTGCTTCTACCTGAATTATCAATGCTACACAGGTGCCACACAGACTTTTTGGATCTGAGCATCCGTCAAAAGCTGTTTGTCATTAGTTGCATGTTCCTGATGTTGTCTGCCCTCTGCTAAGCTGAAAGAGTTTCAATAGTGTTTTAACGTGATGCTTGCTCTGAGCTGTGGAGCACGGTACAGAATGAGGTGGTGTGCTGGGTTAAGGAAGGGCTGGTGCTGTGTAAAGGGCTTGGGGCAGCTTCACTGTGTCCAGGATGCTCTTACAGGTGTCTCTCAGGAATAATCAACTTCCAACATTGTCCTGGTTATAAGTATTTTCCCTTGTTCCCCACTAATTTCAGAAAGGGGTTGTTGATAAACATCCTTGCCTCACTCAGGAGATGTAATTTAAATAGCTGATATGGTCCCTGCTGGGCTATAAACTGGAGAGAACTCAGCTGTGAACATTTCTTCACACTCTGCCCCAGACAGGAGGGTACTGGTGTCTGGAACCCGGGACGGAGATGGATGTGAATTTAAGATCAAAAGCAGATACTGTCCCAGGTAGTAGCTGTACATAGCAACTCCATTTTACCTTGATCTGCTCTGGACCCTCAAAAAACACGGGCAAACTGCAGCCTGCTCTGGGGTATAATCTGGGATTTCACTGTGTGAATCTGCTCAAGGCTTCAAGCACTGAAGCACATCTTCATATCTGCATGTTTGTGTGCAAGACAGGAGCTGAAATCCTTGGGCGATTCATGGGCACATCAGTGAGCTCTCCAGCAGAGACACAATGATGAGATTTTCCAACCCAAGTTGTTGGTCTTGCCTCAGCATCTCTCTGGCTTTACTACTGTTGTTGCAGTTAGTAATAAGTGACCTGTGGAGCACTGGGTGGCAAATCAAGGTTTTGGTGGAGGTGGACTGAGAAACCCTTTATTTCCATGGTAACTACTCCCACTCATTTGGGAGGCTCATTTCCCAGACAGTGGGTCCGTCAACCTGCCTGTGCCAGGAGGGATGACCGGGCAGGTGGAGATAATGCCGTGACAGGAACGGTGTCAGTGCCTTGTGGATGTTCTTGTCCTGCCAGAATGTGGTCCTGTGTGGCCCCACAGACGTGTTGGGCAGGGAGAAGGAGCTGTGCTGGGAGGTGGTGGCAGCTGGCACCAGTCGCCTTCCCTGTGTGTGCCTCCAGCTGCTCTGCATCAGCCCTGGCAGCTGGGAAATCTCTCTCACTGAAGGCTTTTGCCAACAGTTTAAGCAGAAATGATTCAGGACAGGCGGTCGTGCCCTGCAGCGGCAGGGTGCCAGCCTGCCGGCACACGCAGCTCTCCAGCCCCTTCCTACAGCTCTTCCTATGGGCTTTGGGAGATGCTGTTGCTGGTCAGTCCTGTCCTCTGCTGCTGAAGCCTTTCAGTCAGGAGCCTCTAGCTGACGGTGGAGGCTCTCAGGAAGGATACACATAATTGTGTTTTATGCCCTTCCCTCCGAAGGCTCACCAAAGCTTATTAGTTTACATGGGCTTCATACGCAATTTGCTGGCAAATGAAGTGCAGCCACCTCTTGGGTGGACCTGAACATCTCTGAGCTGGGAGTGAAAAATAATAAAGCTGGTGGGTGAGAGTGCAAGTAAAGCTGGATATGGGAGCTGAGATGCAGGACAACAGCATCTTCCTTTCTGCCGAGAGCAGCACCACTCATCTGGCTGCAAGTGACCCCACAAAAGTATCCTAGGTGAAAGTCAGTTTGACTGATTTTATTCAAGATTTATTTGAATGTAAACAAATCCACAAAAGACACCTTTGAGCTCCAGTCTACATTTAAGCTGGGCTTGGTATTTGTTGCTGCCCCAGTCCTTTTGTAGAAGTAGAGCTACAAACCTCAATGTTCAGGTGGTGTGTTTTGGTAAAGAAGATCATGTTGATTAGGGCTGTCAGGATTAAGCTCATAAAGTGCTTCTGTGCATATACCTATGCAATGTCACCTTCGCAGCAACTGAAAAAGTCTTGCTCTCTATTTGCCTGCCGGTGGAGCAGTACCCCATCCTGAGATGTTTCACTCCAGATCTCCAGCTCTTGCTTTAAATAAGTAAGATTTAAATCAGTAGGGTTGAGATAAGTGTTATCTTCCCTTCTCCCCTGCAAGTCTCCTCATGTCCCAGGGGACCAGCCTGCTGGGAACACTGTGCCTGTCTGTGGGTGTTTCACCAAGGCCTCACGGGCAAGGGACACTCACCAAAAGACACAGGATGGGCTTTGACACTACGTTTGATCTGCATGTGCAGCTCTTTGTTTTCACAGGGAAAATCTGTCTGTTGTAATTTCCTGCCAGTGGGTAAACTGTGCTTGTCAAATCTCATTAGGAAAAAGACCGTTCCTGGGAGCTGGATTTGCTGTAGTCACCCAAAAGGGAACCCCGCAGCCCTCGCTGAGCATTGTCACTTGTACTTCAATTTCCAGGTCGTACCCAACAAATCAGTCCTTATTCGTAGAAGGTGAAGATAATGATCCTACGGGCAGTAAACCTGGCTGTATGATGGTGTTATTTTGCTACACTCATATTACTCTCAGTCAAGGTCAGGTCTGCAGCTAGTTTATAGCTCAGCATAAGCTGCAGAAGATCAAGGCTTTGCAGAAGTGACAGCAAGGACTCCGCTCCAGTACCCACGCAGCGTGCGAGTACCTGGGCAGTGATGTGCTAGTTAATTTGGCAATGGCTTGAGAACCTGGTCCTCAAGGTCAGTAGCAATAGGCTCAGTGGAAAGCAGCAATTAGAAAACATACGGTTCCTTTAAAAAGTTACCGTTAGCATTCTCCAGCTCTACTCATGTGCAGGTTCTCTGCAGTGCAGTCTGCACCAAGAAGCAACAAAGTGCTGTTGAAGTGATCTCTGCTGCAGCACTCACTGCTGTTGGTGTTGTTCATAGGCACCCTACTCCCTGCAGCAGTCCTGGCCTTCTAATCACTGTACATGTGCAATTCTGTGGTCTTGGGTCATACTCTCCAGGTGCACCTGGTGTGTGGACAAAAATAATGCAATAGTGGAAGAAAAGGTGTAACTAGAGCTTATGAGATAGTTTCCCCTGCATCAGGGGAGGAGGAGAAAGAGTTTCCAATTACTTGTGCTTTTGCCAGTCTCTTCTTCCTCTTCTTCCTAAAACTGCTGGCTGGGAATCCAGACCAGAGCTGAAGTGGTAAATGTCAGTTATAGGGCACTGAGGGATCATTGAGAAAAAAAGCTGAAGATACTTATTAATAAAAGTTGCCTGCTAAATAAGTTACTTGTTACTAACAGAGCTGGTGAGATCCTGTGAAAGCTCACAGCACAGGAGCTGGTGTTTCCAAATGTCATCCACCCTGATCCTTCCCATCCCTCCTGCCAGTGGGATGCCTTCACACCTCCTCCTGCAGAAAAGAGTTTCCCTTTGGGCACTTCCATGTGGCAGATGGCATTTTAAACTGTCCAGAACAGGTGGTTTTAAAGTAAACCAGACCCCTCTCCTCCTGTTCCCTGTGGCACTGTCCAGATTCCTACAACAGCTGTAGTAACAACTCACTCCAGTGGTATCTTCTCTGGGACTACTTCCATCTGGTTAGGCCAGGATAACATGCTTTTGTCAGCCCGGTATCATCTTTCCAGGTTTGTTCCATTAATTGCTATAATTAATGCTTATTTTATTCAAAGTGTCAAGTTGCTTCACTATGAAGCACTTCACTCTAGAAAATACGACAGTATATTTAATTGGTATTGAGTTGCAGCCGCCACTAATGGATTTAAAAAATACAATAATCAAAAGGAAATCAGCATAACATGACATGGAAATAAAATGTTCTGACATATCTGGTGACCTACCCTGATGTATGGTACTGCTGCAACTCTTTGTGTCATGCAATAATAGAGAAACAAAAGTAATAATTCTCTAGCAAAATAACCGCAAAGCAATAATAATAATTTTGGAAAGAAATTCAGTAGCTCTTCTGGTTTCAGTTGTCAACACCCATTTTAGTTCTTGTCTCAGCACTGGGCTCAGGTCAGACCAGCAGAAGTTGTTCCTTGGCTGTTTCTCCTCTTGCACTTCACATCGGATCCTCTCCCTGCCACATTTGGCATTGCAGTTGCCTGATGGATTGTGCAATCTCTGTTACCCACAGCCCAGCCTGGCACAGCCAGCTGCTGCATTGCTGAGGGGACCGTCCCCTCCTCCGAGGTTATGGGAAGGTATGGTTGCCACTGGGAGCACCGACCTCCAGCACATTGGGTACAATCTGATGTAAAGCTTGGAGGAAGGCAAGGAAGCTGATTTTTCAGACCCATTTTCTGCCATCACTTTAGCTTGGAGAAGAGGAGACTGAGGGGTGACCTTATTAATGTTTATAAATATATAAAGGGTGAGTGCCATGAGGATGGAGCCAGGCTCTTCTCGTTGGCAAACAATGATAGGACAAGGGGCAATGGGATCAAGCTGGAACACAAGAGGTTCCACTTAAATTTGAGAAAAAACTTCTTCTCAGTAAGGGTGACAGAGCACTGGAACAGGCTGCCCAGGGGGGTTGTGGAGTCTCCTTCTCTGGAGACATTCAAGACCCACCTGGACATGTTCCTGTGCAACCTCACCTAGGCATTCCTGCTCCAGCAGGGGGATTGGACTAGATGATCTTTTGAGGTCCCTTCCAATCCCAAACATACTCTGATACTGTGATACTGTGATCACTTAACTTGGCAAGTGTCAAGCTGGGTTTGTCCTAGTGGTAGAAGCAGAAATGACTAAGAAAATCATCTTGCTGTTGGCATGTCAGTGTGTCCTGGAGTTCTCTTTTCTGAGCCTGGAATTATTATCCTAAACTTAAATTTTTTAATCGATTATTTTGCTAACCTGAGGAGGGGGAAAAAACCAGATATTTTAATGTGGTTTTAATCTTTTGTTTTATCTTACCCAACTGACACAAACTCTCCATGCACAGGGTGCAAAGGCTAAGATGTCCTTAGTGTGACTGGCTTTATCAGAGTCCTCACTGAGTTGGGGTGTTATTCCTGTCACAGGAAGGAACCTGCAGCATGCCCTGGGCCATATGGATCTTGGTGCCCATGTGCTTCCTCTGCTATAGGAGAAGCGGTGGCTGCACTGATTAAGGTCTCTTTTGCTCCTGTGCCGCAGTCAAAGAATAAGGGTTTCCATCGCCTTTGCTTGCTTGGCTCAGCAGGGCCAGCAACTCCTGGAAAAGTCCTGGAAACCAGATGCTAGAGAGCAAAACCCTCTTTATCCTTGGTGTGAGTCTGTGTGGGTAGCTGACCCAGCCAAATGTTTGCAGGCAGGGCATTAGAGGGTGCTGAACCCCAAAAGCGTTCAAAGTGGGTGCAGGTGAGCACCCAGCTTGTGCTGCAGAGCCAGGGTGCACTGAAAACTGTGGAAAACTTGCTCTGCCAGATAATTTCTTCTTGTTGCTTTGCCTTCAGGCTTTTATTGCAGTCCTTTTTGGTGGGTTAAACAACACCCAACAGGGTTTTATGAACCTTGCCAGTTTTCCAAAGCCATAAACCCATTGTTTTTTCTGATGGAGGAGAAACCTGGGAAACAAATCATGTTGTCACACACAGCCACATCCTTTCACCAGGCACCGTCATTTTTCCATGATATCCTTCGCTATGATTCGGCTCATGCTTGAATAGTTAGCTGAATAAGACGGACTTAAACATGTGCTAAGTGCTTTGCTGAACTGGGTCTTTCTCCTGATTTATGCCAGGGTAGATTAAAATAGAATCAGCCCCTTAAGTGGTCTGTGCTGCATGTTGTCAGCATGCTGAGACACTGCGTCTGTGCTTGTGTTTTAATTAAAGGTTCCACCTATTTACATGGAGTCAATCAATCTCAGCACAAAAACCTCTTTGCAGTTGATTAGCACTGTACTGCAGACAAATAGCATCAAGCACAAACGGCTTTTGGAGAAGTAATTCATCTGCATGGAAATGAAAAACACAATAATTTCAACCGATGCCATCATGTGATCAATCATACCCAGCTCAGTGCTGGACACTCCACGTGTCCAGGGATGTGCAGGCTTTTTTGGATCTGAGTTGTGATGCTGGTGTTTGAAGTGACGTGGTAGGTACACGAAGGGTCTCAACCACCTCCCCAAAACCACTCCTTGGTTCTACCTGGGCTGGACAGGCTTCCTGAGCCAGAGCTGGTGTTTGGATCTGGCCTTGAGCCCCTGCAATGGCATTAATTAGATCAGACATAGAGAAGAAATGAGCAGAACATCGCTTCACTGATAGATTTTTAGTGGGCTCAAGGCTAATGGGTGTTTTAATGGCAAAATGCAGCATTCCAGCCTGTAGGAACAGCAATAAGAGAGTCTATGGGCCATCATTAATATACTCCTGGTGATTAAAATCACTCTTCCCTCAGACCTGCATCTCTCAACATACTCAAGGCATTTATTAGTGGTCCATTATATGCCCACTTCTATATTACTGCTTAATTTGAACACTAATTAACATCATCATGCCTTCTAAAACACGAATGGCACTTCGTAGTATTTAATTAACTCCAGGCTCTGTCTTCAGGCAGCAGAGCTGAGTTTCACCCAAAAAACTCACCTCCATGGGCTCACGGGGCCAGTGATGGGAGAGTTTCACCTCCAAGTCCCATCTCCCAGGTCTCACAGTTACGGGGAAAGCTGGTGGGAAGAGAAATGCTGACTTCTCTTCCCGAATCGCTGGGGCAGTAGGAGCAGGACGGCTTAGATGTCTAAACACTCGCTTAATTATCTCACTGAATTGGGGCCCAGGGCTTTGGTTTGCTGCTGCTATGAACTCTGCCTGCTTTCACCCACTAGCCTGGAGCAGGAGGAAGGCAGAGCTAACCCAAAATGCAAAGGTTTACTGGTTCCAGCTCTTCCCTGTGCATTACACTGCCTTCTCAGGAAGGATAGAGTTCAATCAGCCTTTGAAAGTCAGTGAGGCTTTTTTTTTTCCCCCTAAATGTCTTAAAATATATCTCGTCTGCTGCAGTTCAAGCCTTACCTCCTTCCCAGTAGCAGGGAAAATGAATGCCATTCCTTTTTGAAGCAGCCTTTTGTGGCTCTAGGGACTTTTAGCATCTCTTCCCTGAGGCTTTTCCTCTCTCTAAACTGAATAATGTTAATTCCCTCCACACATCCCTGCGGGGCAGGCCCTATGTTCTGTCTCATTGCTCCTCTTCATCTCTGCTCCTTCTGTTTCTTCCCACCCTGGGCACTGTAAGGTCCTTACTGGTGTTACCCCTATCAATAACTCCTATTGGAATATTGGAGCTGCCTCCTGCTCCTCCCCCTCAAAACCAGGGCATTCCTGCCTCATGTTATAATTCCCAGATCCTCTTCTGCAGGGCTGCTGCCTAAGCACTCACTTTGCATCGTGTATTTTTACAGCTAATTATCCTTAGTTAAGTGCTATAGCTTCTCTTGCTGCTGGATGGCTGCCTGTTTTTTTCCATACTGCTTCACCGTTTCTCCTGCTGAACTCTTCTTAGTGATCATTTGAGGCTCTCTATAGTCTAATAACTTTTATTATTTGTCTTTTGAAACAGCATTATAGAAGACATCCATTTTGATAGAGTCCTCAATGGTTTGCCTGTTGAATATGAGCAAAAGCATTAGAGGGAAAACCTCTCTAATGGGGAGGGAACATGCTGCTCCCTCATGCTTCCAACCTTTGCAGAGTTAGTTTTCCTTCTCAGAAATACGTTTGTCACCACCTCCTTGGCATTGTTCTAACTGAGGAGGAGGGGGATCTGCATGAGCGGGGGTCCTGCCATGCCCCAGTGGAGACAGAGGCTTTCCAGAAAGCTAAAATGACAGCACAACAGGGACAAAGCCAGTCCCCACAGCATTAATACTTAAAGAGAATCTGAGTTGAAATCAGCTTAGTGAGGAAGCAGACAGGCAAAGGTTCGGGATGTTGTTTTCCCCTTTGGGATTGCTCTTCTTTGGCCTTTTGGCTCAGACTGAGAGTAGTATTAGTTTAATATCTGATACATCCTCTGTCAGGAGACTGTCAGTGCTTTTGCAAGGGATTTGACACTGTATACGTTTCTTCTGCTGCCAGCTTGTTATGATCCTGCCCTGTCATGATCTGGGTTTTAGCCTTCACAGCTGATGTATAGACTGGCATGATGGAGCAGCAGCAAAATTAAATCCAATTTCTCAGCAAAGACAAGCAACAACGTGAGTGGGGAAACAAGCTCAGGCTCGGCAGCGAGCACAGCGCTTCCCCTGCAACAGTGAAGACAGACAGGCTGTTGGTATGAATAAAAACTGGGTGCCAGGGAGAGGCTGTCAGTGACATTACTACCTGTCACACGTGTGTAAAGTCATCAAACAGCAGGTGGGCGGCCATGACAGCCCTGGGAAGACATCTCTATTAGTGCGCTCAGTGCTGTGCTTCTATGAGGTTGCAGCACGTTAAGGGCAGGCAGGCTGTTCCACTTAAGGTGGAAAATGATACATTCAGTAATCAGAGTAATTTGATTTGGCTGAGGTTCATGGCTTTTTGGAATCTGATGTGAATCTTGCTACTATTGGATACTGCCCCAGATTCCCAGTGCTGTAGCATATTGCATCTCCCTTTTGGGCTGCAAGGAATAAATGAGCTTCTGAGCCTGATGGTATGGATTTTGTACCCAGATGGGCAACTTCTCTCATCTTCTGTTATAAACTGGATTTCAAGACTGCAAGAAAATATAGCAAGCACAGTATTCTTGCACCATCTGACTTATAAAAGCAGTCAGTGATTGCACCTGGCAGGCCTTTTTCTGTCCCAAAAATCTTCTGCCCATCTCACATTAGACCCACTGTCTAGAAGTAGCCATGGCCAAGACTAGTTTTGTACTAGAGAGGTTTCCAGGACTAGGACTTTTCATCCAGAGAGTTGTTGAGATGCAACTGCTAGAGCAGGGAGATCGGGACATGGCAGAGTATACTGACTGACCCACAGTTCGATCACCAGACTGAACCTGAGACCTGAAAAGCAGCAGTCTGGAAAGGTGAAGGTCTAGCTGAGCTCGTCCCAGGCGGGTTTGCTTGGTGCAGGGGGGAGCCACCATAGGCACTTGGAGGAAGAGGAGGCTGCGTGTGCTGGAGGGGAGGAAGGATTGCTGTGCATACCAGCTTAAAATGGATTCCCACGTGCTGTGCGCAGCAGCAGCTGGATGCTGTCTAGCTGCAGCCACCTTGTTAAACTGCTTTCCTTCACTGCTAAAACCAGGATTGATGGCTTGCACAAACTTAATGGTTCGTGTAACCATGGTGCTTTGTGCTGGGCTGTGGTGGGTGAAAGCTCGGAGGCAGCAGTGAGACTGGTTGCAGAGAGAGGTTGTCCTCTCCTGGAGCCACTCAGGAACAGCTGGGCCTCAGTAGGGACCCCAGGGTGCAGTGGGGTGGCAACCACTGTGCAGGAAAACCTGGCCCAGGCAGAGAGTGGTGAGGGTGCACAGCCGGCTGTTTGCGCTGAGGAGCCTGCCTGCACTGCCAGTAATGCTCTCAGATTTTGTGCCAACTTTTAATTGCATTAATTTAATTACAGGGATTTTCTGTATGTAGCAAGGCCCCTGAGCATCACCCCTGTGGCTGGGGGTGTAACACCCCACTTGCAGCTGAAGCGGTGGCAGCACCCAGGGGAGCTCAGCACAGGGAGAGCGTGTGGCTGTAACCCAGCGGTGCTGTCACTTGGCAGGAGGTGTTGTGTGGCCTCATGCTGAACTGGTTAGAAAGTGATTATCTTCTGTCTGGGATCTTGTGTAATTTTCTACGCTGTAAAACAGCTTCAGTGGGGGACTGGCAGTCCTGCTTTTCCCCAACCAGCTTCTATCCTGATGGAAAGGAGTTTGCAGGGGAGCTGGGGTCCATTAGTGGACCAATGTCCATCAATAAACTCTATCCACTGATGCTGGTACCCACCTTCTGTGCACTCATCATGCTGCTGTGGCCTTTTTTTTTTCCTATGAATTGTGGCTTTCCCAGGTTTCCAAGGGGCTTTAAAACCAGGTCAGCTTTCCTGTACCGCGAATGTTTGGAAGAAGAGGGATGAGAAGCTGGTGGATGGCCACAGCAGCCCACTGTGAGAACCCCGCTCTTGCCCTTCCCACATGCACATACATCCAGGTGCTGGTGAGGGCTGTGGAGAGCCATGCTTGGCTGGCATGGGGCAGCACTAGTTCCTACTGTGTCACCAGAGATGAATCCATTAGTAGGTTTTAGGCAGTTTTAGTAACGCCTTTAGCTACTGTTATCACCATCGGTCCTCACGGCTTGAAGCTGAGCTTGCAGTTTGGGGTTTGAAGTTGTTTAATTCCTCCCTGTTCCCCATGGTGTTTTGCTCTGCTACCACTTGACCCCCATTTCCCTGCAGTAATCAGGTCAGCACATGGAGCAGCGCTGCCTTCCTCCCACCAGCCCTCCAGTCTCAGTGGGTCCCAAGAGCTTTCGCTGCTTATTCCTTCCATTTTCCCACTTTGTATTGTTTAAAAACAAGCAAGCAAGAGCTCCCTGGAGCCAACCGCTCATTTGCTGGCAAGGGCTGCCTGTTAATCAATTAAAGCTCTGCAAATGTATTTGCAGCAGAGTGGATGATTAAGATGCTTTCTGTCTCTAATGCATGCTGGTAGGAGGCTTGCCTGCATGTGAGGGACAGGTGTGTTGGCCTTGGAGCTCCTGCAGTTCTGTTTTTGTGGGTATTAGATACCTGTCTTGGTATAAAGAAGCCAGTTGATAAGGATGGTGAGGGAAGGGGAAGAGGTTTGGCAAACGCTGCTCTTTGCCTGATGGACCTGAGCACACTCAGGGCAGGGTCTGGCTGATCTGCTCTGAAGCGGCTCTGAGGAAGCATCTCCCCAGGGACCATCACATGCAGAAGGGACCCTCTCTGAGGCATCCTGTGGAAACGGAGTGATGAGGAGGATATTCAGGAAAAACAACATAAAAGGTGCTGATGGAGGCAGCACGGAAACAGCATCAGAAGTGTATTTGTACCCAGGCAAAAATTAATCAGTGTCAATAAACTGGGGCTCGTGCTTGTGTTTTCACACTTTGCTGTCAGAGCAAACCTCAGCTGTGGGAACCTAGTGACCCTTCTAAACAATGTTTCAGTTTTCACCACTGATCTCCATTTCCAGGCACGATTTTTGTTCAGAGTCTTAAGCAGGGGAATCAAAGCGACACAAACCACTCCCATGCTCAGCCAACGAAAGGGTGCTGGGCCTGGTGAGGTGTGCATGGTGCAGTGGATCAATGAAAAACCTTTTTGAAAAACACTTCCAATGAAAAACACTGTGCCATAAACTGTAGTGCAGTCCTTGTAAAATGAAAATCTTATTCATAGTTACAGTTATGGAAATAACATATCCAGCCTCTGAGCTGACTAAAAAAATCCGTCACCCTAGTAAGTTAAACCAAAGAAGTCTTTGCACTGGCACAATTTACTGAAATGTGATTTGACACACAGGTATTAGTGTTTTAAAGGGCTGAGAGTGGTTGACTCAGGTTAGATACTTACTTAGGACTGGGCAATAGCAAGATCCAAATCTGACCCCAGGGTAGGAGCCCTGTCTGGGGACGACTTTGCAGTGTGGTGCTCTGGGTACAGAGATATTTTGTAGGTGGAAATACTGGGGTAGAAGGAAAACAGATAGAGAAACAACTGAATTTGGGAGGTGGAAACTCGCGGCATCTGCATAGCTGGGAGTCATTCAGTGCAAAACTCAACGCAGTTGGTTTATGTGGGTGTGGAGAGATGAGTGACCCCCAGGAGAATAGAGTTGGGGGGACCTTGTTATTTTAATAACAAGGTTTCACGCTGTCATTTAGTCCATAAAATAAACTAAAAGTGCAGTGGCCAGAGTGGAGCCTTGCCTTACAACTACCACCAGAGAGCATCCTTGTATATATTTCTGTGGAAGTAGCACTGAGCTGGGAAGTAACCCATCTTTAAGCAGCCTGTCTCTTTTCAAGTGCTTCCCAGTCAGTTAAAGATACAATAATTGAAACTTGTCTATCCATCATGTTAGCAGACAAAACAACATTGTTTCTCTTCTCTTTTTCTCCAAAGTACTATAGCTTGATCGGCTTAACAACGTGAACAAAGGCGCTAAGTCAAAAATCCCACTTAAATGTTTTCAGGTATAAAAGCACATCATCTTTGGGGAGGGAAGGTGCAAAATTCATTGTTTAGAAGCATTCTAGGGGAATACTCAAAAGGCAAAAAGAATACTGAGAATATGAATGCATAAAATATATTTCAGATGCTTAAAAAACCTGCCAAGAAATCTACATGATGCCTGCACATCTGCAGTCCCCTTATCCCAAGCAGCTGATGTATGTGTCCAGTGAAATGGGTTAGGGGATTAAGATTTTACTCCTTTCTGTGCTTTCTTGGAGTATGAAAGCATGCTAAAACTAGGTTTGCAATGTGTAAGTCCCTGTAGATGGCAGGAAAAGGGAGCAGGGATGGTCTGTAGCTCTGAAGTACTATGTAAATGATTTTTTATTTTCCTGAGCATGCTTTACCCTTTTGCCATCCAGGCTCCCTAGAGGTCGGGCAGCTGTCTTGGAGCTCTTCCACAGTTTTCTAGGTGCACTGTGCAGTTCTCATAGATACATTTTTCTCCAGAAATCCTTGACTGGGCTGTGGCAGGTGTCTGTGTGGGTGGGTGATACCCAGGACAGGGCAGCCCCAGAGGGCTGGGACAGGGGCAGCTCATGGGCTGCTCCAACAGGCCATGAGCGTCTTTGCTTTGCAGTGAATAGCTTTCCATGTTTGTTTCTCTTCTCTCAGGACTTCACTGTTGAGCTTCTGTTTCAGTCAACAAAAAAATGCAGATTTGTTTGCTACAGGTCTGAAATGTGGGAGCTCCTCCAGGCTAACAGGGCCCCGTTGTCCTAAGAGGGTCACGTAATGAAGGGTTCACCAGAGCTTTCTGCTTTTTCAAGCCAGGCTTTGCGTTGCTCCCAGGTTCTTGTTTTGCTTGGTTTTGCAGCAGTGTTGCATTGGGTTTGTAGTTTTATGTATACATTTATACAAACTGATTTAGCAGAGGATGCTGGAACAGGTCTAAGGTTACCCTGTGGAAGAGCAGAAGACAAATCTCTTGATGCAAATCATTTCCCTTGCTTGGTTCGTTGGGGCAAAGGGAAATAAATAAGTAGAGAGAGGCACCAGCAATTTTATAACTGCCTGAGCGCCAGGGGAACCAGCACGCTGTGAGTCACAGCAATGCTGTTGCTTCCCGCACTGTCATTAGCGCTCCCATTTGCAAACATTAACCAGTGGTTTTAGGGAGGTTTAAAATTAGTGGTCTGTTAGTTAGTGTGTACTTCCCTCCTTGTGCAGTCCACTGAGGATACCGCTGCTGTTATAGCTCATAGATGCTGTCCTCAAGATGACTTATGCTTTTAGTTCTAGATGATTACAATTCAGTTAGCTAAAACACAGTCATTCACTAAAATTTGATTGTTGCGTCCTCAGTACCTCATACCTGTCATGCTTGCCACCTCCTCTGGGTGTTGTTCAAGTTTGTTTGTGATTTTACTGAATACCTGGTGGGATGGGAGGGGGTCTTCGAGCTGCGCTTTCCCTGGTGTGGTCCGAGCTATGAAAATGCTTCAGTTAGGCTGAAAGCAGGGTTTTCCCTCAGCTGAAGTGTTTGAACTGTGAAGACGCAGATCTACCACAGACCAAGCACATTTCCAGAACTCATCATCACGCATGGTCAGATGGGCAAACAGTTCAATGTGTGGTTGCTATATTTTAGGCTTTTTTGTCTTCCTTACAGAAGTTTCATTTTCAGATGATTTTCTTAGTTAATTCCAATTCTGTTGCAAGAAATTCATAAAGATGCTATTGCTCAGTCACTGTTGATGTTAATATAACACAAGGATAAGCAAAGTTCACGGAAACGGCTTACACTGGAGAAATGGAACAAGAGGTCATTTCTGAACACTGTGGGGTTTTTTAATCTTCTTCAAAGATGGGGTAAACAACATGTGAAACTTCATCCTGACAAAGAGAGCTGCAGATTTAAGGCTATGGAAAAGAGTAATCTCTCCAGATGTAGGCTGGCATGTGGGTTCACAATCACAAATATGAGTTATGATTCATCCCAGTGTACTGGTGATGAGGGGAGAGGGTCTATATCAGGACAAATGCTGAATGACGAGGGACAGCTCACAACTTAAAGAACACGGAGGATGAGGTCATATGAGTTTGAATGCTTTAATATTGCCAGGCACATGTTCATTTACTGAAAGAGAAGAAATTTCAAGTGATTTTTCAGAAGGGCCAATATTCATTTGCGAGTAAACAGGTTTTTTTAGGCTCAGAGCAGCATCCTGCCAGCGTGTCAGGTGCCGCTCCAGAGCACGCTGCTGCTTCTGCAGCCTTGTGTGCCTTCAGAGGCACCACACAACCATGTCTGGAAAAAATCGATCCTGTCCAAGAAGCATCTTGTGCCAAGTACATGGTAATTTTCAGAAAACAAGTGAACAGTTACAAGGCTCCTTAAAAACAGATTGTGGTATAAATGTAAACCCTTGTGATTCGAGCTGTGGAACATCATCTAATTATTTGGGGCACAGGAAGAATTTTCTCTGATATTCACTTTTTGCTCTAACTTTAATCTAGAAGGCTGCTGCCTTTCACTGGACTGCTGCTTTAGGACTAGGTTACAGAGTGTGGAGAACCATCAGCTTTGGCATTTCCAGGGGTGCAGCACTGTGCACGCACCATCAGCAAATACGCCTCTGTGCTACCCTTTGCCTTTTGTTTGAATTTACAGTCTGAAGGTATTTTTTTTCACTCTTGAATCCCATGAAAGATAAGAGTCCAGAAGATAGCCACCATTTTTTGATGCTCTATCTTCAGAGCGCCACCTTTGCATGCCAGCAGCTTAGGCAAGTGGTGTCAGCCAGGTGGGACTTGTGTCACCCATGGGAATGGCCAGCTGGAGGGAGAAGAGGGAATACAGCTAGGGAAGCATTGGAGGCATTTCATCCAGGAAAAGAGATGTAGGTACTTTGACCAGTGGTGGTATAAAGCATCTGCCTCACTTTGTCTGTCCTTGGTCCTGAGGTTGCCTTGAGCTCTGGGCAGCTCCAAGCTGTGGCCACCTTCACGCCACCCCAGGACTCTGCCTCGCAGACCTCTTCTCCACCGAAGCAAGGGGATTACTGGCTGCTTTGAATACACTCATGAGAAGCAGAGAGTTAAATCCAAACTTCCATCTGTTCATAATGAAACATCTTCAGCAGCTGAATTTGACTAATTTAGTGATTACTATCGGGAGAGAATGGTCTCTCTGAGTCCTCCAGCTGTTCCAGCATGGAAAGCCTCTTGTCTCCCTGTAAGAGGTTGCAATCGTTTCCTCTGTGTTTTTAATCTAATTTTCTTACACTAATTCGGCAAGTCCACTCTGGCCAGCTGTTCTTCAGGCCTCTTGGCCCACATTGCTTACACAAGGCTGCTGGTGATGATGTTGGATCAATCTTTCCAATAATTTTGCATCTGTCATTGGCTCTTGGAGTTGTTCCAGTTGTTCTCAATATGAAGCTGATAATTTAGCAACACCAACCCACCCCTCCCAATGATTCACTAGCCTATGAAACCTTCTAACTGTGCTCCAGTTTCTCACTTGCCAGTCTGGCAATAGTCATTGAAAATATTGTACAAGTGACACTTCCGATAAATTAGCAGTAACCTAAAATCTTGGTAGCAATTTACAGATAAGGTAGGTTTTGCCTAGCATGTTCTTGCATATCTCTCTAAACTCAGATGTGACATTATCTGAAGCTCATCTTCAGTGAAAGCTGCCTGTCTCCTGGTGGCAAGGGAAACTCTGTATTGTGGACAAGAGACCCTGAAATGGTCCTTAAGATGTCCTTGGTTCTTGGGGTTGTTTAGCCTGGAGAAGAAAAGGATATTTGGGCCTTTCAATACTTAAGGGGGACTTACTGTAAAGATGGGGACAGACTTTTTAGTAGGACTTGTTGTGATAGGACAAGACATAAAGGTTTTAAACTAAAAGAGGGTAGATTCAGACTAGATATAAGAAATAAATATTTTATGATGAGGGTGGCAAAACACTGGAACAGGCTGCCCAGAGAGATGGTAGATGCTGCATCCCTGGAAACATTCAAGGGCAGGTTGGATGGGCCTTTGAGCAACCTGATCTAGTTGAAGATGTCCCTGCTTATTGTACAGGGGCTGAACTAGATGAGTTTTAAATATCCCTTCCAACCCAAACCATTTTTCTATGATTCTGTGTCCCCTTAAAGATAGAATAGATCAAGAGGTCCTGGTTCCCTTTTACTGGCTTCTTTTTGCTTATCAGTGGCTTCTTTCCTAGGCCCACTTTGTGGAAGATGAGAGAGTTCAAGGCGTCTGTTCAAAATACCCCTGACTATAAATATTCTCTGCTTTCTCTTTGCTATTTGTCAAACCTCAGAGGTGGTCCCTGATTTCCTGGTCTGGTTTCATTCAAATAATTCTCCCCATGGTGTGCTATGTTTTCTGCTTGTGTTGTCCTGTCGTGCTCCTTTTGCTTCATCTCTGGTTTTGGGCCCTGTTTTGCAGAGGCTTTTGGCAGGTATCATAGCAAGGAAGCTCCAGCTTTGCTCTCTTTCTCATCTCCAGCTAGTAATGTGGATGAGCATGCAGCAGTTTCTGTTTTTCTGTGCGTTGATATTCTCTTCCCTTCCAGTCAATGGGAAAAGTCTGGCTATAGCTTTCTGGATGCTGTACTGTGCATTAAACCCTCCCAGAGATGCTGAGGCATTGGTCCACACTGTAATCACCGAAGGATTACAACCAGTGTCATTCCACATTAGAGGGATTATTAAGTAAAATTGGCTTATAGGATCCAGCATGCTGGCAGCTTACCCCAGCTGAACAACAGCTGCATGTCCCTTCTGCACGCCCGCCCCTGCTCTGCCTTCCTGCCAGGCTTCCCATTGATTTTAAATTTTACTATTGACTTTTAAAGCACTCAGGGGCTTGGAGTTTTCCTGCACTGTTGATTTATTGCTTTCCTGGGAGCTAGGACAAGCTTCAAGATCTTCATCCATCAGCCTGTTGTCAGTGTCGAGGTTTTGCCCACAGATTTCAGCAATGAAATGCTCTGGGTCTGGCACCTGTAGCGCTAAGTCACAATTTGAAGCCAGTTTGTTGTGACAACCTGGTTCTGCTCATTATAAACTTAATTCAAAGCAGGCAGAGTTGGTTGCTGCATCATATTTGATTCCCTGCTATGGCCGGCACCAGGGTCACTGGCAGCGTGGGTGAGGATATGAGAAGATGCTGCACAGTATCCTCCAAGTTTTGAATAAATAGTTAGACACTGTTTTGGCCTTTACATTGTCTCTGGCTGCCCAGCATAAGCAGTGTGCTGAGTAACGTGGAGAGACCTTTTTCTGAGCTCATTACTTCCATTTTTCAGCCCTTCTGGAGGGAGAGGAAGAGCATCAGGCTTTCTCTGCCCACCAGTCTCTGGTGTTCGAAAGCTTCAAAAAGGTTAATGTTGCCAGGGAAGGGCTAATTGAGGATGTGTGAGGTTCGCTACTGTTAGAAAGTGCTGTGCTGCAGTTGTCACCCAGAAAAGTAGGTAAATGTGCTGCTGCTCTGACTCAAGCTTACCTTTAATGAACTTATGGTCCTCTCATTTACATCACTGGGATGTATAACTCGTTTTTTCTTATTAATGATGAAGTAACTGGTTACAGCTCAGGATCTGTGTCCATTAGCACGTCTGTTCAAAGACACTCATACTTTCTGATACATGCTGTGCGTACAAGCGACGTATTTGTTCCTTCTCTGGGTACACACATTATCTAATACACCTCATCTCTCCATTTGAATTTTAAAAAGAAAACTAATAAAGAAGATTATTTCACCATGACAATAACAATGCTAATTGATCACCCGCACAGCAGTATCTTGGGGATGCTTCTGGCTGTTGCCTTGGTGAATTCTTAATCAAGTATGTTAGGGCTCTCTATTTTAGCAGAGTTCCTGCCTCGGGTAAAGACCCCCTTTAGTTGACCAAGTTTTAAACTTTCATCCTCAGTATTAGCAGAAAAATTTGTTAGAATTAAGTGTAGCCCATTTTTATTCTGACTTGCTACTACGAAAGCAATAACCTCTGCTCCTGGCTCCACTACAAGGCCAGATTCTGTGCTTGATCCAGCCCTGATCCACGGTCTGTGCTCGTTCCTGTTTCGCATGTGCGTGTCTCAGGAAGGTTCATTGCCTGCAGCAGCTGGGCTGGGGAGCTGGAGGGAGAGCACAGAGAAAGTTTAGTCACTGCTAAATGCAAGCAAACATGCCAGAGCAAAGCAGGTGACCTGCTGGAAGCTGTGGAGGAAATGTATGACAGTTTTAAGTCTTAGTTATGAAAATGATAGAACAGGGTTAAAATTAATAAAAAACAAGAGAGAACTGAGATGACTCAGGTCTTGCCCAAGGAATTTAATTTAAAACTGTAACTTTGAGAAGCACTAGGTTGTTTTGGTCTGTGTTTGTGTAAGCAGTCACCATGAGGATTATTGCAAGCACAAGACTCTGCCTGGTATTCTTCCAGAGGGAGTGAGTGAGGTTAGAGCTGCATAAGTCTCTTTTGTTGTGTTGGGGAGCTCTGCTAAGCTGTCTGATACTGCTTCATTCTTCTAGACATGGAGAGAAGCTTTCCATCATCTGCAAAAAATTAGAGGTTATATGAACAACATAATGAAGAAGATCAGTGTAAGTGAATTACAGCACTGATGTGTATGTTGTGGAACGTGTACCCTGAGCAGTTGTGAGGCTCTCCCCACAGGTCAGGTATTGCAGAGCAACATTTGCTGCAACCCTGTATCTGAGTGGTGACCAGACAGCCAGCACCTGTCTTTCTGAGACACCCAGAAGTCTCTAGCAGATGTTTCATACCCTCCTGTGCTGTGAGAGGTATGGGCAGCTGTTATGAACATAAATGGAGCCCCACAGCCCTCATTAAAACCTGTCCTCGTGACAACTTCTGGACGTGCTGTCAGTTTTGTCAGCTCACCACAGTGCACACACATCACTCAGGGCCAAGTGCACCTATCAGCCCTCTGGACAAGTGCATGTGCTGCCTAGGCGTTGTGGGGATGCTGGAACATCCTGTGGCTTTGAGACTGGACCAGAGACAGGGACTGGAGAGGGGACAGAAATGCACAACATCACCCTCCAAGTTTGTTAGGTATGGGGTCTCCGAGGAGATTTTCTGAACAAGAACTGTATCTACTAGGGTCTGTTTCTGCTATGATCAAGGGAAAAAGGCTTGGCGTCCTTGTGGTGTAAATAGGTGAAACGATGCATGTACCAGACTAATCTCTTCTTCTTGCAGCACTAGTCTAACAAAGAGCAGTTACTGCAGTCCAAGGGGCAAGTGCATCGCAAGACTTTCTTCATGTCTTAACAGTTCTCATCAGTCCATTGAGAAAGTCCCAGGAAAGTCCTGAATTTCATCACAGAGATAATCATGGTGCTTTCCGTTTTCCTTCTCTGACTCTCTCTTACCCTTGTCCTTCTGCCCAGCCCTGAGGTGCTGCTCTTGGAGGGAGCCTCTTCCTTGCTTCACCTTATGCCAAATTTCGGTGTGTCTTGTGGGTCCAAGAAGTGGTGCTACTGCTTGCCTGGGTGCTTTTGGAGGTGACGGGCTGTGACTTACTGTGCTAAGCACGTGGTGGTGCCCCTGAAACCCAACAGTACATGTAGCTACAGCATGATTGCATCTTTGTTGCTCTCTGTGTTACGAACCGTATGCAAGGGGTGAAGCAA
The DNA here is from genome assembly GCF_963082525.1 of Nesoenas mayeri. Taxonomy (NCBI): domain Eukaryota; kingdom Metazoa; phylum Chordata; class Aves; order Columbiformes; family Columbidae; genus Nesoenas; species Nesoenas mayeri. Next base: position 14,318,018 of record NC_137560.1, read on the forward strand.
ATAAATGAATAAATCATTGGCATTGTAACACTGCAGACAACTGGAAACATGATATAAATACTAAAGGCTGGATCCACGCTTCCCAGCAGTGTTTGATGTGGGCCACAGAAACGCTACCCCACAGGACTTCTGGTCCCTGAGGATCTGATTTACGCCAGTGCTGGAGATCAAAAGCCAGGATGTGGTGTTGCACAGCTAAAATAACTGCTGTCCAAAATTTGTTCAGCTCCAGGTCTGGTGAGACAATGCTAAAATGTAGCCATTGGCAGACCTGGAATTAAATTATTTGTGTTGGCTGGCTTAGGAAGGGGACTCACTGGTTTCATCACATGCCAGTACTGATTTAGCCATGTATGGAGGAAAGTAAGAGGCTTTATAAGGCTTTATGAATTGGAACCTGAGCCGTGCTAGATGTGGCATTTATCCTTACAAAACTCATCTTCCAGTTGTGAAAATAAGCAGGGCTGGATTCTCATCATGCAGCCCAGGACAGCTGTAACAGCTGATGAGAGCTCCAGATACTCTGACCTGCAAAACCTCATTGCATAAAGCCCCAAACTGCCAGATGTGTTGTTAATAGGTTCCTTTATTTATTTTTTAATATTTGCTTATGCCAACCATTAAGCACAGTCTGGGGACTGGCCCTTATCAGATGGAGTGAACCTCTGTTTCTACCCAGACAAGAGTGTCTGTTATTTGCTGGTTAACCAGACCAAGGGCAACCCTTAGTTCTAAGGAGACCAAACTGTGGACATGTCTGGCGTGAGGCCAACCTGCAGATCCATATGATGTTCCTGCACTCGAGATCCCCAGCACAGTGTACTTTCTGCAGGTCTCTCTTTGCTGGGTATCACAACTTGGGAGAACAGTGTGAGATTTTTTTCCACTTGCAAATTTGAATCCCTGCATATTCTGGATTGTGCCCTCAGGGAAACAACATCTAAACTGTAGATCACTGTGTATTAGTCTATGGCTTCTATAAATATGAATTGAAATCGTCTGTTATCTCAAAGCACTGTTAATGTTATTATTCCCACTTGTTAGATGCACACTCCATACTGAATATGCTCCAAATCCATTAGCTTCCATTTTATGTTGCATAAATTTGTAGTCTGCCCTTTCTAATGATAAGATGAAACCTGACTGTAAAATCTACCAAACAATTGTTCCAATGTAGCTTAATTAGGAACTTGCAAGGATTTTACAAGCTTCTGAGATGGCTTGAAGTGCTTGAGTCATTTTATTATAGGATTTGGGGTTAATATTCCAGATTAATAATACATATGAGCATTTATTAAATTCTAGGCAGCACTTATAAAACAAAAAAATGGTTTACCATATCTGTAACAGTGTAAAGGAAGAGAAAGTTGTGACTCAGACTCCTCTTCTCTCTTCTCCTTCTTGCTGAGTCACAGCTGAAGTTCTGGGGGAGGCTGAGCTCCCTGGGAGGAGGACAGGTGTCATTCCATGGGCTGCTCTGTCACTCCAGAGTGTTCTTCTGAGGACAAGATTGGGGTTCTCCACTTGGGCTGTGGAGAAGGGGTCTGCTGTTTGGAAGGCAGCTGCTTTGTACCTTCAGTAATGTAATTTCCTATTAAAGTATTCAATACAGGTGCTAAACTTTCAAGAACAAAGAAAACATCCTTCGCAAAAGAAAACAATAACTATAGTTTGACATGTTTAGGAGGGGTGATGATCTGAGTAGACTGATTCCTGATCACTTTACTATGCCACAACAGCCCATAAGGCTGATTTGGTACAGATCTCTGATCTCTCCAGAACTTGCTGGGTTACACACAGCAACTGATGTACAAATGAATGTGGGCTTTTATGCTAGTGCATGAAGACTTAAGGGTCTCTGGTTTACAGACCACTGCTAGGAACACCTTATTGACAGGCCGTAGTTTATACGCCACTAGAAAGAAGCAGAACAAGTTTCCCTATAGGGGGTTTTCAAACTTTCTTGACTAAGTCTTCTTAACTTCATGAGATCAAAATTTCTCCAGATCTAGGTGAGAGGAACAGCACCAAAAATATAATGATGTACCATTTATGCCTGTAGAGATTCCTAACCAGGAACTGAGATGCACCCCTGCCTGCTGGAGAAAGGCAGAAGGAAGTAAGTAATGTGTTAAATAGAGAAGGAAACTTCTAGTTCGAAAGTGGAGCCTTAGGAAGCAGATTGAAAACTGGTGTAAAATTATGGCAGTATGAGGGACCATTGGAGAGGTCCAGCATCAGCAAACCTGTGCAAGCGTCATTAATCCACAGGTTGTTCACCAATGCCTGCAGACACCTTCATTAAAAGCACAACACGAGGCTGGCTGGGGAAGGGCAGGCTTTTCCATAAAGACATCACAAGGCTTGCAATAGTGACGTATGTAAATGTATTTGAAGAGCCAAATTTATCTATGTGTGTAAAAGCTGTGTGTAAGTCATCAAATTAGAATTTGCGAGACACATCAACTGCGCACTGGCTCTCTCCATGGGACTAAATTTCCTTTAAACAGCTTTCACGTGGTGTGCAAACTGGAAGCAGGCGCGTTAGTGATGCTCACAGCGGGGCCTGCAGAGGAGCAGCAGCACTCAGGATGACTCAGAATAACAAACCTTGTCATCCCGGGTGAGTGTGAGCAAGCGGCGAGCCAGCACGAGGGAGAGCTGGGGAACACCTCTCAGAGAGCAGCAAAGCAGCAGCTGGGGCAGGCTGTTTTCTCCTGCAAGCGAGATAAGAAGGAGTTGTTTGGAGGAAAGACTTTTATCCTTTGCTAATTCATACTCCGAGGCTTGTGCAGCATATCCGTGAGTCCCTGTCTGAGGGCCGTTCTGAGTCCAGAGTTGGGAAGGGTTGGTGGAAGAGCCAGGGCACAGCACCACCGCACACGCTTCAGCTTGTTTTATTTGTGCTGTTCAAAGCCCTTCCAGTCTACTCTCTCCCCTGCTTCTTGCTCTGTCTCCCATCCAGTCCATCAGAAGGAGGGTTTTCATCAAATGATGCAGGGGGCTGGGACCTGCTAAGCTGGTCAAAGCCTTCTCCTGAGGTTTGGGAGAAGCCAATGCAGAAATTCAGTGGTATCTAGCGCACAGCGAAGGTGGACTAGGGAACAACCATCTTAAACTTTGTCTACTCAGTTAACATTGATATCATGAAGGAAATGTAGGTTCCACTGAAGATGGTGCCAGGTGTCTCTTTCTAGTACAGCTAGGTCAAGATCTCCCTTTTCATGCCTGTGATCCAATTCTTTATTCAGTTTCTGGGTGTTGCTTTTATCCTCTTGTTATATTCAGCTGCAAGATCAGTGGACCTGACTGTGTCAGTTGCCTTTCAATTCTGTAAGTCAGGAGATAGTAGACTCAACCCAAATGCACTCTTTCCAGCTGGGTTGGTACTTGGGAAGTTTCCTCCTCCTATCAGGGTTGGATCTGAGGTTCACTGAAACCTTTGGTGTGGCATGGTGATTTCAGTGTCTGCCCAAATATTTAAAACCAAGTAAAATAATTGTAACATCCAAGGCATAAAACTCCTGATCACCCACATGCTTCTATCTGGCATGTCTCTTGTCACAGCTGGATGAGTCCGGTGAGCAAATCTGGTTTAGTCTGAAGATGAGTCTACATTGCACAAAGGAATTACCTCTGCTCCTGCCCATTCAGCATCACTCAAGACAAAAATCCTTCTGCAGCCATTCAAATCAATCTAATTATAAACAACATAGAATGGTGCTTTAAATAAATCTCATTTGCATACCGAGAAAAACTTCTCAGCTTACTGAATATGGAAATTACCAGTGGAAAATAATTTATCGACTCAGTATCAAAATATCAGGGGTAGGTTGGTGCCTTTGGGAAAATCTATTGTGATACAGCAATATTTCTCATTTTCTCATATATAATATGATCTGCCAAATTTAATCCAGTTTTGCATTTGATGGTCCCCAGTAGCATGAAAAGGTGAAGCTAATGTCATATAAACAATGCCAAGCATCATCCCCCATGAAATTTTATGCGACAGTTGAAAGGTGACGAATTATCCCAAAATAGTCTGGGGACTTCGCAGTTCATGCAACCTGGCAGTTTACAACAATGCAAATATTTTGCTGCTCACTTTCCTTCTGTTTTCTCTTTTTAATCATAAATTCAGTGCCAGTATTTCAACCTAGGAGACAAGAAAATGGAGGGGTTTAATGCCATGCCACATACTATTCTCAGTAACAAAATGCTGCAGATTGATATTGTGGAGGCAGAAGCAAGTATATGCCAAGGGCAAATCCTTCACTCTTCACTCACTGTTGATTAATCCAAAGTCTCATCTGCTGCCATTACAGGGTAATTTTGGCTAAATGCGGCCAAAATGAGGGATTTGTCCAAGGACATATCATGAAGCAAATTGCAGGGGTTTTTACCATGCAAAAAATAGCCTGCTTTTTTGCTCTTTCCCTGCCTTCCTCGCTCCTGAGATGCTGTCTTATTACGTGGGCACATCATCACTAAGGGAACTCCTTGTGTTTCTTGTCATTATCTGCAAAAGGAGTTGGATGTATATGTAGGATGTTAAAAATGTGTACATTTATTGAAAATTGCCTGAGTAAGATGAGCTACTGTGAAGAGTATTTGAGTACAGCCTACAAAGTGCTGATAATTCCCACTCCAAGGAAAGAGTTAGTTGTATGTCCCTGTTTCCTCCAGTTTCTTTCTCGAGCAGTGTTGCTAATGGTCACCCACCTTTGATGTCTGGGATCTGGCTATTTTATTGTGAAAAATCATTTTTTGCTCATATCTGTATGGGAATTGCTCAGCTAACTCCAGTGAAGGACAGTGGCATCAGCAGAATGCAATGGAGAGATCCTCATTACAGAATGGTTGCCACTGCTGGGCTTTTTTCATTCCTTAACCAAACCTGCATCAGAGATCAGTGTTGTCTATCAATTCAAATTTGTCAGTTGCTGCATCTCTGCAGCACTGAGTGCATATATTAGTAGGCTGAAGGGCTTTCAATTTGCCTATAATGAGACCAATTATCAAATAAACACTTTGTTGGTCTCCATGACATGTGTCATGGGACCAGGGGACAGAAGGACCAGGTCTCTGCACAACGTGCACAAAGATCTCATGGTGTTTGGAGTAAATTGGAGTAGGCACTGTGTGAACATGGGACAGAAAGTTTATTTTAGCTGATACCCAGTGCTTATGAATATCCCCTTAATGTGCTTTTATAAGAAAGGATGGCAGGTTTCCTTAAGATATTGGTTACCTTCTTATGGGCTTGAGGGGAAGGCAGCTCTTCACTGAGCTGCTTTGCAGTCAAGGTAGGAGTAAAGGGTGCATTATTTTGGGTGTTAAACAACTATAAATGTAAATCTTCGTTACAGACATGAGTAATGTCTGTAATGAGTAATGGGCTTAACGCAACTAGCCACAAAAAGGAGGGTGAAACTGGTGAGCTTCTAAACCTGTGATGTGCTAGATGCCAGTTCTTTGCTGTCAGGTTACCGGCATTTAATTTAAGAGTTGCCAACAAGCTGATGGAAGAGTTTTCTGTGGGTTTGTTTTTCTGACAAACATTGTGAGTTTATCTTGAAAGCAGTCCTGTACTTTTAGTTCCTTTGCAAATTGTTCATTGACAACATTCCTACATTTGTGCTTTCTTTGCTTAGTTTCATAATTAAGGAGTAATTTTTTCTAGTCTTTCACATTTTGCAAAGGGATGGAGTGAGGACTAAATGCTTGGTTACCCTACCCCTCATGCCTGAGCACCCTGTGGTGCTCCTCATGCACCTTCCCATGGTATCATGGCCAGGATCTGTGAGGGCTGACAGTAGGAGGTGGGGGCTATAAAAGCAGGAGTACTCACTGCTTCAACTGTGGCACAAGACATTTTTGCTTGCAGGGATTAGGGAAGGTTGCTTGGATTGGGGTGGCAAACAGAAAGAAGTACACCTCCAGCCCAGGAGCAGACTGTCCCTCAGACCCCTTGGGCTGAAGGCACAGGGCTGGGAACTAGGGATTTGAAATGCTTTAGTTTCCACAAAACCAAATACACGTTTGTTATTTAAAATAATTCTCCATCGTTCTGCTTATTCTGTTGTTCTCAGGAGATTACTTCCATCTTGGACTTAAAGATCTGGTGAAATGGAGGGATTGTTAATTATATACTCAATACCCACCCTTTTCTCATATAGCAGCAGCTGGCCTATGCTTTGATAGCACCAAAAGACCCCTCTGACAGTGCTTTTGGAGGGGGTTTGGTTTGGCTTTTCTCCTCCCTGAGGAGGCAGTGGTCCATCTGCTGCTGGCACAGGAGGGAGGCAATGCGCAGTCCCTGTGCCCTGTGGCATTATGGTGCCAGCATTTGACAGGACGTGGCTGAAACCATGGAGCCTGTTGGACCCAGAGGGTTCATCTTGTCAGGATTTATGCAGCTGTGAACATGGACAGAGTCAGGCCTCTGGTTATACAACCATTAAACAATTTTCATTCATCATTTTTGGCTGGCTCCAGAGCCCTGTTAAACAGCTTTTTCCATTAGCTTTAATGGGTGCAAGGTTTAGTTTGGTGCTTGAAGCTGGGCTGCAGGGAGGATAATGGGGGGTCCTGGCTGCAGCCGTCACCTCTTGTCACTGCTGCCTTGCATCTGCTCAGCCATGCAGAGTGGCTGTTGGTGACTGTCCCCTTGCACCTCGGACATTTGGGACATGGTCTCTGCACCAGCCTATGTCCCAGTTGCCAACCCACTGCAAACAGCCTCCCTTGCAGAGGATGGAAACCAGCCATGTCTTGTCCTTGTGCAGGACTGGGATATCCTGGAGGCACTGATAGACCTGCTCCCTGCCCACGGGGAGCTGGTGGAGGGAGTGAGACTGAGCTGCAGCCTGATCCCAGCAAGATCAGCATCACCCAAGCGCTGTGCTCTGGAGAGGATTAGTCTGAGCTGATCCAGCCCAGAGGTTTCACTGTAGGAAGGATACTGAGCAGCTGATGAAATGTGGGAAGTGGGCTGGGGGCAGGAGGAGAGGGTCTGCAGAGTAATTGCCTGATAAGAGCAGATGTAACCACTAAAGACTTAAGCATCTTTTCCCATTTTAGTTATGAAAATCAGACCAAAAATCCTGAAGGCAAAGTTAGCATTAGCCAATTATGAGATGTCTTCAGCTAAGCGAGCCAAATATCTGTTCAAAGACTGATATCTTGTGTTTTCAATGTGAAATGGGAGTAGTTGTACTGTACAAAATATAAGACAAGAAAGGCATATTATTGTTTTAATGCAACCTTTCCTAACAAATTTGTATTCACACTGTATCTTAACAGAGGGATGTGGGAAGCAGACAGAAATTTATCTTCTCCAGAGAGTGATACATCAGTGCCTGGTTCACAGGAACATTTTTCAGACATCTCAAGAGCACCATGCGCAAAAATATACATACCATGAATTTCCTGAGCAGACAAGGGCTAGCTGGAATGACGACAATGGTAGGAAGAGCACAGACCAATAGCAGAAGCCTGGCAGGAGAAATCAAGATTATTCCACTGGAAATGCAGTGAAAATAGCTAGGAAAAAGTTTGTCTGCTCATTAGGCAAATTATTTGTATTTTCTTTGCTGCCTGTTCCCAATGTGCCTTTCATGTAGAGCTCGGGTTCCAGGATGCTCTGTGCTCATGAGGAACCCTCTCTCAGGGAAACATCTCACTTCCCCTGGGTTTGAAGAGTCCGGCTTCTGCCTCCAAGAGAAATTTGAGCTGGTGGAAACTTTTGGAGGGAAGTATCATTGTCTGAAAGAGGCCAGCTGAGGTCTTTTAAAGAGCATGTTGCAAGAAAACACAACTTCTTTGTGGGACTCGCACCCCTCTAGCCTAATTTCGCCTGACAAGACAGTGATGGCAACAGGGTTGTTGGACCAGTAGAGTGATGACTGTTTTCTTTCCCTTCCCATAGACTTTAACAACTGCTCTCTCCCTTTCAAACAAATCCACACAATAGGAGACAAGTTGTCAAGAAAGATTAAATCAGTCTTTCTATAAAGCATTCCAAGTGCGGACTCAGCTTTTGCATCTGAGAGGGCAAATTTGTCCCCAAAATGGTTTGTGCCATCACCCAGGATGGTGGAGACATGGTGCTGGGATGGGAGGATATGGCATCCCTTGACTAGCAGGCCATAGGTGGCCTCAACACACTTTCATTGTGATCCTGTGATGTGTTTTGGGGTACTATCTCCCAGATTTTAGTGGAGGTTTCTTTTGTTCCTAGTGGCGTTGTTCACATCAGGAATCAGTAACGCCAAGACACTTGCTGGCTTGCCCCAGTGCTTCCTCCAATGAGTTGTATTGAAGCAAAACTGACCAATATTGCAACTCTAAAGGTTACTGAGACATTCTGGGCAGGCAATTGATGCAGGGAGTGAAGTTGTGTCAGGTCTGGGAAGATCAATGCACAGGAAGGGGAAGTGCTCTGCAAATCTGATGACTTTTTCATTTGGCCTTTGCTTGTCCAGTAGAGTGATCATATTGAAGGGGCTTATATATGGAAAGGCTGGGAAACAGTTATCCAAGACAATTATTTAATTCTTTGTTGTATTTTTCCTCAGTGGATGTACAATGTGTTACAAAAGCTTTTGGTGTTACTGTCACATTACAGGTGAACCCAGTGAAACCTTTCTCCTGGCAATTTGGGACAAGAGGGCCTGTGCAGGGAAGCCTGGCTGCATCAGAGCAAGGGCAGAGCGCAGGGCTCTGGCATGATCCCTGGGTTACAGCCTGAGTTTGTCACCCTTTGCACCCCTCTGACATACAGGTCCCAGGCCATCTCTTTCCTCTCTGCTCTGTTTTTTTTCATTGACCCTTCTGCAAACACAAAGACATACCTATAAGCATTAGTCTTATGGCATCATGTACATGCTTTACTGGGACATTTGATCTTTCTTCTTGTAGTGTAATTTTCCTGCTTTTTCCCCTTCTAATAAGAGCTGTGATGAATAGACAAATATTTAAAAGAAACTAAGCATGGGTGGTTGACTTGTTTGCATTGTCATAACAAACCAGGAGGGACCAATCTTGGTAGCATGAGGTGTGGAGCAGCAAATGGGAGCTTCTGCATGAGAGGTTTGGATGTGAAGTGTGTGACAAGAGTGATCAGTGGATAGGGTAACCTGAATGGGCAGCAAGGTGGTGTGGGAGAAGAGGAGGCCAGTTTACCAAGCTGTGTCCCTCAAGGGCAAAACAGTCTGCAAAACCAGATGAGTCTCCTGGATTATTTCTCAGGAGGGTGTTTGAGGGATAGGGAATATCTCCAGACCCACACAGGTGGTAGAGAGGAACCTCCCCATGCCTCAAAAGCCAGCCCAGGCTGTCTCCCTGTGGGGTTAACCTGTAGTGGAGGACAGTCAGTGAAGCTGTTCCAGTGTGCATGTTCACTGTTGCCAGAGAGGACTGGATAGTATGGCAAATGTGCCAACACACTGGATAGCTGGGAGCTGGTTTTCTCCCTGGAGAGGCTGCAAGCTGCCTCCTGAGCAGGGAGGGCTGGCCTGGTGCTTCATCGCTACCATCCATCCTCCAAGGGCTCCTGGGCTGGTGTGACAAGGTCCTTCTGAAGAAGGATGCCCATGTGCAGGACACTCCCACTCTGTCTGTCCCAAATCAGTGGCTTATTGCCACCCCACGCTGTCTGCTTAGTGCTTATCAGGGCAGCTGTGTCTCTAGGCTGTAGGAAAAAATGATTTTGTAGCACAGGGATGAGTCTGCAGGAAGTGTGGTCTGAACCTGACGGTCAAAACTCAGCAAAGGGAGGGGAGTTTTCAGTCTCCTTTGGATCTGTGTGGGCATCCAGGAGCTTGTATCACTGCCTGATGTGAGCCTCAGGAGGCAGAGGCTTGCCCCATTGTGGGAGATGTTTCTTTCCCACATGCCACCTCAGTGATTTGGGCTGCCACAGCATGAACAAAGGCACAGTTTGACTTGGCTGGAGCACACGGAGGCTCCTGTGAAATTATCTGGTCAGCAGCAGCTCAACAGGGATCCTGTGATAACAAGGATGCTGTGATTTGCTGCTCCTGCTGCTGGATATCAGCATAAGTTTAATGCCTTGAGGACAGTGTTTGATTAGGGATAGAATTCCAGAAATGGCAGATTGTACCCAATTGGTGATGTAATTAGTAATTTAATTATAAATTGCCTAATGTCAGAAGTATATTGTGGCTAATAACAGTCTGTGCCTGGAGAACACATTTGGATCCCAGCTCTGGCCCTGGATAGTGTGCTCGCTACTTGCACAGCTCCTCCAGCAGGCAAAAAAGCCCAAATCCTGGTGGAGCTTCCACTCAAAGAAAACCCTGGCTGGGTGTATGGCTGGTTGTGTAATTCCAGCAGCATGGGCTGGTTTAGTATTACAATGCTCTTCTTGTTTCTTCCTTTTCCTCCTTGAAGTGCCAGCTGCACAGCACACTGCCTTCATCCCGCTTCCCCTCCTTTAGACCATAGACTTTCTGCATCTAGGGAATGTTACTGACTGTGGGTCTGTGTTGTATGCTTTCTTAAGCCTTAAAGCCTGTGAATGCTTCCATTTCTACATGGTACATTGCAGAGATGGCACCAGCCAGCTGGTCTCCACCATTAGTATAATGAGCAGTGGCAAAGGTGTGATAATCTTCCTGGAGATGCTTGGGGAAGGAGGGGAGGGAGCAAGGAGACCAATAACTGGAGAGTGCACCTAATAGTGTGACTTGGGCATTTTTTGGTGCAGTGATTTTACAGCAGGAGATTTATGCTTGTATGGACACCCATTGAAATAACGGAGTCTGGCCATATGCCTCTTGTTACAAGATTAAGGTCTTGGTTGAAAATTCTGGCATGAAGAATACTCCTGTTTTATTTAGCTCTAAGAAAAAATATTTTTGACCATGTGAGGAGACATGAGAGCAAAGATGGCACTTCCTTGCATAATTATTAAATCATCATTATCTCATAAATGCAAGCTTCTGAATAGCTTAATTGGTGTCTTTTTAAAGCAAACATTTGTTGTATCTTACTCCAGAGTTTCCAGTACGTGGCTTTAAGTTTCTGTAGCTTCATATTCTTCCTCCAGTCAGCTGAATAATTAAATAGCTGAGTTGGAGATTTTATTATCCAGAACATCTGCAATTTAGCATTTGTTGCACAGAAAATGGACACATTTCTTTTTCGGATACATTTGGACGCAGTAGGGATCTGAATCTCTAGTGATTTCATTTATAGAAGTTTTCCAAGTGTTAAGTGATATTAAATTAAGTGAAATGAAATACTTGGAGTCTAAATAGTTCACATCTTTGTATAAATGGCTGCTTCTATTATTGAAGTATGTGAATTGCAGGCTTTCCCCTACATTTTCAGTATGGTGAGTGAGTATTTAACCCTGGGACACCTACTAAAGGTGATGAGTGTCAGTGTGCCCGTGTACTACTTTTCCATCTGTGCAAGGTAAAACGCAGGCAAACCGCCTTTACATTTCTTCACAAAATGCCTTGCAGCTTGCTTTATTCTGGCCTATCTGGAGCTCTGTGCTCTTGACACTACAGAACAATTTTTCTTTCAGAAATTATTTGTATTACAAGGCCTGGCACTGGATCTTTGATAATCCAGTGAGTAATACGCTGCAATAGGAGCTGATATTGCAGATCAGGTTTGACACAACCCCATTGCCTTTGTCTTCAGAGAGGGACATGCACCGATGGCAAGGGCAGGGAATAAGTGCTGCCCAGGACAGGGATGGGATGAAGGGTTTTCACTCAGGCTTTGGGTTTTATTTTAAAAGCTGCCTCAAGTGAAGCTTATTAAGGGCTGAAGTATGGAAATGAATGACTAGACTTTTGGGAGCAGCAGGTACACAGTTGTTCCCCTTGAGCTAATGGCTGTGTCCAGGGGGAGGTTTACAAAAATTAGTACTTGCTGTTTTGCATGTTAGAGAAGTCTTTGATATTTGGCCCTCAAAAGCTGAACTCCAGCATTAGCAGAGGTTTATGGAGGCTGCAGTGAAGTAAATCTTGTTACTTCACAAGCTGATTGAGTTTGTCTTGATTTTAAACAGCATAGTGTGTGCTACTCTATTCAGGCTTTATCCATAGCCTATTAAATTCACTAAAAGACTTCTGTGGATGTAGGCAGGCTTTGGGTCAGGCATTCAAATTGATAATGGTGCCTTTTTAGCCCACTGTTGTCATTCAGAACCTGTTTGTTGCAAAAAAACCCAACAGATTTGTAGGACGTATAACCATCTCTTGTCACTCTGTTAGCTCTAATGTCTGGGGAGTTACCCACACCATGTTAGCATGTAACAGACAGGGAACAGTCTATTGAGAACAGTATATCCACAGTATAAGCATTGCTTCCATATGCAATGACTGAACATAAAAGTATCTGTCATGATTCATTAAAACTGTTGTCAGTTAAATTACTCTTCATTGACCACTGAGTAGCCTTTTGAGAAGGGTACTAATTTTTGAGTCTGAGCTGAGCTCTGCTCCATGTTGGTTTACGAAGCAGGCTTCCTCAGCAAGCCTTGTTGGGACGTCTTCTGAACAAACACGAACCAAATGGTGCCCCATGGGTTTCTTCACTAGTTGGAGTCTTTGAAGCCACTCATGATACAAGCTAGTGCTGGTTGCTCTTGGCTGGGAGATCAGGGTCTGTCAGAACCTGACTCTCTGGTATGAGGCAGGTTTGCTTGCAGATGGAAGAGGACATTGTCCAGAACCTGCTGGAGCATCCAACTCATGGCCTACCTGCTTGGAGGGGAGGGAGGCTGCAGTGGCAGCCATCCTCTGGGAATCTTGCTCCTTCACAGAAATGGTCTTCATGACTCAGCCCCTTTTTTTGTGTCCTTTTTTCACTCATCAGAGCCTGTGTAACTGCCAAACACTCTTCTCAAAACCTTTGGGTTGTCCCCATACATAAGATTGTTGCTTAAGTCCATGTCCTAGGAGGATCTCCAGTCCCTGATATATTATTTCCTTGGAATAATGAATCTCTCCTTCCCTTGTATATACAGGCCTCTTCAGTTCATCTGCCTGTTAAGTGTGGTCTGTCTGGTACAAAAGCATACCTTTTTTCTGTGCTCAGATGTCTGAGTCCCCAGAAATCTCTTGTGTCTGGGCTTTTTAGGGTTTGGTGCTGTCCAAACCTCCTCCTTCACCTTGGTTTCTCTGTTCTTTGGTTTGGGCAATCCCTACCTGGGCCAGCCTGCTTCAGGAGAAAATTTGCTGATTCTTAGACAGAAACCACTGTCCCATGGTTTCCTCCATTGAATGGGAGTCACCAAGATTTAATAATCATTTGTTATTGCTGTTTTGAGAAATATACAGCACAGTCCTGCGAGCAAACACTGACCACAGACACATTTCCAGTGAAGGAGCTGAAAAAAGTCCTCAAGTAATTATTTATCTGTATGGAAATAATATTTTCCCATCTCAGAAGCAAATCAAGAGGGAGAAATCAGGGTGCTTCCCTGCAAGCAGGGTGAGAACAGGGCAAGCACATGTCCAAGAGAGCCCACAGGAGGTCTGGGGTAGCATTGTAGCCTGAACTTGAGGTTGTCCTCAGTACCCTGCCTCCAACCACACCACCTGCCTGCTTACAGCCCAATTGCCTTTTGAAGAGCACTGGAAACAGTATTTATTTCGTTCCAGTACATTTAAGTGATTGAGAAGTCTCCAAAGACAGTTAAACCATTTAATGTGTCTCACGGGACCTACTGGCAGTTTTTTGCAGTCTCCTTGGGAAGCTGTGGCTGCCAAGGGACGGTGGGAAGCAGGTGGTTGCCAGATGGGGGGTTCTCTCAGCCTGGGCTCCTGCCTGGGGACACCAGCTCTGCTCCCCGCGGTGCCACCACCGACTGCTGCTCGGGAGCAGGAGGTGAGTCCAGCTTTGTCCCCATGCTTTTGCTATGGTACCTACTGATTTTCTTGTTTTGCTTGAAATTATCATAATTTGTATAGAGAAGACTGACTGCATGGATATTTTTAGGGGAATAAAATTATAGGGATGAATTTGGAGAATGAATTGAATCAAGGGAGTGGTTTTCGGCTCCTGTTCCCTTGCAAACAGCTCCTGCTTTATTTATAGCTGCACGTATGTGTGTGTATCGCTGTGTATTCACCTCTTTCCGAAAATCAGATCAAATTTTCCTGGCATATATGATTTCTACTCAATGTTTCCTTATTCATCAAAGGACTGTTGCGTCACGTTTCTTGTCTAAGTCATACCTAGAAATGCATGAAGCAGAGATTTTTTGAGCTGAATTAAGATCAAATGAGTAGGAGGTGCAGCTATGAGACTTTGATGTAGACAAACCAAGGAAACTCTCTCCATGGCGAGGAGCTGGGAGCCACTCTCCCCTTCCCAGCACAACTCAACTCCCTATTCTTATAAATTGCTTAAACAACTAATAGCTTTAAAAGGTTGCACCCATGAGCACCTATCGTCTCTCTGATCACTTCAGAGCTGTCCATTTGACTTGTAATGAGTTCTTTGTGCTCTGTCTCCATAATACTGCTACAGGAGTTGTAACAATAATTAATAACATTACAACCTATTGTGTTTTATGACCACTGCTAAGGCTAGCCAGGGAGAAAATTGTATTTGGATTTTTGCCCACTTATTTTAATCAGGCTTCTGAAGCACTTTTAACTTGTTTAAATGCCTGTGAGCCTTCGTCTAGAGTAATTGTTGCTATTAGTCATGAGGATGTATTGCAGTCAGTGACTGATCTTTAGAGCAAGTTGTATGGCTGGGGAAATGGGTTGAGCTGTAAATACCCATAACACGGTGGTCAGCGATGGCCCTGAAGGGCTGTGCAGGGCAGAGACTTTGCTGGCGACTTGTGCCAGCAAAGTGAGTGCCCGTGATGTTTCTCTGTATTTTATACAGAACTGGGAAAAGAAAAGCCCACGGTGGCAGGGGTGGAGGGGAGCAGCTCAGGGTTTGCTTTGCAGGATTTCAGGTCAGGGCTGGTCTGCTAGGGAGGTGGGAGACAGCACCATAAGCTGGGTCAACCACAGATCTCTTTGCCATCCCTAAGTAACACAGACACATTTTAAAAAAATCCTAAATGCTGCTCCGACTCATGCTGGCTGAGGAGCTGCTTAATACTTGAGTATCATGTTGAAAGCTTTCATCAGCCAACATGCAATTGAAGCCGATAAGAAGAGTCCTTCTCTTTGGACTCCTTCAGAAGCAAAACAAACAGACAAAATAACGTGCTCTGACCTGCAAAAATTGGGTTTTCTTGCTGTTTATCTCTGTCCTGGAAGAGGTCACCTTGTGCATTTGCAGTGCTTGCTGCCAGGGCTACGTTTCTTCCTCACTGGCTTTCCTGCTCCTCTTTGCTTCTCTTCTTTTTGCTCCTCTTGTAAAGCAGCTGGGGCTGGGTAAATGCTAGCAGAAAGGCAAGGCAGCCTTATTTATATGGTGTTTCCCTGTCCCAGTTGCCCAGGGCACTGTGCAATTATAGAACTCAGACACTTAAAATAACATCTGGGGAAAAAAAAAAGAAGCAAAGTGTAACTTAAAGTTCACAGTTCCCCCCCAAAAAATTTAAAAAAACAGTTAATGGCTTGTCTGAAAAAATCCATCTCTTTATTGGCTTTGAGACTTCAAAAAGGCCAGGCCAGGCAAATGCCCTGAGATGACCACTTATACTAGCAGTGTTGCAGTTGTGCTGTATCTTGAATTTATTATTATTATTTTTTTAATAATTAAATGAAGATAGCTCTTTGGTGTATGTCCTTCTGGTCCAGTGCAACTTTCCCCAAAGATGCTGCATGATCTCTTGCAGGCTGGCTATCACAGTTCAGTTTGGAGAGGAAAAATTTGTGGGAAATTTTGATGAAGAAAGAGCCAATCTTTTGCACAGTGCTCAAGGCCATTGCCCAGAGTCTGTCCTCTGCCTGCCTGCTCACAGCTTTCCTGGGGGCAAGGGGACAATAGGGACAACAGCAAGAAAATAAACAATATGGAGACAGAAAACAATTTTCTGGTCCCACTTGTGTGTTTGTCTTTACCCTCTGCCAAACACCAAAGGGCTGCAAAGACCATCTACTTGGTTGAATGGTTCCAATGAAATAGGAGAGATGGATGTTGGTGGTGGGAACAAAGAGCTTGGACTGTCCCAGCAACAATTTCTGCTGAAAATCCATATGCTAGACTCAGTAAATGTTGCCTAAAGGGAATGGTCTGTTATGTGTTCAATCAGTGGGGTGAGCATGGTGGGTCAGGCACCCCAACAGCCTGGAGGGGGGCAATGACTTTCTGAATCTCTGCAGGTTTTGTCTCTTGTCTGAGGGGTGTCTGTGCAGGGTGGGGCAGGGAGGCTGCGGTTGGGGAGCCCCGATAGCACCTGGTTAGTTGGGGAAGCGCGAGGCTGTAAGAAAATAGTCCTGGAGGGCAAGCTTTAAAGGGTGAGAACCAAGAGTCTAAACAGAAGCTGGAAATGGCTCATTCTGCTCCAGCTGGTGGGCAGGTCTGAAGCCAGGAGGAACAAGGAAAGAGCTTTAGGAAGGTAGCAATGACTGCAAAGAGCACAGGGCAGCATTTCTTGTCCAGAAAACTAAAATAAGTGCCTTAGCTGGAAAGGTGTTCTGTGGGCAACCCACTGTACAGAAGAGATGTCAGCTCCATGGGTGTTGAGATCTGGTGGGTGGGTGACTTCTTACAGACCTGAGACAAAATTTTAGAAGTTTAAGATTCTTCAAATAGTAGCAAGTGAGTGGATTTTGTGTCTCAACTTTTTAGAAGAGAGCAAAGCCCATTTAGGTGCCTTAACCTGTTCTATCTTTTTCCCTCCTGTCAGCATTTTGCAGTAGTTTTAATCATGTGAATAGAAGATACAGAAAAATATTCACTAGATTAGAAAAACGGGCCCCGTTTTATTTCCCTAAAAGTGGCATAGTTGTTGCACCTTACTCAGGTCAACAGTACAGTGAGCTAAGAAACAGAATGTTCTCATATTCTTACTTTTATAAAGTAGCATTTGTTCTCTTTAAGGGGGAGGATGGGTTGCTAAAGCAAGAGTTAAGCTAAATTTTATATAAACCCACATTGTTTGGTTTTGGGTAGAGAATATGCCCAAATAACAAAGTTGAAATCTCAGTTTATCCAACATGGTGTATCTGATAGTTCTAGTCCCAGATACTGCAACACTGTTTCAAGCCAACCACAAAATGTGGATCCTGTCCTTTCCTGTAGGGCTTGGGTTCACCTTTATTTCTAAGCTCTGGCTGCTCCAATCCTACCACAGAGGATGACAATCCAGTTCAAGCTGCCTGAGGAAAGCACCCTCTATACTTTTTTACTGGCAGAAATTTCCTTGATCACCATGTTCCTTCTGTTTTTGAGGCTCTGATATTAACAGCATGAGGTGCCTGTAAAGTAGCATGAGACAGGGCAACACCACAGCAAACGTTTTCTCATCTGAGCAGCACTTCCAGATTCCTCTACTTTGTTTCTCGGAAGGTCTGGATGCAGTGCCACTTGAAATATCAAATTAAAAAATAACTCGTTTTTTCCAGCTTTAGATGCTGCAACAATTCAACACAAATAAATGCAATGAAAATAATTAAAGTTCAAATAGAAACTCGATATCATTTAAGATCTGCCATCATATCCACATAGACCCATAGTAATTATGATGCATGCAGAGTAATAGAAGCCTAATGGTTGCAAAATGTTCCTTGGATTAATTGGCTTTGGCAGCTTACACACTCACATGATTTTCTACATTTTTGCCCATCCTGACAATCATTCTGTGCTCTAGGCGATCTTTGCCTGAGCTGTCTGTCTTTATAACCATCACATTATTCTGGCTTTTTGAACATCATAGTGCAGTAGTTTGCCTCTCAGCACCCTGTATGGCTTAATCATGTCCTTATTTGTGCACTATTGTGCAGGGGATAGCTGTTTCTTTCCTTTATAGGGAAGGCAGTTTGCACAGGGAGGACAACAGTGTTCTTGGAGCCATGGAAAGTGGGTGGTGGGGCCTGTGAACAAGGACTCTGACGTTGCTTCATGGAGGGACCAACACTCAGGAGTCACCACAAAAATAACAGGAAATCTTAGCACAGGTTAGGGAATGAACCCCACATGGCAGTAGGGGATTTTACAGAGTTATAACTCTGACTTGGCAAGAGCTAAAGCCCTTGCATTGAATTAGATTACACTTAAGCATCTACTTAAGTGCCTTGCTGCATCAGGGTCCTAATTGCTTGGAATAAGGACTTGCAACAGACAGGCCACACTATGGCAGATTAAGCCTGCCTTCGAAAGTTAGAGTTATCCAAGTAAACTGGCACCAGTGTCAGCACTAAAGTAAGTAGGATAAAGCATTTCAAATGACTGGTGGAAGCACTGCTTTCTGGAGCTCTTCGCTGTGGGTTTCACAAATGCTGTGATGTGGTCCTACCAGTAACATGCTATCGCTTCAGAAAAGAGTGAGAATATTGTTGGTATCTTATGAAATGTCTTGAGAGAAGTGAGGAAAATGTCCATAAATCCATGTACATGCAAGTGAACGCCAGCTCAGCTCCGGCTAGTGATGTAGTTTTATTTATGCTGCTGTTAAGCTCTGTGGCACGTGGGATCAGGCAGGGAGCAGCAGGGCCTGAGCACCACTGGGAGCTGCAGGGAAATCCTTTGCTCTGCATGCAGGACAACGTGTGTTGGTGGAGCCAGCTGAACTTTGAAATCTGGGCTTCTTGTTTGAAGCTGAAACTTGAAAAGCAAACCTTCAGGGAGGGAGCAATGTAACCTTTTGTTTGTTTGTTTGTGGCATGGTTTTGGTTTTTGTTTTGTTTGTTGGTTTGGTTTTTTTTTAAAACCATGCAAACTGAGTACTGTCTGCTCACAGCTTCAGATAAAGTCTAGTAGATACGCAAGTCCCTGAAAAGTCTCTTGATTAAGCGTCAGTTCACACACTTAAGTCTGCTTCCATAACTAAGTACAGGGGTATGACTGAAGCTGCACCATTCCTTTGCAGCTCCAGACTTGAAGCAAAGCAAGGGCTAGATGAGAGGGTCCTGCAGCAGGTGCTGTTCTCAGGGTGGGGAGAGGAACATGCCCTCGGTGGGAGAAAGCCCTGGCCAGTGGGACTGGCAGTGCAATGGGGCCAGGTCTCCAACACACTAACCTCCAGGTGCCAAACAGTGTCACACCTCAGCCACCTTTCCAGCATTGCTAACACTTGGAGAAACTTCTTAAAGCTTCCTGATCCAGAATTTGGGCTGGAATACTCCAGAATATCCCATCCTGCACTGTCTGGGCTTCCAGCTTTCCTGAATTCACTAGCACAGTGCATACAGCTTTAGGAAGATGATGCTGTAGCCCCTGTCAGCATGCAGACATAGTGCAAGTATGCTATAGCTGTACCACATCTCCCTCTGTAACAGCTCATGGCTGCAACGGGACACAGAGGGCACTGACATCCTGTCTTCTGAGTGTCAAAGGCCAGCTGTGGGTTCATACTCTCTGACACAAGTTTTGCATGGCCAGGGGAGCACAGAGGGCTTTAGTCTGCACTTGCTGTGCTCATTCATGCAAAGCCCATCAGCAGAACACAGAACAGAGTGTGTCCAGCCTGTGCTGCTGTGTGGATCGTAATGGGACAGACCATCATGGGACAGACAGTTACAGACCCCAGCCCCATCACCAGCTGGAGCTGCTCCTGTCCTGCAGCCCTGCACTGGGGGTCAGCCGTGGGGACCAGAGACAGGGCAGGATGAGAGTTTTGAAGCAGGTGCAATTTTGGGTTATGAGCACAAGCCAACAGGGCTCCACTACTTGGAAAGCTCCAGGCTGTGATCCAAATTATTCATCAACTTACCTGGTGAAATTCAGATGCCTTCCAAGAAATGCATTCTTTTTCAAAAACCAGCGCTGAAGCTGAGGTCACATTTCTGACGCACCCAGACAGCATGGTGTGTTTTCATTTTCTGACAGCCCTTTAAAGAATGATTAAACAAATGTAACAGGCAGGCGCGAGTACTGAGGTTCAGTCTGTCTGAGGAAGAGTCAGAAGTTAATTTAAGTGACTTGTACAACGTGTCACCTAATTCCAGTGGCAGAAAAGCTAATTAAGATGGAGTTGGTCCAAGACCACAGTGGTGTGTCAGTGGTATGGAGAAAACATTGCCACAAAGGCACAATAAAATTGCAGTTACACTAACGAGCCAGTCAGCGCTGGGTATTCAGAGTCTGCAAGGAAGTGCTAAGCAGCGTAATTAACTAGATATCTTGGTGCCATTGATAACTTCATGAATATTTCATAATCTTTTCCCACCAAACTGTACTGATAACTTGTGACACTGACTAGCTGGAGTAAAATGCACTTAATATGCAGTTGCTGTAGCTGTAAATTCATCATCAGACATTATTTCCTTAAGGATGCTCCTCCATTAGCCTTACCAGCTACTCAGCAACTCAGTTGAGATCCACAGGCCAAAAAGCAAACACAGCCCTTCTCTAATGAGTATTTTAATGGTCCTGATAACATGGAGCAAGTCAGCAGTGTGGTTCTGTAGCCCTCGTTAGGGAATGCTAAATTAGCAGGTCCCTGGGGACAGCAGCTCCAACTTGAAGGGGTCGTGCCTGGAGAACAGATGCACTTATGACTTTTTTTTGCTTTGATATGAATTAGTAACTTTGTGCAAAATTTGCTTGCTATGGTAGGGGGATGATGTGAGGGAGGTTGTGTGCGTGTGTGCAGGACTTGAGGTTGTTTTCCTTTGTTATCTTAATATCTAGTTCACTGAAAATCCCTTTTTAAAACCACTCCAGGTGGGGATGGCAAAGTGTGGCAGGCTGGGCAGCAGGGGCTCTGCTGCAAAGATCTCTGTCTCCACAAGAAAGCTGCTTAAGAAGTTTCTGTAGCCTCTTCTAGGAAAAACAGATGTGGAACATTGAAGTATTTGAGGTACTTGGTTCAGGTAAATCTGCGAGAGCCTCCTTTTCACACCAGCCTGAGCTGAGTGAAGAAATGGTCTATCTGGGTGTTTTATTGCAACTCCCAGCATAAGTGAAGCAAAAGCTATTTTACTTGGATGAAATCTGTAAGAAGATACTGAAACAGTAAGGAGGCGGCTGTTGTTGGACATAAAGCAGGAGCCTGTGCACCCCACCGTGGCAGAGGTAAATCAGGGTCAGTTTGGAAGAAGAAAGCTGAAAACTTGCTTGGAAACCTTGTTGCAGCTCTGTAGAGGAGAGCTCTGTGTTTAGACTGCGGGCTGGGAGCTGGTGCGGTTACGGTACCTGCCAGTGACGTAGATGACCTGACCAGCCACAGGACAGTGGCTGTGCGTGGTGGGGAGCCCAGTGACACAGTGGCTCCCACCTGCGGGTGTGAGTCAGAGCCCACAACTCCTGTCTGCGCCTGTCTCGGGATGCTCCGGCTGTGCTGCTTGTGGTTGGGTGAGCCAACACACGCACCGTGGTGCAGCCCCGCTGCTCTGGGAGTGAGTAATAGGATAGCATTTCCCTTTTGTTTGTTTTCACAAGTCAAACGTGAGACAGAGCTTTGCTTTGGAGGGGCTACACCGCATCCCTGGACTCCCCCCTAGCCATGGCTCCCAAGGGGCTGCTCCTGTGTGTGGCATCGGACATCTCTGGGTGTGCAGGACTGTGTTTGCCCAGAAAATCAACAAACCCACGGGATGTGGGACCCACATGAGCACAGGCACTGACAGCACCAGAGATTTTGGCACCAGTCTCCCAGCAATGCTTTTAACTTGGTTCTGCTCAAGCCCACTTCCAAGAACTGGCTGTGCCTGCACCAGGCAGACTCCAGGTCTGGGAGCAGCATGAAAAACAAACCACAACCTCTTAGTAGAGAAGTAGTAATTGTAGCTTCAAATTGAAAGAAAACTATATGTTTACATAAACCTCTCGTTTTTAAGCCAAAGCTGTGATTCAAGGGGAGGGTCTGGGTTAGTGAGAGTGAAAGCAGATACTTTCCTGTCTCGTCTGAACTCCTGGGTTCATCCGTCCAGTAAACACGCCACAGGAGGCTGGCTCATCCTATGCTCACATCTCTTGCAGCCTGCCATGGAATGAGTAGTAGTGATCTCATCCCCATCAGCAATGTCTCCAAAAGTGCACTGTTCCCTCTTTTCCCCTCATTGGATTTACACATGGTGCAAAGTTGCTGGAAGCAGAAAGGATGTGCATGAAGTGAGGAGTCCCAGGAGCCCTTGGGGCTCTCTGGCCATGAACATGAGAGGTTCCATCTAATGCCCCATATTTGTAGTCTTTGCACTGCTCTCTTTGATGATTTTGGGGGCTCATACATTACTTATTTTGTTTCCAGCACACAAAATGGGTTACTGAGGAACACAGAGAAAAAAATCAAAACTGAAGTGTTTTACATCACTGTTTCCCTGTGTGCCTATACCAAAACTGTTGCTGTAGAGGAGCTGGTGCTCCTCAGGCTTGGCTGTGGAGCTGGTGAATGGCTGGCAGGAACGAGTGTCAGGGAAGATGTGGATGGGGTGTCAGAAAGTCCTTAGGTTGGTGGAGCCAGGGAGTGTTGAATGGGTGACCTGGAGAGACGGCAGGAGCATCTCTGGGGAGGAGCAAGCTGGAAAATCAGCTGTCAGGGAGGGTCTTCCAGGGCCTAGTCCTGCCTCGGGGCATGGCACCGGCTGCCTCATCCCCCCATGTCCCTTCCAGCCCTCCAGCTCTGAGTTTCTGCACTATAAATGCTGTTAACACTCCCATATGGCAGCAACCATTACCCTGCGCTAAACCACCAGCAGCAACACTTGTCTTGCCTGGAAAGCGGCTCCTGCAGCAACGTCCTGCTCTCCCGCACAACCGCCTTCACTTGGGCACTCTGTCTCCATCAACAGAGTTAGGAAATTGTTAATCCCTACAGATTGTGTATTCCCAGGGAGGACAAGCATGGTGTTTTCGAGTCGGGGGGAAGTGGTTTTGTGGGAAGGGCTGGGATGCTGCCTTCATGGGGGACTCTCAGCTTTTTGCAGCACAGTCAGGGACAAGTGGCTTCACATGAGCCTCTTGCTTCCACTGGCAGCTTGGGAGGCTTGGCTGAAAACACAAATTTGCATTTTACAGCAAAACTGTGCAGGGTTGTGTCCTCATGTGGTGGGGACCGTTGGGGCTCCCTGGGGGACGCCTCGGCATGTGGAGGCTGCACCAACTCCCAGATGGGCACAGGACCAAGGGGATGATGTCTGACCTGGTGTGGTCCATAGAGACATGGAGGTGGGAGCTGGAGACGTGGCTGACAAAGATGCTGGCATTTTTAAGACAAATTTGAACCACCTTGACTGGTGTGTATTTTGCCTCTCTATACAATGCAATTGGTTTAAAATTTGATGCATGTTTAAGCAGCACTTAATCAGAAGGGGCAAATGTTAATACTGTATAATTTATTTCATTGTAGTTAATTTTAAAGCAACACACTGAGAGAGAATAGTTTTCCATTTCTCTGTATCGCTTGTGAAACAGGAGCAGCAACAGCAGCATTGCCGGAGATATTGCGAGTATCTTCTTACATTTTATTCAATTGAGTTCGTTTTCATCTCTTTAATCATAAAACTATAAAAACAAGATGATATCACCACTGGTAATTATGTAACAAGCCACTGGGCAAGAAAGAGCACATTTAAAGTTGTGGTATAAGCAAAGGATATTTGGGGGAATTAATGACCTTGAGTATTGAAGCTGAGAGAGTGAAACACATGTATGGGGTTACAATGCATTTAAAATACAGGAGGGAAATAATAAATCAAATGAATAGTTGTAAGGAAATTGAAAATTGTGGAGAGAGAGTAACAAAACTACATGGAGATTGAAGGACTTATGCCTGTTGCTAAGAATGGTAATGAGAATATGCAATTTGAATAGGTCTAAACTGCCCTTGAAATATCATTATAACTTATTTGAAAAGGCATTTACCATTTGTACGATTTTCCCAAAAGTAATACATTTCCTTGCATCTTTCTTCATTCAAAGCATCAGAAGTGTGTCTGAAATAAACCCATATTGGAATTGAAAATAACATAATGTTTTAAGAAATCAAATCAAAAGCACTTTCCCATGGAAGCCCTACAGATTAAAAAAATATCACAGTGTAGAGGCACAGTAGCAGCATCCAGGTTAGTTTTCTTCTATAAACAGTTGACCAAAGGAATGAAAAGCATTGGTCACTCTACAAAGTGAACCATCACAGCAGTGCGTTACTGAACATCAGAATTCTGAGTAGTAATTTTATTAGTACTACTTATTTCTCTCTTTATCACAGTTAGCTGGGATCAAATGCCTGGGCACACGTACTGCTCTACCTGCTGCCATTGCCCAGGATGGGTGTCAGTGCAGTAACTGGGAATGCTGGGGAGGCAGCGGGGAAGCCAAAGAGATGAAGTGATTTAGCACTCAATCCAGGGGTTATCTAAGTCATGGGGAACCATCACATGAGCTCCCACAACCTTCGCAAAGACACAGCTCTTTGACTGTAACCACATCTGAGCAAGTGCAACAGGCATTACTTAATAATCTTCAGCAGAGAAACAGAAGAAGAAATTTTCTCTGAAAGTATGTGCCAATCTCCCAAATACTATTTTTGGCAAAAAGGCCACTTGACAGCTACTACCACTGTGGACAGAAGAGGAAAATGAAGTCTTCCTCACCTCTTAGCATCAGTGCAACAAGTTCTGGTAAATGGCTCTGAAATAGGGGCTCTGGCTTGCTCCATGGCTTGCTCCTTTTATAAATGAGGTTTCATTTTGATCATTCTCGAACCCATGTTGTAAACACGTTCCAGACAAGGATCGCTGTGTCTTAGAGATTGCTGCAAGTCATCCACAGGAGAGCGGTACAGTTCATTTTTAAAGGTGGCTGCAAGCAATATTTTAATGATGAAAACTTCGTAAGAAGGTCCTGGTGCACCCTCTCCAACAAGGTCCTATATGGACTGTTACTATACTAGAAGATGTTACCTGTTCCAAAGGAGGCACAGGTTGCTACTTTTTAACAACTATTCCTCTTTGTATGTGTAAAGTCCATGCTTTCAACTGGCTGTGAAGAGGCAGAGGACCAGAAGAGAAAGTAGAAATAAAGGCAGGCAGAGACACATTTGCTACCATCCAAACAGGTGGCACCTCTTTTTTTCTTGCTTCTTAAAGATTCAGTGCACAAAAGTCAGGAAAATCAAACTTATGGTTCCCCCAACAGCTGTAACTCTGCTCCTGGCAGAAAAAGAGCAAGACATAAATATAACCTCACACCCAGCAGTACATGTGACATATGTGCAAGGAGGTAAGTTATGGATGCTACGGGAACCATGATTTTGAATGTCCTGACTGTGAGTTTAAATTCTCAAGTCTAATATTCTGGGTAGTTTTTTTCTTTCCTTTTTGCACCCTGTAGTTATAAAATGTATTACAGCTCTTGCTCTCCTTATACTGACTGAGCAATTTGGATCCTGCAAGCAACTGAAGACTTTGTTCTTCATGAGATGGTGATCACAGTTATTATCCATAGGTTCTCAAGCTTGGATCTGGCCTGAGCTGATCCATGTGTGGGCACATGTGTGGAAGTGACAGCCCTCTGTCAGCTGGATGCCTACAGGTCAGTGAAGCAAAAGGCATAAATGAGAGATCACCGTGCCTGCTTGCTTTAAATTTCAGCACATGTACTTTCAGCAGGACCCAACTGTCTTTAGTTATGTCCTGCAAATTTGCTCTGTCATCTTCATGACAATAAATCTGCACATCTCGTTTAAACCCCTACTTTATTTTCCCAGATGAGGCTTTCAGACATTTGGAAGATTTTCACTAAGTGTCATTTAAAGAGAAAGTTTGCTGTGCTTTGCATTTCGATTGGTCTTGATATCCCAAGGAGTATGTATTAAAGACTCTCCATCAATTCCTCGAATAGCTACCCTGATATCTTACTAGTGATGCTGATCTACCATTAAAATAATTTCCACAGAAATTACAATTTAAAAAACTGATATAAAATAATGACTGCCTGGCTGTCCATTAAAATAAATTTACTAAACTGTTGGGAAAATTTATCAGCCTTGAGTACAAAATCTACTGTCTCCCTTCCAGCTGTGGGTGTCTCGCACTGAGAAGGGCAATGGGAGGAGGATGAAATCCAGAGAAGAGGCTGCTCAACAGCTGGGATGTAAGTAGGATTTTGCAGACCTGTTTTGGCAGCCCCTTTGTACATAAGCCATTATCCTGACCACATGGTAGCTGTGTATATACAAGGGCAGAATATAGCCCTAAATACCTCAATCATTTCCTTCTGCTGTTGTTCAGATTACCAGGTGAGCCTCTCCCAGGGATAACTAGATATTTTCTGGTTGTGGATGTAAAACCCGAGCTCATACTGGATCTAAGGAGATGTCTCTGTTATTCTATCAGTTAAAGCTTGTCTTTTTGAGTCTTGTTTCTGTTTCCAGGACTGCTTCACCCACCTTTCTGCTGCATACCCACTTTTAGCCAGAGCCAAATAGAGGTTACAGAACTTTTGCTTTGGTGCATGTTTGGAAAACAATGAAGTTTCACTTGAAGCTGAAAGCTCTTTAATTACATCAAAATTGATTGCCAAGAAGGACAGTGTCTCAAATCCACATGTATAAGTGCTTTGCTGAATAGAGAGAGGTTCAGATGTGCTCTTAAAGGCTCTGTGGATTTGCAAGCAGAGTTTGTAAAGTTGAGTTTGTGCTGTATCACTGTGTTAAAAATACAACTGAATGGTGGGCCACCTCTGTATGTCGTGCCTGACTGCAAATCTTCAGTGCTGACCTCCACGAATATTTAACCATACCAGACTACTGAAGGCCTGTGTAAAAAGAAATAATGCTCTGTAAATAAGCTCCATCTGCCTTTTTTTTTCGCAATACTGTGCACAAATTTAACATGCAAGTCAAGTGTCACGGTAGCTGCTAGAAATATGTAATGCTGACAGTATTTGGTAATAAAATAATAATCGCTGCATATATCTCTGATGGAAAGAGATTCGCATCCTTTTGAATCCCTAATTGTGTGCCACACTACATTAGAGACAGATAGTTCATTGTCTCCACCTTTCAGAGACGGAAAATTCAGGGCAATATGCAAGACATTCCAGAAATAAGCTGGTTTAATGAAGCAGCAAATTAGACCCTTCTATCTCTTTATTTAACATGTAGTCCCTTGAATTTACCAGAGTTCATTACAGAGGTGCAAAATAGAAAAGAAGCTGCAAAATTCATTTCTGATTAGAGCTAATGATTTTGAAAATGGCTTTTCATATTTTTATAGATAACAGCTATTATTTATTATTAAATTTATGTCACGTTTGCTCTAATGAAATTACACTCTCTCCCTTCCCTTGTTTCTATTGTTTATGGATTGGGTTTTATAAAAGGAAGAATCATAAAGATGCTATATGTTTCTCGCCAACTACGGTGTCTTTGACATGGCTTCTGATAGCTTACTCCTGTGACTCATGTCAGAAGAATGGTTTTAAAATTTCCTTTCCAATTTAATCCTTCTATAACACTTGACAGACAATGAATCCAAAGAAATTATGTGATACCTTTTTCACCCATAATTTCAGTTTCAGACACAGACTGAGTAATGGACTTCAGGCTGCAAAGTTAAGAGAGGAAAAAAAAAAAAACCTAACAAAACACCAACAACATTTAACCAGCAAAATAAAAACAGTAAGAGCTCCTCTTTCTGAGGTTTGCTTTTCATCCTGCTCCTGGCAGGCGAATAGGTGCAAACTGGGGGAGGTTTACATCTGCCCCTGCTGCACATCCCAGCACACCCATGAAAACACCAACCTGGGCTGAAATGAGGAAATTGGGGGATGGCGACATTAATTTTGCTGTTGTTTGTCAAATGTTGTCACAGTTGGGGGTAGAGGAGCCCATGTTGAGCAGCTGAAGGTAGAACAGGGATCTCTTGTGAGTCTCCTTCCAGTGTGCAAAGAGCTCCTGATCCTGAGCCTGCCCTGGGCTGCGCTCCCCAAAGAAGCTGATTCCAGATGCAGCTCCCGCCCCTGTCTGATCCCTTCCAGGCTTCACAGGGCCCCCAGGAATGAGGGCCTGCAGTGGTGGCCCTGGAGAGACCTGGTGTTCCTGGAGATCAAAACCAACAGCCCTTCCCCTTTACTGTGTCCAAAGGTCCTGTTGCCTCTCTTCGCACCCTCCTGTCCTACCCCACAACAGGTCTTCTGATTTTGTGGGCTTTGTCATAGGTACCAGAACAGCTATCTGAAGGAGGGCTTGTGTCTTGGTATGAGTTTGATAAAGTGATTTTAAAATGCTTAGTAATAATTAGAGGTGCTTAAAAGAATGTATTGTCAGCCCGTTAGTTCACTTACCCACATAATATATTTTCTCTGCTTTCTTTAATATTTGTATTTATTACTAATAGTTAATGGTCCTTATTCTGGAATAACAGACATGGATTCAGCATTTCTGACGTAGGATGTTAAGTGAACTGCTTGTGTTATTTTTGAAAAGGATCTCTTGTAATGTTTTTTATAATGACTAATGTTACTTTGCTCTTTCTTTCCAGCCTTTCTCTTGTTGCAGTGTTTCTTCTCTTTCTTCTTAATGTGATGAAATCCAAGTATGAATGGGAAAAGTTCATTTGTAATGTGGCCGGTCCTGTGGTGTCAAGTCGAGAAAGTTTGTGGTTATTATTTCCTCCTATGGGGAGTTTGTGGATGACCATTTCAACTTCGAGAGAAACAATTTCTTTGGCAGACTGTGTGCAGTCTCTGGGCAACTGAGCTCAGAATTTCTCCAAGTTTATCCTGTTAACCGGCAGTGCCCTGGGTCAGACGGCCCCTCCATCCCCGGGAGATGAGGGATTACAGCATTTATTGTGCAGGCTTTTTTTCTGGGTTTCTGATGAACTTAGAGATTAGTGCTTGTGCTTTTTGGTTTCTAATTCTCTTTGAACAAAGGACAGGCGAGGCTCCCATACTTGATATGTGACCAAGGGATCTTGCTTGTAAGTTTGTTAAATACACAACTAGAAGTCAGCCGTAGCAATCTCCCCACAGAGCTCAAGCAACACAAGGAAAAACTCATTATTCAATAGCTTATTTCATGCTTTGGAAACAAAAGCAACAACCTTAGCACTTCCTCCTCTTGCAGCCATGTGGTTTCTGTCAGCTTTTTCAACTCATAATGAGATTTAGTGTTGGAGAGAGATGGTTGTGCCAGAAAGACCAAGATTGGACCTTCCCAATTTAAAAAACAACAACAACAACAAAAAAGTATTGAAGTTTGTAGAAAAGCTCCATTTCTGTACAGAAAATAAAGCTAACACCACCTTTGTATAGGTCTTTGGCATTGTCCCCCAGCTCCTGCTACGTCAGAAATATGTTTGTGGAAAATCTATGAGATCTTACTGAGTAAACTTGCCAGAGATTTGCTTTACGCCAAAAGAAACGTCATCCCATGGATGTTTGCATCAGCCTTGGTTCACTAACGGATTAGGCTGGGCTGGAGACGCTGGGAACACACAGCTATTCTCCTTCCCTGCGTCACTGGGCAGAATTGCTGCTGCCGACAGGCCAGCAGAGAGAAAGGCTTTTTTCAGAGTGATTGGTATCATATCACAAAGTGAAAAGAGCAAAAAACCTCTGTGGCTGTGCATCTCCTGCAGTAAATTATATCTGAAGGCAGGAGTGCAGTAAAAGTATGTTTTCTGCTAATAAACTGAGCAAAAGTGACAGGGAAGTCAGTGCAACATAGAGCATGCACCTTACTTTCTGCCATTTTCCTGATGATCTTGTCTTACCCAAGGCATTTTGCAGACGAGTGCAGTTATCTCTTATTCCCGTTAAGGATGCAAAGTGAAATACAAATTTTTGAAAGGTTAGGCTGCTGTAAAGCTATAATTACTCACAGACATTGCTGCTATGGAGGAATATAGTAGTAATAAACCTTTGAGTTTATTATACAGCAATCTTAAAAATAACTTGATTTAAAAAAAAAAATAATAATAATAATTTGCTTTTTGTTGTTTAAAGAACTTCAAGATGTGGATTAGTTCCTCCCAGGTGTGACTAGACACCATGTCAGGAAGGGCTGATATGTGGCTTGAGGTGCAAGGATGGTCATGTGCTGCATCCAGCGTGCAGCATCCCACAGCCCAGACCCAGGTCTGCTCCTGCCTGTGTGTGACCCAGTGCCAAAGGCACTCCAGCCTCTGAAAGGACCAGTACCCTCATGCCCTGATCTCCGCAGCTCAGAAAGCCAGAGCATCCTACCCACTGCCTTGCTGATCCCATCCTGGCCATTAGAGAGAAGCACCAGCCATAGGGATTGGGACTGAAAATACCAGTGTGCAAGGTTGCAGTAGCAGTGGTTCAGTACTCTCCTTTTAATTTAGCTGCTTTGGCCACTATTAAAACACCACAGGGGCTGAGGCAGGAGCATGCAAGTACCTTGGGGCTTGCTAGCTCCCGGCGCTGTGCTGCGGAGTGATGCCTGCCCTGGGTCACTGCAGGACCGAGCTTGTGGTTCACGTCAGCCAAGGGCTGGCCTGCACAGCCTCACAGGAACCACCATCAAAGCTCAACCATGTGCTTTAAAATGATTAATTTCCACATTAATATGCCCCTCATGAATACACCCAGGGCTCTAATCTTAATAAATCACATAAAATGTTATGCCCTTTGGAAAGGCAAATACAACCCAAGTAATTAGGAGCTGCTTTCTTTTTTTCCTTGACGTCCAGCTCTGCCTATTGTTTTGCTGTCTCTACATGCAGATTTTTCTAACACACCTTTGCCTTTGGAGACATAGCAGACCGCCAAGTGAGCGCTGATGCTGAGGTCACCTGCTGCTCCCAGAGCAACAGTATGTGTCTGGAAGTGTCGAAGCAGACACTGGAGCTATGAAGTGGAGATGGCAATTACTCCCTCATTTCCCAAAGGAGCATACGAGAGGGACCACTGACCCAAGCCAAATGCTGCCCTGAGAATAACTCCAAAGGGGAGAAATACCATTGAGTAGGACTGGGAAATGAGGCCTTCTTCCCTTGAGGGCTTAGGGGTGTGGGTGGGTAGCAGCTGGAACTGGGGACACGGACCAGCTTGGAGTCCCCCAGCACTGAGCAAAGAGCTGTGGTGTGGCCCAGTGAGGCACTGGGACAGCCCCGTTCTCCCCTCCGGGACCTCCACGACATAGCCCAGCCTTTGAAGCTGCAACAGCTGAGGCTGACACTGGGGAAAGAACTGAGGATTTGGTTTGTTCTTCTTCAAAGGCTTTATTCCTCTGACAGCTGAGCTGGAGTCAAACCCTACTGTCCGCTGAATCCAGCCTTTTTATTTTTCCCTCTTTCAGTTTTCAGTTTGCACTTTACATACAGTAAGGGCAGGCTTAAGCTTGACTGTCAGAATAAAAGCCTTTTCTTTTTATATCACTTTCTCACCACAGTTCAAAACACCTCCAGCCCAAGTGATGTCAGCTTCAAAGGCTTTCCAGCACTGCAGCCACAGCTTTTGCTTTCTGCAGCCTATTTCTGTGTCTCTCAATGCCCTGCGGATCTGAGGATGATCTGTGGGGTTTCAGTTGTTTAAATGAGAGCTATCAGGGTGCAACAAAGACAGGGGCTGTAGATAACAACCAGCCACACTCACCCCACATCCAGCAGGCTGGGAGCTGTGTCAGGGAAGCCAAGGCGAAGGGAGCTGGTGTTTCTTACACAGGGGGATTGCTCTGTCCTGCTACTGAGGGAGTTGTGATGAATTTGTCCTTGTACACAGAAACCTCAAGAGCTTCTCCGGCTTATGCTGGATTAGAGGAAGAAGCATAAACAACCAGAGCCATCCTAAGGCCAAAGGAAAGCCCCAGCTCCCAAGGGATGGGGAGCTGATTCCTGGATGCTGTTGGTTGAACTCACGTTAGGCTTAGCTGTGGCTATGGCAAAGCTTTCTCTTCCCATCCTTGTTCTGAGCAGCTTTTCTGGTAGAGGAAGTTGTTTAAGAAGCTGATAAAGAAGTTAATACATGGAGCGCTTTCTTTAAGTTCCTGATTTATTGAAACACACACTTTACTTTGTTTTCCCCTAAGTTGTGTTTAATGTTAAGCAAACAGTACTATTCATTTGGAGAAAATTATGTGCCTGATTAAATGTGTTGCTTAATTTAACCTTATTTTCAACAGAATATCCTGTTTATGCAGTTAAGGAAGAGTGAAATCCATGCCCATAAAAATTGCTCCTGTTTTTTTAAAAAAGTCCATGCAAATTGCTGGCCATGTCACACAAAGCTGTAATCAGGAAAGGCAGAACAAGAAGCAGATATGGCGAAGTTTCAGCTACTCACATTCAGTCACACAGGAGAATGAAGCGGCAGGAAAAGGTCAGCATAGGTTAACAGTTATGCATTTTCTTCAATGGAAGATACACTCCTCTATCTTCTCTCCTAGGCAATTATCGTAATTATGTGAACAAGCCATTTAGCAGATTTCTGACTGAACAAGCTATCAGCATTGGCTACGAGAGGTAAGTCACTTGACATTATGCCAGTTAAACACAAAGCACTTGCTGCTTAAATGTCATCTCAGACAAGACAATGAAATGAGCTGGAACTGTCCCAGCTCTGACTATTAATCTTGGCAGGATGAAGTGTGTAAGGACACTACAACGGCAGATGTGAAAGGGAACTGAAATAGGTAGAAGAGAAAAGGCTTTCCTTGAGGATTTAAATACTTGAGCAGTCCATTGAGAACTGATTCATTCCCACTCTTTATCATGTTCAGCGATGCAAAACTAAGGGATTGCTAGTTACATCACTCGCTGGAATTTAGAGTAAACTGAAGGAAATATTTCATCATCTGTAGTGTAATCGCTCTGCCTTGCCAGAGGAAGTTGAGTAATTTGATTTAGAAAGAGCTGGATTTAGAAAGAGCTGGAGCAGTACCTGCCTGTTCCGCTCTTGATGCATCCGACAGATCTAAAGACAGTTGGTTATTCATGCAACTGCACATTGAGGGACCTCAAGCAGATGTCCCAATGCTTCTCAGAAACAGAACCCTTGAACGTCTAGCACTGTAGGACAACCCTGGCTGGGCAATGACAGTCATAAGAAAGGCCATTTCTGATTTATTCATGGAGCTGCCACAGGAAGTGATCAAGGGGGGAAGATTTGCTTTAGGAAACGGTGCTGTTCCCTAGAGAGCAAGTAATGGACTGAGCTTAGGAAACCACGTTTAACTGCTTTCCAACTGCTGCACGGTGCTGTCATGTCACTGAAATGTATTGGTCACTGAGGAATTCCTAAATTAGATGTGCTGTGATTGGAATTAATAGCAATGTAAAAGAAACAGCATTCTGCAAAATATGAATTATAGCTCTCTGAAAGAAGCAACCTGCTAGTTATATACAGCCCTGAAACCCATGAAGTTGGCTGCAGGTTATCTTCGGACTCAGCAGTTTTTGCATTAGGCTTTACTTAAACACCAGGAGTGTTTTGAATATTTGGGGTTATTTTTGTATTTTCAAGCCCTGTTTTCAAAAAATAGTGGTGTACTGGGAAGGGACTTGCTATATAGTATTTGAAAATCCAGCTTTTAAACTGAGAGACTGGAGACTGTTCCTGGTCAAACAGCCAGTCTCTGTCTGGGAGCAAAAGCCCACTTATCCTAATGATCCCACTACACATGTGAAAACTTGAGTTTGCAAGTCTAGTTGCTTGCCTTGTCTCCAGCAGGGTTTCATCAGCTGGTATTACCCCAGCACAGGGTTAGAACAGATCTCTTGAGCTCAAGTGTATTGTCAAGGCAACAAGAAACAACTTTAATGTCTTATTCAGTCTACCACAACCATGTTACTCTCCAGTAAAGCTGTTTCTGTTGGACCTTGATCACAGGAGGGATAGGAGATGTTGTTTTTTGGGGAAAACAGTGGCACGGAATATGTCATTGCCATGTGTCCCTTGGCTGGCTTTGCTGTTTTGGTATAGTCAGTAAAAGGGGAATATGCACTGTGTGACCCTTGGCAACAAAAGAGGTGGTGCAGGTCCTCATGCTCAGCATGGGGACATTGGCTGAACAAGGCTGGTCTGGGAGAGACGCGCCCACCTGGGTGTGCACAGCTCGAGCCCCCCAGCCATGCCTAAGGAGGCTAAATTAAGACAATATGCAACACTGGGCAAAGTGGTTTTGAGATGACAGAACTGCTGCTGAGGGTGCTGCCGGGCTGTGTGGCTGAGCACAGGCAACCTCTGCCACGCTCCTTTTTGCTCTTTACTTACCCTCTTTATCCTCGAGCCATCCTCATCCTCCTCTCCCTCCATTCCTTCCCATCTGTGGTAGGGACTTCAACCCAGAAAATGAGCTGTTTGGAGGACAAAATGCGTCTTCACAGTGCTCAGCTAACCACCGAGGCAGGCAGCCAACACCAGCCCGCATTGCTGGGGATTTGTTTTTGTTTGATCTTTACCATAAAAGCAACGAATTTGAATTCCTGAAATAATTAGCTGCCCTTTGCTCTAGTGGCTCTTGAAAAGTGAGCTGGCAGAAGAACAGAGCTGCGAGTAGGAGGGTGAGGTTTGTCCTTTGTAGCTGCTTGTCTTCAGGAGGTGATGCAGCAGGTCATGCTCTTCCCTCGAAAGCCAGGGCTTGGAGGGCATGTTGAGCTGCAGAGGCAGCCAGGGCTTCCCTGCCTGCCTCCTGCCCACAACCACCTCCTGCCCTGACTCTGGGGTTTCCATGAACCCCTCGGTCAGACTAATGCATCCAAGCCAGCGGTTACAGGGTTTGCAAGGCTGTAAACCAAGGCACTGCCCTCACTTGAATGTGCAGGACTCACCCTGGGGACTGCTGTTTGTCAGGGTCTTCCATATTCAGCTAAAAGATAAAACCAAAATGCTGACTTCATGGCGTTTTCCTAAGAATAGCCCAAATAGAACTGAGATCCACATTAGCACTTTATTTTCTGCATCCTAAGAAAAAAACAAAAAAACAAAAAAGAGCTGCCACCACCAAGCTAGGGGTGGCGTTCTTTTTCTTTTCTAGTCCAGAGTTGTTCTTTAATGTGGGCATGCAAATTTAAATGTTTGCCAGTTATCACCCTAGATCTGGTTGTACCCCAGCCACAGCTAAAGTAATTCAGGAGAATGTGATTTACTAAGTGCTTTGGGATTCTCAAAAATGTAAGTCACTAGAGAGACATTATAATTTTCTAAGTTCATACTTAAGGGAGTAGTAAGTCAAGATTCCATGTTGGAGGTGGCTCTGGTGAGAAGGGAAGCATTTTGCAGCTATCCCCACAGGGTTTTTAATGCATGCTTTTTGCTAACATGCCATTTCACTGGAATTTTCACCTTTCTGAGCAATCACACATACAGATGAAAAGGAGAAATAAGAATTTAGTGGTACTTCAGGCCCTGGAGGCACCTCGGCTATGCTGTGCTGGGAATACCCACTTTTTAATGTCGGTGACAGTGAAAGGTGAAGCAGCATGAAGTACAGGAGAGAGAGAAAAAGGCAGAAATGAGTAAAGTGTAGAGAGTAAGAGGGGAAAAAAAAAAAGGAGGAAAAATAATTAAAAAAAAAAATAAACACCACCTCATGGGGGACCTAAAATCCAAGATAGATCAGAAAGTAGATGAGATCCTTCTCTAGAAGGGTGCTCCATGTTTCTATCTTGGATAACGAATGTCCAAAGCAGCTTGGAAGGCCGGAGAGCCACAAAGGTGCTAATCCCCCATTAGCAGTGATGAATGCCATGTTCAGCGGGATGTACAGAAACATGGTCCTACCTACACTATTGCCTCTAATTCCCTCCCTGCAGATCATACCCCCACACCCTGCCAAACACCTCAGACCTACCAAAATACCTCACATTAACAGGAGAAAAGCTACAACCACCACATGCTTCAGGAAGACAGTGGGACAGAATGAAAGTGTGGGACAAGAGATTTTAGGCATGAAATTCCCAGCTGACTCTGGGAATTTACAACACCCAGGATGTGAAAAACCAAACAATTAACTGCTGTTTCTGGGTGTAACTCTCTCCTGATGTGCAGGCACCAGAGTGGGCTGCAGGCATGGACCCAGTGACAGGGGACAGAACTGTCAGGGATCAGAGGGACCCGTGAGGGCCCTGGCAGGGAGGAAAGGTGGGCTGGTTTATTTATTACATACAGGCTTACAAAACACATTCAGCATTGGTCTAGCCAGCTCCCATTGGAGCATATGATAAATCACCTGTCTGCAGGGGAAGTAGAGCTACAATGACACCCTCCTGAATAACCCGCCTGCATTTCCTGTATTGGGTAGATTTCTGTGGCTATGGAAGCATTTCCATCCCCTTCCCTCATGGCCCAGTAAGTCCCATCTCAATGAAAAATTATTTCTCTCAGTAGGTTCAAGCGTGCAGAGAGAGAGCATGGCTTCATCAGCCAGTCCCTTACCCGCAGCTTGCAGCTACTAACCCGTTTTGGTGTGTAAAGGAAAAATGTTTCCTACCAAAAGCAATCAGTAAGAAGAAAAAAGGTTGAAAGAATGTTTCCCTGAAGCCCAGCTAACTCCCCAAAACAATACTGCATCTTCTTGGTAAAAATTCTACACTTTTTTAAAGATATATTTGAAAATTACAGAAAGGCAATGAGTCCCTGCCCATCACGCAAATCTGCATTTCCCACTGAATCATTCAGAATTGTGCTGCTATGGACTTTGCAAACACAGTCACACGGATGTGTAAAAGTCTAAGTAAAATATACATATGAATCAAAGGAGTAATTTTTCTAGAACAACTAGAAATTTTAATTTTTGTTTGTATGTTTGCAGTTTCTTCTTGTTCTACTGCTGCCACTGTTTCATGAGTAGACTGTAATATTCCACTTCATTCCCTCTGAGCTGATGGGAGAACGTGCACTTCGTAATCAAAATGATTCATGCAGCTACGTGATCCAGTGCAGAGTAAGGGAGTAAGAATCCCTAATCTAAAACATTAGCACTTATCTGTTAAACGCTCTTTTTTAACATACTGCAGAACCATCATCTTTTTCCTTACATAAGGTTCTTCATGGACTACTATGACAACGGCAGCACTGAATAGCAGCGTAATGAGACACAAGGAGCACTAGGAACATACTGCTAGAACAGCAGCTCATTACAACTATTCTTATCTGACCTCAGAAATAAAAGCACTTTGAGATGCTTTTTTAATGCTGAAGATTTTTGCAAATCTGTTTCATTTTTATTAGTGTATTCACAAGGCTGTTTCTGTTTATACGCTGATAGTTGACTCGGTCTGCAAGAATACGTAACTAAGAATTTAGCTATGTGGCTAATTGTATGGGGTGAGAATATTCCTGAAATCATGCCAGAGATTTTGCAAGTTTGTTGATCTATTGGAAAAGGCTTGAAGATGAACTACCATAAAAATTTGATGGTGACAAAAATGTTGTTTCACAGAGAGAAAGAGGGCTCAGTGTTAATAGGTATTGTGGAATTTGTTCCCAGCTTATAATTACATGCAGAAGGTGAAAATTCCTGGTATTAGAGAACATAATATCATCTGCTGGTCCAAACCAGTGAAATTCAAATAGGAAACAAGGTTTTAAGAGTTGGAGCAGTTTGCTGGAGGAAGTGCTGAATTCTTCATTGTTTTAAGTCAATGCTTGATTCCTCTTGAGGTACGTGCTAGTTTAAAACACAACTTATCGCTCTATATTTAGGATTCACTAATGAAATTTATATCTTGATTTAGTATGAATTCAGTTTATAGTGCCTCTTCAGACTTAAAAAATCAACCCGGTTATTTGATGTCAGAAGAGGCCAGATGTGAGCCTGAGGTGCAGCAATCATGACAGAAGACGGTCGTGGCTCACACTGAACTGCGGACAGCAAGCTGTCCCCTTCACAGTAAGTGGTTTCTTTGTCCTTGTACAACAGGCTACTGTGTGGCCGTG
This sequence comes from Nesoenas mayeri, assembly GCF_963082525.1. Taxonomy (NCBI): domain Eukaryota; kingdom Metazoa; phylum Chordata; class Aves; order Columbiformes; family Columbidae; genus Nesoenas; species Nesoenas mayeri. The sequence goes on from NC_137560.1 coordinate 14,355,929, forward strand.
GGTGGACGTGCTGCTGCTGCTCTCCATGCTGTCTCCTTGCCCACAGTGGGGCAGATACCTGCTGACCTCTCCAGTTTCCCTACAAGTTCACTCAAGCAACAGCCTCGTGGACATCTGTGAAGGCAACTACGAGCGTGAGACTTGCGTATAGCAGCCTCGATTACCTTTTATTCTCCGTACGTCACAATTACGCAAACAGCCGTCTATATGATCTAGCGTCATAGCGGTGCGTGCCCAGGCTTGCTGAGCCCTTTACACTTCAGATCCCAGCTGGGTTTTACAGTCTCAGTGAGAGGTGCAGGTATGAGGTCTCTGTTTCTCAGCCAGCCTGCTGCTGAGAACTTCTGAAGACATTGGCCAACTTCAGCCACACCAGAGAAGAGGGGTAGAGGTAAATTACACAAATCTTTGCAACTTTAAAAAAACATAAATGGTAGCTGGGTGAATGCTGGAGACCCAAAGTAATGCCCATAGAAGTAGAAAGGGCCTCTTCTGCTTTCTGTACAATTCCCAAAACAGACAGTGAAAGATTGGTCTCTGTTTCACTGAACATTACTTATTGATAAAGCACAAATGCTGGGTGAGAGAAGGATGGCATCTCAGCCCAGGTTACTGTTTAGAAATTAGGGTATTCTTCGTGAATTGTGTGTTCAGGTTACTCCAGGCAACTGATTTGAGGTCTTCCACACCTTGGGTGAACTTCCACACCTGGACTATAAATCTGTACAAGCATCTGATATAGATGAGTATGTTCTTCTTGTACGAGAATCAGCAAAATTGCACCATTTTGCTAAATTCAGACTATTGTTGGATACATAGTGTGAAAGATTAAACAAATTAGATACTGTCATTATGAAGAGAGTTTTTAGGACAAAAAGTTAATTCTCCTGTTTCACATTATATGCTTTTTCTCATTTCTTTTATGAGAAAATTGTCTCTTTAGATAGCTGATGTATTCATATTCTTAGTCTTCAGAAATCTCTAAATTCTGTAGTGCATTATCACTTGAATAGGCCAAATAATTATTTGAATGCCTACTCATAGACAGTTAGCTTTCAGTAAAATTGAGGCTTTGAGAAGAACCAGAGAGCGCTACCAACTGCACTGAAAGCTAAAAATGGGTATTTCACTCTAGGTTCTTAAAGCAACTGAGGACTTCTGTATGGTTGTTAATGTACTGTGTCAAATCTAAGGTATTGTGACTGATTTGGAGTGATATTTCCTAATTCTGATATTAGACATTTTTGTGGTAGAAGAAGGTGTTTAGTAGATTTGTGAAACTGATCTGAAAATGGGGCTTCTTGAGTTCTCTCCTGGGGAGAAGCCCAACCCTACACAAGCGCAGCCAAAGCTGTAGCTCCATCCAAGCCTTGCCTACAGGGTGACTACACTGGATCCTACTGCTGGGTGCTTTTAAATGGAAGGAAAAAAGCTGTTCTGAGGTAGATTCATTTACACTGAGATAGTATCGCAGACGTCAGTTGGAAAAGTATCTTTGTGGAGGAATGGAGAAGATATCTACGTTGTGATAATGTAATAGGGAGGCTGGAAAGCTGCTTCTGCACCAGGCTGGGTTATACACCACGGCTGTCACTCATGTCCCAGGTGCACTCCAGGGCATTTTTGGTATTGTACCAGCAAAGACAGAAAGAAATACTAAGAGGAATGTTACATGTTTCAGAATGAATTGGTTCAGTAAAAATCCAATTATGCAAAATTTTTGAAACTAAGAAAAGTAATATGAAGCTATCCTTCAAAGTGGATCAAAAGAGTAAAATGACTTCTGCAATTCTGGTGCATTTGTGAGGTGGGCAATATGAAGATTAACATTCAAGATACTTCATGACTTTTCACTGCTTTTGTAGTTGAACAGTTTTCTAGGAAGTAATGACACTGATATTCAGAAATTCACCTCCAAAACTTTTTTTAAGAACAGCAATGATTTCACTGGATTTAATCTATTTTGCGTTACAATTTTGTAATCCCCTAAGGGCCACATAGATGTGCAGGATCTCTTCTAATAACAAACTGGTTCTAGTGCAAATCGGTGGTATGAATATTTGCATTAGAGTGGATGTTATTTAGTCTCTAGCATACCTATTATGATGTACAACACTGACCTTTCAGGCTGATGACTGGCAACCTTTCATAAGTGATACATTTTATGTAAAATGGCTTTTACAAGAAATTACTGAGTCTACAGAAAATTCTTACCTCCCTCTTTTTTTATTTCCCCTCAATTCTTTAGTGTTTTTGAAGGATCCAGGAGGTTTAGAGCTGAAAATAATAATAGTTTTTTAAAGTTCTGGGCACATGGAGATTATGAAAATAATCATTACTCTTTTAGATTCATTCTTCGTTTTTAGGATACAAATATAGATTAAAACAAGCTAATTTCATCATCTGCTTTAAACAGGTGACAGCTCAGGCCAGCCACACAGCTTTACAACAGATAAGGATACGTCCCAGTTATTTGTAATACTTCATGGCAAAATTGGCTCATCCCAATTTGCTCTTAAAGCATCCTTGGAGTAAAACTATTTACACAGTCAGTATTTGTCATGAGTACACTTCCACGAAATAACCATAAGCAACCAAAAAGGCCACATTTGTAATGAAAACACCTCCAGACAGACTGGCCCCCTGAGGGGATGCTGCTAACAAATCAATTCGACAGCTCCTGGCTGGGACTGAACCAAGCAGGAGTGTGCCAAGACACTTGGTGCGTTATACGTTCCCCTTCAGCTGCACTTTAACTCATCTCAGCCGAAGAATGAGACTGTTTGAGGACTCATGGCAATGTGGGCTCTGCGAGAGCTCAGCCTTCCTGTTTGGAAAAAGATAATTTGGAACACAGGGACCTACATGTGAGAACGGAACACACCAGAGTGGGAGGAAAAGGAACAAAAAAGGAGTCAGGAGGGAGAGGAAAGGTAAAAAGAAGTATAAAGAGATGGAAAGGTAAGGGAAATAGAGATGAAAAACAGAGGCAAGGAAGGAAACTCTGTGCATGTTTTACTGACTGCCACTGGACTCCGGTATCCTCTCCCAGAGGGGATGGAGGTGACCAAAGGTAGCACCGTTAGTTGCTAAACCTTGGTTTGTGCCAAATTTAAGCGGTATACATCTAGAAAGAGGAGCTCACAGAGCTCACAGAGACAAGCAGACCGTGACCTGGTACTGGGGCTGGAAGGAGCTACTGGTGCTCTACCTCCAAAATGGGGGTCCCTGCTCCCCTTCCTTCCCCCCAGATCTTCAGATGGGACCCAGCCCTACCGAAGAAGAAAGTTTTCCTCCCTGTGCCCCTGGGTGCTGCAGGAGCTGGGAGCGCTCAGGCAGGGGCAGGGGCTGCCCATGGCAGGGGGGAGAAGCACAGGCAGGAGGGGGAACATGAGTTCAAAGGGAGTTTGGGCTCCAGAGCACCCTCATAGTCAGACAGGTCCATGAAGGAGGGAGGTGAAGAAGTACATGAGCATTACTTTTGGCTCAGCATTGGCAATTCTTGGGCTAAGTGCAGTAAGCAGGAGCTGAGAGCAATCTTTACGGGGCCTGTAAGGTAAATTTGCTTCGATGTTCCTCTACCTGAGACAAGGTGAGATGCAGCCTATGTGTCCCTCCACCACGGTCATGCCTACAGCACTACTGTGGCTCAGCAGTGGCTGGGTCGGGGACTGCAGGCAGTTCCTCTTCATGGAGAGGAGTGGGGGGAACATCGGGGCTGGGGCTGGCAGGAGAACTGCTGGGTCTGTTGCAGGCCAGGGAGCTTGAGTAGCGCAAGCAGAGGGATGTGTGCATTGGAACTGAGATTGACCTCTGGGCTGACTCTGCGGCTGTGGGCTACCCCTGACCCATGGTGCAATGTGCTCTAACCCACTGTGGGTTATCCCCCAACTGCTGCAGGATCCTTTCTGGACCTACTGTGTGCTGCCCCTAACCTGCTGCAGCATGTCCCCCAGCTAGTCCCAGGATGTCCCCCTAGACCTGCTGTGGGATGTCCCCAGTGTGCTGTAGAATGTGCCCCCCAAGCCTGTTGTGGGTTCCCCCTAGACCTGCTTAAGGCCATCCCCTACATACTGTGGGATTGCCACCCCCAGACCTGCTGTGGGCTGCACCCTATATTCACAGGACGCCCCCTGACCCGCCCTGGCACGTCCCCTTGACCGCCATGGGACGTTCCCCCCGTCGTGGGCTGCCCCCTCAGCCATCCCCCGGCCGCTCTCCCCGGCAGCCGCTGGGGCTCGTCCCGCGGCCGCGCACCTGGGCGCGGTGGAGTGCGCGCGGCGGTCCGCGGCCGCGGCGCTGCCAGGGCGGGGGTGACTCACGCTGCCGCCAACGGCAGCCCCCGGCTTTATAACGGCTGAGGCGGCCGCCGCGCCCGGCTCCGCTGCGCCGCGCTGCGCCCGCGGGGAGCGCAAGAGTCCGCGGCCGCGGGACGGCACCATGCGGAGCTTGCGCGGCGCTCCGCCGGTGCTGCTGCTGCTGCTGACACTGCTGCTGGCCGCGGGGCACGGAGCCGTCATCACCGGGGTGAGCGCCGCCGCACGGCACCGCGCGGGCCGGCCGGGACCGACGGCACCGACGGGACTCGCCGCGCCGGCACCGGCAGCCGCTGGCGGGCTGGAGCCGGGCGGGGGCTCGGCGGGAAAGCGTAGTGTGGCGGGGGAATGGGGGGCTCTGCTGGGGAAGCAGGGACAGGAGCTGGGGGGCTTCGGTGATGGCGAGACATGGGGGGGCCGCCCGGGACAGGAGATGCCAGGTTATAGCGGAGCGCTCTCTGCCGTGAGAGATGCCCGGAGCTGGGGGTCTCTTTGGGGTGAACACTGCCGGGACTCGGGGGTCTGTCCGGGATGAGTGATGTCAGGACAGAGGAGTCTCGAGTAGGGTGAGTGATGTCCAGAGCTGGTGGTCTCTCTGTGATAAATGGTGACCAGGATGGGGAAGGGAGGGCTGTGCCAGGGGTTGAGAGATGCTAGGTTTTGGGGGTCTCTCTAGGATAAGTGATAACAGGACGTGGGGGTGACTCTGAAGTGAGGGATGCCCAGAGCTGGGGGTCTCTCTGGACTAACTGATACCAGAGCTCGGGGGTCGCTGTAGGATGAATGATGCCAGGATGTGGGTGGGTGATACCAGCACTCGCGGGTCCTTGGGGTGAGGGATGCCACAGTGTGTTGTCAGTCTCTTTGAGTGTGGGACGCCTGGATGTGGTGGGGTGGTGTCTCTAGGCTGATCTGTGAGTGTCTGAGGCTTCTGCTGCTTCTCCAGGGCTGGAAGTTTCCTCCCCACCCGACCCCTCCCATGCATCCTCCAGCCCGGGCTGCCCCCAAACCTGCACTGGGAATGCCTGGCTATGGGCACCGTGCTGCCCGCTTGTGCACCCTGAGCTCCTCCAGCTCCTCCAGTCCTACTGCTGACAGGGCAGGCACTGATATCACAATCTTCGCAAAATGCTGCTTCTTGCTTTTGAGTATGACTGTGCTGCTTTTTTTCCTCTATAGCCATCCATTGTAAATGAGTTTTCTGTTGTTGTTGTTGTTTTTAGGCTTGATGTTTACTTTGGGTTTGAATTTTTTTTTTTTTTTGCAAAGACATTATTTAACCCAAAGCATTGCATCACTCTTAAGTAAAATGATTTTTTCTAGTGTTTGCTTTGGACTAATAACCCAGCGCTTGCATTCCTTTGAGAGCTTACATGTCTTTTGTAACCATCAGAAGTTGTACTCACAGCAGCGGATCACTCTGTGGCTGTCCAGGCTCCCGGTCCCTTCACTGAAGTCTACAAAACAGCTCATAAGCATTTATTCGGAGGTCAAATCAGCTCCCAGGACTGATCAATTTTCAGAGCAGAGTGTGTGGAGGAATTTTTTAATATTTGAGAATTTCAAGTTTCTTTGAAGTAGAAATATTTCCAGCAATGGGTTTATATAAGTCTGTTATTCAAGTTATGGCTACACATTAAAACATAATCAATCCATTAAATAAAGTAATTACGAAGTGCTGAATAGTAGATCAAGGATAAAGTGGGTTCAAAAAGTAGAAATAGATTAGAATTAGAAAATGTTATTTTAATAACTATTGCAGTGGATTTCTGCTTAAACAACTTGGATGCATTTTTGGCTTCTGATGAATGTGCAAATCTCAGAGGAGAGCTGATGTAGATATTCCTGTCCCTATTCTCTGAGCCTGAAAGGTGCTTTTCCTTTGCAATTTAAGGACTTGATTCAAACCTTCCTCACTTCAGCGGTGGTTCATGTGCTGACTTTAGTTGGCTTTAGAGCTGGCATTTTCTTCAAGTTGAGTTTTCCACAAAACTGTGTTTAATGGGGTGCTGAAAAGGAATGTCCTTCATGTTGTGTCCTGTGAAGATTAGGAGTAGCAGTATGAATTACACACTGGAGATAAGATGTGGGCAGGAGGATTTGGGCTGAATATTTTCAAAACTTGTCATACATATTTAGGAGTTCTGCCAGATGTATATATGTGTGTGTGAGTTTTAAAAATAAATTGTTCAGAGCAGTGTATGCTGGCTAGGATGTACTCAGACCTGTTTTGTGGCTCAGTGGTACTTCATTCCAGGACCAGTCCCACGGAGATGGATGGGGTTAGATATACAAGTGAGATAAAGAGGGGATCGGGTCCTGAGCAGTGAGGAACAGCAAAGACTGTGGCCCCAGCTGAGCAGCAGATGCTGGTGTGTCAGGGGCAGCCAAAACCACTGGATCAGCAGATCAGCAGGTTTTTTTTTGTGACCAGGGCAAAATTAGACCATTAGAGCACTTTTTTCTTTTTCCTTTTATTTATTTTTTTTTTTTAAGAGAGAGTTTACAAAGTAAACATAATCTACCTGGCAGGCTCTAGCAGTAGTTTTATGGCCATATTTGTCTTACAAGTAAATACTCTGTGTGTTTGGGCTCACCTGTAGCAGAGAGCTGCCTGTTTCATTAAATGTGTGTTTAGGGCTGCTAGACGTTCGTGTTACACATACTAGTTGTGGCTTGACCTTAATGCAACAGTTGTGTCCTAAATTACTGGCTAATCTGTAAATATGTATTTTGATCTGGCTTCTGCTGGTTGACTTAGTATAATATTTACCCAGTAGAGTACAGTCTAGTGGCTTTTATCATGTAAATCCCAAGGTAAGATCTGGTTTTTTTAATTCTCAAGGGAATGTTTCTTCTGACGCAGTCTTCCCCAGAGCTGTTATCATCTTTTATATACATTTTTTACAAGTTGACTATTTATGTACTGCTTACCAGTGCCTTTGGTCTATCACTCCTCATGGAATTTCATCAGAGAAAAGAGACTGTTCTTTGCAATAAAGTAATACAATAAAAAGTCTGATAAGCTTTTGGTTTTTAAAAAAAAAAAAAAGCAAAAGATGTGCAGTAACTTTTTTCCAAACCCTAAAATATCAATTGTTCTTCACAGTTTCTGTTTTTTAGAACATGCCCAATAGTTTGCATTTTGGTTTGTGCTTCTCTAAGCTGTATTGGGTAAGCGGTTGAAATATTTCCCTCCCCTTCGCAGGAAAAATGCTACCACAGTAGCATATTTTTTATGTGGACACTTACACAAAGCTTTTTCTATTACACATTTAAGATCTCTTTTAGTTACATATGACTCTAGACAACAACCACAGAATCCCTGTTTGAATTTGTATTTTAGTTACTTCCACTTGAACTTCTCTGACAAAACTATCATGCAGTATTGCATTTGCGAAGGTACTCAAACATAAGATATTATTATAAGAAAGTAGAAGGAATTGTTACGTAAAAGTATTTAAATTAAGATATAATTTCATATCTTAGCTTCTCTGGAGGACAGGATTCCTGATTATTTAGTGCACTTAGTCCTTGCACCTGCCTGAGTTCACTCAGGCTTCGATCTGGGAAAGCAGAGTGGGACATGCCACGATCCATCAGTGCTCAGAACCTGCGACTGTAAATCGCTGACAGTCCTGGATCTGGCCCCGAGCAGCTCCGTATGTGCTCGTGGCTTTAAACATCCTGGGCTCAACAACAAAACATGCCAGGAGCCTGGATGTTCATATCCATGGGAGATACAAGTATTGCAAATCAGCCTTAAATCTTGTTAGTCAGCCTTAAAGAGCAATGATAACTTGTGGGGTGTCAGAGGCAGCTCTTCAGCATCTGATCTGTCCTATTCCTGGAATACGTTTATTATTCACTGTATATGCCTCATGCTGTGTTGAACTCCAGGCCTGCGACCGAGACCAGCAGTGCGGAGGAGGGATGTGCTGTGCCGTCAGCCTCTGGATCCGCAGCCTGCGAATGTGCACGCCGATGGGAAATTTGGGAGAGGAGTGCCACCCCTTGAGTCACCGAGTGAGTATGTCATCAGGGGAGCTGTGGGACCGGAGCTGGCAGGGCAGAAAGCAACAGGAATATATTGCGCTGTACATCGCATTGCATAAAAACTATACGTAGTGAAAACATTACAATACTCAGCCATTCACATCTGTACAGAAAGAGCACTCAAGGTACCTACGTAAGGAAATACATTACTGTCAGAATTATGCTGAAGAGAATCAGAGGATGAAAGTAACACACGCTTTTCGGTTTGTTTTCTTATTAGTTTGTTGTTGCTGTTTTGCTTCATTACACAATCCAAAACAGACTTAGCAGTTCCCAAGCTCAACCCTGCGGATGCCTACATGTGTGAGCAGGAGCATAGCAAACACCACCGACCTCAGTGGAACTGAACAAGATCCCATCAAAAGCATAAAAATGTCACCAGATGGTGTTGGGACACCTGGTGTATCACTGCAGCATGGTGCTTGTCATCAAACAGGAATGGCCCATCACGCTCCAGAGGCTGAGCGCCACTGGTGCCTTCAAAAGCCATTGAGAAGGTGTTGGCACGCACTTGTACTTTAGAAAACTCACCACAGGCTCTCTTAGCTTCTGTTCTACCTATTAATTTCAAATATATATGTGTGTATACATATATGTACACACATATATATAACCCTAGTTACATATTTGTATGTTATTATATGATACAGTACACCATTAATATAACAATTTTAACAAATACATTTATTTAAGGATATGTAACTAAGTATATTATATGTAGTCTGAAAAAGGCTGTTTATTTATAAATAATACAATCTGTATATAAAAGATTGAATGGAGTGTTATCAAGGAAATTGAGACCCTGGTGATCTCCAGAGCCATCCTCAGGGAAGAGTATGGCCCAAGGGTTGTCACATGTAAAAAAATCAAGGCAATAAATTTATTGTGTAAACATGCAGCTAGTTAGCTGTCTCTCTCTGACTTATCTGATGCCTGGCTTCTCAGTTGTATGTCTGCAGTTTATGTTCTCAGTTTTAGGAAGCACAAGGCTCTGTTCTGTTACAGTTAATTTTTTAACTCTTCTGCTGTGATATTGGGGACCAAATTCTCATTTTTACTATGTAATGTAGCAGTTTTTTCTTGTAAGGGCTCTTTATGTTAACAGGAGCCTCAGGATAAGATAAATTGTCTTCTAGGCTGGTCTTTTTATTAGTTTATTGCTATTGGACAATAATTTATGCTGTCTCATATTTTAAGATAATTGCCTGCATAATTACAGTCAGAGAAGATGCCTGTCCACCCCAGACTCAGAGTCACAGTCACTGATGTTTATAAGCTTTATTAGGTTAAATTTAGATTTAGATGTAGATTCCTCACTCCCTGCTCTTCATGACAAACAGGAAATTGATTTACCATAGAATGTGAAAACAGGAATTTTTAAGGATGGAGAGTTTGCTCAACAGTTCCCCTCCCCTAAATATTTGGGTAGGGGGCAGATGGGAGACCAACTGCCCTCAGGACCAAAACGTTTCACCTGGCTGCAAGTCAGGTACAAATCAGACACCACCATGGCCACACCACCCGCTGGCGCCTGGAGGGACCCTGGAGGAGATGGCTGGTGGTTGGGCTCCCACCTTCTAGTTTCCTTCTCAGCAACTAGATGGCGTTGGCTTGATGCCATTGACAACCTCAGCTGGCATTGCAGAGGCGGAGTTTGCAGGCAGGGCCAGGCAGGTGAGGGTTGTTGGGGTCAGCAGGCAGAGCTGGCAGCAAGGACGTGGCTTTCCTGCTACCGTGCACCTTCTGGGAGATTCTTTGTTTGCTTTTTTACCTAAAACTCCTATCACCACATGGTCATGAAAACCCAGCGCTTGGCACATGGTGTGGCAAATCGTGCACCAGCTCCTGCCACGTGGGCTCTGTTTGCACCCTGGCAAAGCACCTGTCCCTGCAGAGCTGTCACCCACTGTCCTCAGTGTCACCCGCTGTCCTCAGCCAGGTGCATTATTAGGCCATATCTTCAGCATGAGAGTCCTGCTGAAATGGACATTTCCTTGCAGTGAATATAATGTCTTTAATTAATCACTTGAGCTGTTGGAGGGCTGAGAGATACCTCTGAGTCAGCCTTACCAGCCCCAGGAACTCAGATTTTAGGCTTTTCTGCAGCACTGTCTGTGGGTAACTGAGAAGTGTGATTCCTGCAGGGAGTCACAAGCACCCGTGGTTGGTGGTGTCTCCGTTCATGGGGATAGTGTGAGAACGCTCACAGTGTCCCTCACTGCTCTTCAGACAGTGCCGCGCAGGGGGATGATGCTGGCCCAGGGCACTGCAGGTGATGTGACCCCCAATACCCAGTGAGGTGTGACTGCAGCTGGGCAGGTCCTTGGTGTGACACACTGGTGGAACACATAGGATTTTCTCCCTTCAACTTTCTTAAAGAGAAAAATTGCACACTGACAAAAAGTAATCTTGAAATATTAAAACTGTAATCTCAAAATGCCCAGAAATGAGGGAATTAGGGCTGCCCACCCAGCTGACTTTGTACCTCTGTGCTTCCCCTGCTGCATCCCAGCGGATGCTCAGAGCTTGCTGTCAGCCAGCGGCACCACGGCTCCCGGCCACACTGTCCCACAGGGTTGCCCTGCTCAGCTAATGTGCTGGCAGAGACACGGCTCCAGTAGAAGATAGAGCTTGTGATCAAGTTGTTAAAGAGTGTCAGTGCATGTGCTCATCATGGCGCAATTAGATTTGCTTAATGCAGACTGTATGTGTGCTCCCTGCAACACAGTGTGGCTGGAGGAGGGTGGGATGAAATGAGAAAACTCTGCCCTGTGGTGAGGGGATCCTGCTCAAATGGGGTCAGGCGAGATGACCCACAGAGATCCCTTGCAGCCTGAATTACCAGGGGCTCCTGCGGTCTCCGCATCCTGCTGTGTGGCTGACAGGCTGCTCTGTGCTGTATGGTAATGCAGGAACCAGGGCAGTGCCCAGGGCAAGCAGGAAACCCCTGCACAGTAAACATCACAAAACGTGATGCTAAAGGCCAGTGGTTTCACAACAACCTCCTTTATGAAACAGGACTAAATGGAGAACATGTGTCAGAGATGTAGATTTACACAGCAACATGGACGGCTACATTTTACTCTTAACTGTGGCTTGACTGGGAAATGCAATGGGGTTGGCTTCACTATCTGCTGTCTGGCCCCTGCACCTCAACTCTTGGGGACCTTCTGCCCCTGAGGGAGGTGGGCAGCATTCCCCATATCCCCCCTGTTCATCCAAATGCATCTCCCCAACACCATCACCTGTGCTCTCTGCCCCTGACATCTGTGCTCTTTGTCCCCAGGTTCCCTTCTCCGGGCGGCGGATGCACCACACCTGCCCATGTCTCCCTGGCCTGGCCTGCCTACGGACTTCTCCCAGCAAATTCAAATGTTTACCGGACTTCAGAAAAGAAGATGTCTTCTTTTAGCAGGAGCTCTTCGGTGCTAGAAAGAGCCACTCGCTGTATTCTTTTTCTTGTTATTGTGATGAACAAGGTACTCGCCAGGGGAAGCCCTTGACCATACCTTCCTGCCTCACCAACATTAAAACTGGAGATGACATACTGTGCTGTAGTAGCCAAGGTTTTCAGGAGGGACTCGTAATGGTGGATGCTTTCATTTTGGGGTGAGCAAACTGAGATTTGCTAAGCTGGCACTGCTTTCTGAGGGCAGGAGCTAAACGATTTCTGAATCATCTTGTGGTCTTCATGGTTCCATCTTAATCCCAGAATGAAAATATCCAAGATTATTATCAGTTGTGGAAAATTTTGGCCATGTTTTTACACTTTAGAATGCCTGAATTGAACTGAGAGTCAAATAACTGGATGGTGTGAAGCATATGATGATTGCCAAAACCTCCCTGTCTTTACATTACATTTCATATCTTTATTAATATAACTGTATTTGTAAGTTAGGCGCATCTCTAGGGTAAAAGTTTAACCAATAGATGTAGATTTTACACTTTTAAAAAGTGGCAGGTGGAACCAAAGCATTTCAATATTTAAAGCATTAAACAATTTTGTTATTTTAGTATTCTAAGACAAGAAGTTGTTGTTACTTGAGTTGGTGTAAAACTACCTGATCATCTCAAACTATGTATTAAGATGTAGTTTATATTAAAAAAGGAACCCTGAAGTTTATTGTAATGGGCTGCCTGACTTCTTGTATATGTATCAAATTTGCTGTGTAAAAATTCTGTATCAGAATAATGGCAGTATATTATTTGATTTATTTTAATATTATAACTTTATTTTGTCATTGTGGTTTTCCATTTTTATTCAGTGTAATCTGTTATCACATACTCGATTCACCCAAGCTAGCAGACCTCCTTGCGGATAGCTTAGCAAAGGATTATATACCTCCGGCTGCTTTTAGGGAAACTCAGCAGTTTACAAGGCAAGAATTCCTCAACCAAGCTGCAGTCTTAGGTGATGGAGGAATCTTGATGTAGCTAATACAAGAGGGTTTTCTTGATGTGTGCCTTAAAGGATCAACTTCAGCCTAGCAAACATAAAATTTGAGGGTTTTCTATGAAATACTGTGCAACTTCATATTTACTTGTCAGTCCCTGGAGCTGGAATTCTGAAAGTTTGTGTGAGTTTCACACGTTTCTTGCTCTCAGACATGCAAACATATGCTGGAACTGGAAAAGTGAAGTCATTCATCTTTCAACAATCAGTGCTTTGCTGCTGATGGCAATGAGGGGTTTGAGAGAAGTTAGCACACTTGTATCAAAGCAAATACCTGTATTAGGGAAGATGAGAAATGTCCCAGCGCGTTTACTAGGTACCTTCCCCTGCACTCCACAACCTCGTGAGGAGGTAGAAAAGGACAACTGGATATGCTATTTGCCCAAATGCTTGTGGATCCTGCACACATCAGAAAAACATATGTCTTGAGAGACAGGATTGAATCCTCCCAACTCTGACCAGCCCAACCCGGGGCTCCCACTGCAATGCCTATACATTGCACTTCACCCTTTGCTCTGGCGATGCAGCAGTTCTGCAAATGGCAACAGACACAGGTCCTGTAGGAAAAAAAAAAGAGTAAGACTGAGGTGTCACCAAACAGTAAATTTATACATTGTTTGCATTAATGTGATCAGTGTCTATATGAGATCTGAAGCCTTAAAGATGCTTACCTCTAACCTGAAGGGCTGGATTGTGCTGGTAAAAGACCAGCTCATTCCTATGCTAATGCAGTGACCTGTGAGCACTGCAGAAATTCCCATAACATGGATTTAAAAACAAACCCCATATCTGGTCCTGCCACTGTCACTTAATAGTGGGGCTCCCCAAACACCCTGTGAGTCTGCAACACAGTGTGAGTCTGCAAAGGAGGAATGCACTGGGAGCCTGGGAGTTGCTTTTCTGTCCGTATCTATCAATATAAAATTAGCTTAACCCCATGGACTTCAGTTTACACTCAAAGGGAAAACCCAGAAGGAAAACAGAAGCAGCCTAAATATGAAAGCGTCCCATCTCTTGCTCCATTCATTTTTACTGAAGGACATTGTCATGGTGCTCAAAACAAAAACCATAGCAGGAAATACCAGCCTTGCTTCTAATCTCTCATCAGCATAAATCACCAGTGACTCCACTGAGGTAATAAACCTGGTTTCTATCATCGTAAGTGTGTGGACAATTATATCTGATGACCGCCTTAGACCTGCAAAACCAAACTCCTCAGAGAGTTTATCAGACAAGAGCAGAGCAACTTTCTAGTTGTAATTTGTGCCAATTAACTTGTGAGATACAGCACTCATCTGGGTAATGAGAACAGCCTCAATTACACAACTTCAAAGTTCACACCATGTATAGGAGGATGAAGTACTCGTGTCCTGTAGGTGCTCCTGGGCCGGGCATTAGGAAGGTGTTTCTTTGAGAGACATTATCCTGGACTTGTCCTGAAGAGGCTTCTCCACACCCTCCCTGCCGCAGCCTGTCTGTCTGCTGCCAGAGCACAGCTGCTGGGGAGAAGAGCTGAAGGCAAAGCCTCACTGTCCTACATCCGCACTCTATTCACTTGCCAATAATTATTACCACGATTCCTCTTTTAGTAATTTAATTCTCATTAACTGACACTCGCAATGAAGGTTAGTTGATTTGAGAGATCACTTGGAAAGGAAGATTAAGCTTTTGCATCCCAATTTTTTCCTAATCTCTGTCTTAATCAGCTATCTTTTCTCTCATCCTAGGAGAGATTTCCTAGCCCAAGCACACCTGCAAAATGCCTTTGATTTCTTTCTGCAGTGGAAGCGTGGGCAGGAAACCCCTTTACCTTTGCTTTACAGTGACAATAGGTAAATAAGTGACCACAAGAAGTGTTTATTAATAAAAACATAAATGGTCATGCATGCCCCTCTGCTTTTCCCTAGAGCCAGCCTTTGACTTGAGGGGCACAGCAAACTGGACTTAACACGGATGATGGAAAAGGTGGTCAGCCTGAGCCAGCTCTGCCGTGACACGTTTCCTGCAGAGCCCTGTGCTGCTCGCTTCGCCTCAGCATCACCCCAGCAATAATCCCAGGCCAGGAACAGCTTCCTTGCCTGCCTGGGAAGAAGGGAAGGTGAGAGGTCCTTGTAGGAGAAATCAGATGAGAAAACAGAATAAAACCCGTACAGCCCTGGAAACACCTTCGTGAAAGGGAGAAATCTCATTCTCCAGTACACACAGCTTGTTAAGAGAGAGCCTGGTTTAAACACTTTCCTCTGTTCACTCCACTTAGGAGATCTGTGCCAACATTTGGTTTAATTTTATTAATACTGGAATAATATTATTAATTATTAACAGAAATATGTGCATTAATTTTTAATATTATATTAATATTTATATTGCAGATATGCTATAGAAGAATTATGATATCCCAGCGAACTGTAGGTGTTTCCATGTTTATTACCATATATTGGGTTAGCAAGAGCCATTTCAGGAAACGACACCACCACATATAATGAGTTGCTGCCTTAATTGGATTGCATGCTTATTAGGGAAGGTGAAGCAAGGTGGTTTGGGTTTGCGGGTGCACAGCTGGTTGAACAAGCACACACCTGTAAGCCTTTGGGGCTAGAGCAAAAGCTCTGCTGCTGAGCTGGAGAAAACCCAGTTGAAGCTCAGCCTCATAGGCATCCTCTCGCCCACAATTCCCCCCTAGGAAATTTTGTCACTTTAAAAGAAAAATTGTTATAAAGTTTTCGAGTGAGAGAGTAAAACAAAACAAATTCTCCTGATTGTGTGACAAGGGGGACTCAGACCTGTGTGGGTGCTTACCTAGGAGAGAGATCACCCTAACCACAACCCTGGTTGTATAAGAAGAGTAGCTGAAATGAGGGTAATTGATGTGAGGCTAAAGGTTGTCTTGGTGGTTGAGAGCACAGTATGGAGCAACACATACTTGTATGAAGATATCTAAGGTAGGACACAGAACTAAAATTGGTTTTATTTTCTTGTGTTGGGCTGGAAACTTGAGGCTTCTTGTTATCCTAGAATTTTACTGTAGCAGAAAATTTTATAGCATGCTATGTGAAGAGATAGTTTGCTAATTTGCCTCATCAGCACGATATGCTAAGTATGACCACCGGCTGAGGTCCTTGCTGATGCATCCCCTGCTCCAGTAGCTCTCTGATTTGTTATTATTGCACAGATGGATATTCAAAAGAAACAGAAGGTGCTAAGAATCCCTTGATTTAAACAAGATGTCTCAGGAATTTGATCTTGACAATGTGTAACATGTTTTCCAGAAGGAATTAGAAAATTGCAGGAAGAGAAAAGGCTGTGCAAATACAAGATAATTTTGATAACAGCAAAATCAATGTGCCTTTCTCTATTGCATAGATATGAAATGCCAAACCAACGGGGTACAGCTGTTAGACTAATCAATTATTCTGAGCACAGGAATGGAAATGAGTTTAATGCACATCAAACATACAGCAAATCACCTGTCATTTCTCAAGGAGAATCCTGGGTGCATGCAGACCCAGCCCAGTGCAGTAGGATACGTCTCAATGATTTGGCAGGGCAGATTCCCCTGTATGCTCCAGCCACCTCAGAGGACGGTGGCAGCCTTTGGCAACTCTGCTGGGTCATCAGGCCTGGGAAAGGCTGAATGTGAAAGGCTGAAGCTGAGTAAGCCTGGCATGCTGAAGGGGGAGGTGGATGCAGCATGTTTTGTGACAGGGATCACAGCGCAGGGTAACAGCGAAGTGTGCAGGAAAGGAGGAGTGAGCAATAGAACCACATAGCACATATGAAAACACCCCCATGCCACAGGTTTCCCAAAGGTCTGAGTGTAAGAAAACTTAGTAGCAGGGAGGGCAGGGGTGGTGTGAATGAATGCATGCCTGATGTAAAAATGACAGAAAGTCTCTGCAAACCCCAATTTGCCTGTGAAACTAGGTGCATGTTAATTGTGTGCCAGGAGTGCCCCGAGCATCTCGGATCAATGCTCCTTTGTACGATGGCACCAGATATCAGCATGTTACTGGTATGTCCCTGTTTGCAGGTCATAAGTCTCATAGACCACATACAACACGTGTCTGTGCCGTATGCAGCATGTACCCACACTGCTGCAGCCTGAGCTCTCCTGGGATGCATAACTGTCCCTGTGATGTGTCCCAGCCAGTGCCATGGGGAGGATGGGCTGTAGCTGTGTCCCTGCCAGTTCCCCACAGACACGAGCGCAGGGACCCCCATGGGGCTCTGCATTGCTCCACATGGGCAGTGTATCTCTTCCCAGCCTGGGAATCCTGCCCAGGCCTCCAGAACCTCAGCGCCGTGCCTCCACCACAGCATCACAACACGTGGAAGGGATTAAATCTGGTTTTAAATGTAATGCGGCTTTGTAAATCCCAAGGCTGTAATGCAGTTCAGAAGCAGACTGAAAATATGGCTTGAGTCCAGCCAAGTGAGTAGGGCTGAGCCTTCTTTATTTACTTTTTCTCTTATACGTGTGAGTGCACTCAGGTCAATTAATACAGGCATTTGTGGGCTCTTTCAGTGCAAGTGGGCAGCTGTGGCTCTTGCTGCAAAGAATGCACAAACCAGCAAAGCTGCTATTAATTTCAGGTAGTGTGAAGCTGGGCCCACTCTTTTATTTACTCCTCGAGGCTACCCTGGAGCCCAGGCAGAAATTTCACTGCATCCTGTCGAATTAGTAGATTTCCACCCCCACCATCACCCCCTAATTTCTTCTCTCACATTGGTGAAACCTTGACAGGAAGGTGCCTCACCCCTTCAAATTCAATGGCAAAACTTCCTGACTGCAGTGGTGCCATAATTTCACCTCCCTCCTCACCCTGGTTTGAATAAAATCCCTAAAGTTTCTAACAAACTTTTTACACATTGCAACAGAGCCTTCAACTATTTGGATTTAGTTTACATCAGCACTTATGCTCAGGGAGATATTGCACAAGCGGAGGGTAACAAAAAGTCTGTCTGGCTGAGAGTTTAGGATCTATTGGTGAGGAAAATTAACACTAGGACCTCTGTCCCCACCAGCAGCTCTGTGGGCAGGTCCTTCATGGCCCTGCCAGCAAGCACTTTGGCAATGCTCACTCCAAACGAGTCCCTCTTTGCTTTCATGCCATGGCTCCAAGCTTTACCTCTGCCTGTGATTCTGCTGGCTCCTTGGCTCGGGTGCCCATGTTCTCCCCTTTTAGTCACACTGCAGCTTGGCTGAACATATTGCACACTCATCCGCCTTCCTCCACACCCAGATGTCTTCTGCAGCTCTGCCGGAGCTCGCTCGCTGGGGCAACTGAGCTGGTCCCTCTGCCCCAGAGCCACTGCAGACCTATGGCACCCAGGAGACTGTCCCCTCTCTTCCCTCGGCACAGCACGCCAGGGGACCTGCTGTGTAGTGTGAGCATGCAAGGCCTAATGAGGGAGGAAAAGGAAAAAGCCCCGTTGATTTACTCGACTATCAAGCTACTCAATGGTTTACTTTCCATCACCCTCCTGCAAGCACTTGGTGACAGATGGGGACAGATTGAGTGGTTCGATGGAGGGAGGTAATATTCCACTAAATCATTCCTCTTACTCCCTCTGTCATAAAGCACCCAGACTTCCACCCTTCCTTCTGTATCTTTCTGTATTTCCCCCTGTGGAATTTTTTTAATGACAAAGCCATTTTAGCTCTACCTCTGCTAAAATTCCTGAGAGAAGCAAGCACTGGTATTTATAAGGTGTGATAAAATGGGTGTTTTAAAACAGCTAGCAAAAGGAAAGAGTGAATTACAGAGAGGGCTCTGGTGCTGTTTACTGGTGCCTCAGATTCCTCTTTCTCCCTGCGTGCTGGGGCTGAGCCCCAGAGCCGGTGCAGGGCCCGGCCGGGCAGGCAGCAGGCTGCGGGGCAGGTGTGCCGTGGGCCGGCGCACAGGCTCAGGCTGCACGTCTCACAGATGGAAGATCCATTTTTTTCCCTGGATGATTTGTTCCAATGGTTAATCATCCTCACACAAACACAGGATTTTTTTTTTTTTTAATGACACACCAGTAAACAACATTCGGAAACTTTAGGACAGGCTTTCTCTTCACCGGGTGATCTCTTGATTTCTGCCTACTCTATTAGCGCTGTGATGACTGACGAAAATTAACTTGGACTTCACAGCTTCCCTGTGCCCTTGCAAGACTAGCTTTGAACTTGAAAGCCTCCTACACAAAGCGCTTTGCGCTATCAACCTGGTCATGGTAGAGGTGAAAAATGTGGCACTGAGAAAGTGGCTTTCCGATAAATACATCCACAGTACAACCATGCATGACTCACGAGATCAAAGACAGAGCAAGAACTGAGGTCATTAAACATGAATAGAAATACAGAAATGCAACAGCTTGCATTAAAGGCTTAGCTTGACTTTAAAGCCAAGTGATGAAAGCTTATGTAGTCAGCAATTGTTCACCCATGATAATGCTCTGCTCTTGCCATCAGTAGTTCTGTGCTTTACAAAGGTAAGAATAATTAATCATTTTTCAGATAAAGTACAGAGGTGTGGGGCAGTTAATGACTCGTATCCTGTGAAAATAGGCCCAGAGATGCTCAGCATCATCAGCTCTAGGGAAAGTTAGATTGCCACAGGTGTCAGGCCTGTTGGTAAATCAGCTCTTGGTCACCAGTTCTACAGCTGATGGGTGAGTAAGGATTTAACCCATACAAGATCCTCGAGGAATTAAATGTCATCAGAGATCAGCAGCATAAAAGGAGGTTTGGGGTAAGACTTCCGTCAGCACAGCCTCAGCTTCTAAGAGACCATCCTTGTCTATCTTTCTCTGATGGCTCCATTTTTTCAAGATGTCCTATACTTTATAATTCTGTGAAGCTTACGGACACTGTAGCAGGGGAGATATTTTCCGATTCTTATCACAATAGAGTTAATTGTAGCCTGTGCAGTGTTTTGAGCAACTATAAAGGAAGCTGTGCTAAAATTGAGGACTTCAGGAGACCTCTATTAGAAAACAGCCCCCCTGCCATGTTTCTAATAATTTTTTTATTTGCAGCATAACTATCTAATAAGGTTTCTGGGGCATTCTGATACTGCACAGAATCATCTAATCTTCAACCTAAGTTAATGAAGTGCTTTGAGATACTTAACATCGCATTCTGTCAATATGTGTCTATTACTCTGACCGGAGTCACTTCTCTCGGGGTGGCTTGTTGGCAATTCTGAGCAAGTGCAGGTGGTACAAAGGAGCAAGGTGACTGTACTTTACGGTGTGGGGCAAGTGGCAGAGGTCCAGACAAACTCCACGCGTCCTTTGCTGGGAAGGGTGGGAAAATGCCGGCTTTGCTCTCCTCTGAGCTCAGCACATGTCCCAGGGCAGTCTGGCAGCATGTGGCGGAACAGCTTTCTGGAGGTGTAGCTGTAACACCTCCAGGTAGACCCACAGGAAAGAATTGTTGCTGTCAAACTAAGCTAAATCCACGCCCTTTTCCTCCAGGCTACTGGCTTCACACAATTCTGAGAGGCAGCTTTGTCTCCCCTGGTTCAGAACTGGTACTGGAAAAGCAAATGATGACAGTTTGTGGGCTATGCATCCCCCTGCTCATCCTCCACCTCTAGCACGACCACTAAATGAGACCTCTACCCAATGAGATAATTTGTCTGGGACCAAATATTTCAGTCCCTTTCCTAGCAAACTCTTTCCAAATCTAACAGCAGAGCTAGAAGCACCCCACAGTACTCCAAGCGTTGAGTGTTCTAAATCAGAGATCACCCCAGCCACTCCTTGTTGAGACTTCAGACCAGTGTCGTTTTTCAAGCTGGTGTGACACTTTAGTTTATGCTAAAACTCCCCACTGACTTCTAGATTTTAACTGGGGAAGTTTGCCAGGAATGTGTTAAATACCTGGTGAGTGAGTAAAGATGCCAGCAGCAATCAAGATTTTTTTCCAGAGCAGCTATTAGCGCAACTGCAATTCTTCACCACAGCTATGCAAAAGCAAGAGCGCTGTGACCTCTGAGCCAGATGGCAGAGAATCTCTGGGGGAGATGATGTTGGTATTTCCTGTGACACTCAGCACTTGTGTTGCCCAGAATATGGAAAATTCTCAAACATCTGGCTGGAGGGGTATAGTGAAGACTGAATCTATATTCTGGTCAAACACAAGTAGACAGAAGAGCTAGGAGAGGCCCACTACCATGCAGCTCATCAAACCCTCCAAGTATTTTGCATTTTTGGTCAGTGGGGATGGGGAGAGGGGTTCAGATCATCTGAGTTTTCCCAAGTGAGCCCAGGACTTGCACAACAAGCTGCAATAGCTGCTCACATGGATGTGGGAGGTAATTATTAACACTCAGCTCTCAGTGAGTCTCAGCCATTAGCATTTTTGAGTGAGACCAGCAGCACTCTGGTTTTGGATGGGCACTGGGGGCACGGAGGTTTGCAGCCACCCCTCACAGGTCTCAGCAGCATCAGGGGTGTCTCCCTCTGCTCAGCCCATTCTCCCTAATGTTATTTCTCTAATTTTGTTATCCAGAGCAGGTTTTCATCCTCTCCGACACCCCTTCTCTGATCTTGGTCAAAGCATTTAATCTCTATGACCTATTTTCCCCATATGCAGACTAAAGGATGCTGTGAGAACACGCTAGTACTGTGCTTTGGAAATGCTATTTTTTTTTCAACATTATCTTTTCTCAGATTTCAGAAGGAATATTTATCCTCTAGTGCCTCCCCAGCCCTTTCTGTTTTTTCATACTTTCTTGGTGTGCTCTCAGCCAACAGGACAGACTTGCAAAGGGCCATTTCTTGGTGTGCCAGTACCATGTACTGGTTCATTTTCTGCCATGTGTCTGTCCTTGACATTTAGTTCCACATTTTCTGGAATAAGGCCTATTGTTCAACACCCATCTTAACCCTGAATTAAAGCTACTGGAGTTCCTTCTCTTTTGTACTAGTGTGGCCAGGATTACAATCTGCCTGATACCACAAGTACCTAAAATATAAAATTAACTTCAAACAGTGCTGATTCTGCCCTCAGAATACATCAGAAGTCCCAAGACAGTCCTGAAAGCTACATGCAAGCAAAAGGCACAGTCCACAGATAAGCATTTTAAACTTTTTTGGTATTCTTTTGCTGTAGCAAGACCGGGTCTGGTTGCCACTGATGGGTGATAGCAAAGCATCCATTATCTTCAGTAAGAGCCAGACTCTCCCATCTAGTGAGGGCATCCCTGAGATGGGGGATGCCTATGCACAAAGACTGGCATTCAATGCAGCAGTGCAGCTTGATAAGTCTAAATAAAACCATCGGGTCACCCAAAGGTGATTTTTTCATCCCTCTTATACATGATGGACTATACAACTTGTGCTTCATTTTTCTAGAAGTGAAAAATATGGTCCTTGCAGCTTTTAAGGAGGTTTTAAAATAACTATTCTCCCATCTCTGTAGTTTAAATAGAATCATAACCATACTACTTATAGCCTGGAAGAGAGATAGGATGCCAAAATATCAGGCATTTTTAATAGACTAAGAGAAAGAAAACATTGGCTTGGGTATCAGCAGGAATAAGAAAAAGAAGGCAAGATTTGAGTTCTAGGCCTCTACATAGAAAGCTTCTTAAGCTTTAAGGAAATAGGATTCTGCAAAAGTTGGAACCCTGCTGAAAAGACCTAATAATAAACCAGGCTTATAAGGTATACTTGGAACACAAATCCCAGCAACAACATTGACATCTTGCCCCTAAGTCTTTGTATCACAACTCTACCCTATTATTCTCTAAGATGCATTAAGCCATGATCTGATATTCCAGGATGAATACATAATTAACACTGATAACCAACTTCTGCTGTGATCTGAAGTTCTTGACAGCTTTCCTTCTGTACCCAGATGTATTTTCAAACAGCTTTGGAAATTACAATCAAGTCTCACTTTGTTTTCAGGGTACTCCATGCATCGCCATATTTCTTAGCCCAGCTCTGGCAGTGCCAGCACAGCTCTATCCTCCTCCTGCCCACCTTTATGCATCTATACCCAAATTGCAAACTTCTTTTGCACTCCAGAAATGCTGCCTCTCTGGCGTTCAAATCTAAGTTGGGGGTGGAAAGCAAGACATAAAACCAAACCAGAAGACTCTCCTAGTTTCATTCCCTGCCTAAATCTAGAGCTGCCACCTCAGCCCTCTTCTAATCTAACTGTCCAACATTTCTGTGCTCACTTCAGTCAGGACAACTATTTCTCAGTTCATGTCTAACAACTTTGGACTACTCTGTACAGAATTCCTTTAACAGACACAGATTTCTTCATGGAAATTGAGCTTATTTCTATCATTTTGTGTATGACTCGCTCCAGCACCGCGATGACCGATGTTTTTTAAATGTTATATGATACATCAGAAAGAAAGTGCATCAGGGACAGCTTCCTCTGAAAAGGCTAAAAAGTTGTGTGAGGATCCTGCCATCAGGCTGCCACTCAAAATACTTTCAGAGTAGTTTTTGTAGAACGTTAAAGTAGGTTAAAATGCCATGCTTCATAAATGTAAATTACCCATTAAGAATAGTTTACAAATGAGTACAGTATGAACCAAGACACCATGTTAAAAAACTGCCAACTAAAATTAGCGATCCATGATTACTCACTCTTTTCTATCATTAACAGAGGAGCAATTAGCTAAAACGGAAATTTGGTTTCAGTAGACACAAAAATTGTGCTATTTAAACCTGTTGCCCATCATGAACTTAAGTCTTCTTAAAAATCGCTTTAGTCACTTTTATTGGTATAAACACCTAAGTTGAGAGCTAACAGCAAATAAGGATTGTGCTTGTCCATAATAACCTCAGCTGTGAAATCTACTCAGACACAAGACATACAACCTTCCACATACACAAGTTACTTGTCAGCAAAGCAGAATGTTGCCATTCTGAAACAATTACATACAGTAAAAGTTTTCAATATTTTATTAAAGAAAACAGTCAAAATGTACAAGTATTACCCAGGTTTGTAGATAACTTCCTAGAAAGGCAGTAAAATATGAATTTCAATCTAGGTTTTAAAAACTGCTATAGTTGATAATTTTTAAAGTTGATATTTTAAAACCACATTTCACAAATAGTTCTGAAATATTACCAAATGAATAGTGCAACAAGAAAATTGAAATTAGTTCTACACTGTTTGCATGTCAAGCAAAAGTTATAAGTAACTGCTTCAAATACTCAAACCATTTGAGAATGAATGAACCCAACAGCTCCCACCAAAAACTGACTTCTGACCACATTAGGAACGTCCTCTTCTTGTTCTTCACTTAAAATCAAATGATAATAAAACAACACCTCTTGAGGTCATCAAAAATAACTTTAGTATAAAATTGTCTTGGCCCTTATCAAATATTACATGAGTAAAACCGTTAAGCCTTTATCAAAACAGACAGGAATAGGGAAACAAAAAAAATGTCATGGCCTTAATCCGTATCTGTTGGAATCATGTCTAGAAACGTTAGAAGCAAGACCAGAAACTTGGAGCCCTGTTTTGTTTTTAAAAACCACACAATCACAAAGAAAAACAGCTTCTTACTGCCTAAGGTTTAGGGGTGTTCTGCTCAAGTACCTGTTCCCATAGACAGCAACTTCTTACGTTCTGAAGAGAGCATACGCAAAATATAGAAAAATAAATAAAATAGCTTCTTACAGCCTAAGGTTTGGGTGCTGGGTGGTGGTTTAGTATGTCCCCCACAAGTCACACTCTCTTGAGATCATATGCAGAAACATGGAAAATTATATCCATCTTTCTTTTTTAGAAAGAGAAAAGCCCCCCTACATCCCAAAGCTCTTGAGATCGCAAAGGATGGTGCCCTGGGTGCTCTGGATACTTTGGCAGCATGGGAAGTGGGCTCGGAGACAGACCCTGAGCTCCTTGTTGAAGATGAAGCAGAGGATGGGGTTGACCCCTGCCTGGGCAAATGTCATCCAGACTGAGGTGGTCAGGTAGACCTGGGGGATAGAGCTGGCCTTAATGAAGACCCGCAGGTAGCAGGCCACAATGTAGGGGGACCAGAGGAGCAGGAAGAGCAAGGTGATCATGTAGAACATCTTGCAGAGCCTTTTCTCCATCTTAAACTCCTCGAGCACCAGCAGCCTCTTGATCTGGCTGTGGGTGGCCTGCCTTATGCCCACGAGGGTGGGTGGCGTGGGCCCCCTGCCAAAGCCAGCCGTCCAGTTTGCAGCTGCTTGGCCAGTGGCTCCTGGCCCGTGGAAAGTCCAGTTTTGGCTGATGGCCGGTACCAGCTGAGCTGGCTTCATCTTGCGGTGGCCATGGATGAAGAAGAGCAGCTTGATGTAGACCAGGTGGGTGGCAGCAATGACAGCCGCCAGCATAAGCATGAAGCCCAGCGTGTCATTGGCCTTTACATAGCGGTGCTCAAAGATGCACTGCTCCTCTTCCCGGATGAACTTGTAGGTGCCCACATCGAAGACAGGGGGGAAGGCCATGGCCATGGAGAGAGTCCACACCATGCACACCACAGCCAGGCAGGTCCAGCCCGTCATGCGCTTGGCATAGAAGCGGTGGTGAGCGATGGCCATGTAGCGCGTGACCCCCACGCAGAAGAGCAGGAAGGCGGCATGGAAGCAGAAAAGCACGGCCAGGAAGGCCAGCACCTTGCAGCTGAGGGGTCCGTGGGGCCAGGCAGCCCCGCTGCGCACCGAGAGCATGACGAAGGGGAAGCAGGCCAGCGAGCGGAGCCCATCAGCCAGGCAGAGGTCCAGCAGCAGGTAGTACGGGGCGCGGTGCAGGTGCCGGTCCTTGAGGATGAGCCAGGCGAAGAGCACGTTCCCCGCCAGGCTCACGCACAGGATCAAGCCCAGGGTGGCCAGCTTCAGTCCGGAGGCGCTCAGCAGGCCGCCGGCGCTGGGCAGGTGCGGGCTGCTGCTGCTCCCCAGCTCGCTGCTGTTCGCCATCGGGTCCTTCCTCCTCCTCCTTCTTCTTCTCCTCCTCCTCGGCGGCGCCGCGCAGGCAGGCTCGGGGGCTCAGCGCCGGGGCAGCGCGCCGGGGCCGAGGGCCGCACCGCCCGGCGCCCCCATGCCCGCCGCCGCCGAACTCCCCCCGCCGCCAACGCCGCCGCCGCCCCGGCCGCTCCGGCGACGCGGGGCGCTGCCGCCGCGCTCCCCGCGGGCCATGAGGCTCCCCCGCCCCGCGGCCGCGCTAGGGCCGGGCCCGGCGCCGCCGCCGCCCCATGGGGCTGGGGGATGCGCTGGGGGCGAGGCGCGGCGCGGAGCCACCCCCTTACCGCCGGCGAGCTGCTCCTCCGCGCCGGGCGAGGGGCCGGCCGAGCCTGCGCACAGCAGCGGCGGCGGCGCTGCCCAGCTCCCGCCGAGGACAATGGGGTAAATCCCCCTCCCTCCTTCTCTTCCCTTTCTTCCCTTCCCTCCTCCTCCTTCTTCCCTCCGCCCTGCCTCCGCCCCCCGCGCAGCCCGGCCCCTGCGGAGCGCGAGGCTGAGTCAGGCGCGCAGCGGCGCGGAGGTTCCGCTGCCGCAGCGGAGCTGGGAGCGGAACGGAACAGCCCGCAGCCGGGGGCCCCGCCAGCCCCCGCCCTTCTCCCGCCGCCTCCGCGGGGCGGAGCCGGGGGGATGTAGCGGCGGGGTGGGGGGTGTCGCGATGGGGCTCGGAGGCATCCGGGGTGAGCGCGGGATCCCCGCGGCGCCGCTGCGGGGTGGGGTGAGCGGCTGCTGCCGTGTGGCCTCGGACAGCCCCCGCGTCCCCTTCTGGATGCGGAGGGTTGAAGCCGTTTATCGCTTATGCAGCCGATGTGTGTATGTGCATGACACAGGTGCGTATATGCCCATATGCACACGTATTGGATCGATACACACCTGCGGCAGGTATCAATATATCCATGCATTAGTGATATACCCGTGTCACATTCACCAATGTACTTCTGTTACATATAGTCATACCAAATAGCCATTTAACTGTCTGCACATGGGAGGGAAGTCCAGTAGTGCCTGTTGCAGCAGAGCGTCCAGGCACATGGTTCCTTGATGGGTAGGGAGGTTTGCAGCAAACTCGCATGGTGAACCGGTGTGAAAATCAACGAAAAGATGCCTCTGCAAGTCAGGAGCCTGAGGTCTGGGGCCTGACATGGAGTTCCTAACAAGACATAAGGAGAGAGGAGATGGCAAAATGTCCCTAAAGCACATCGACGCTTTCTACATTTCTGCATTGTGCAGGTGCTTACCAGTCTCTAGACTCAGTTACACGAGGTCTGTGGAGGACTGAGCAGCTTTTTGTGTGCTGGGTAAAATGCCTTTGGCCTGACTAGTACAGAGCTTCTGCTGATTGCACCCACACTGTTGGTGCAGTCTTATAAAATGCAGTTTAATTAATGCAGGACAGTGACATGCAGAGCCTTGTCCTTTCTCCCACTTTGCCATCCTTCTGTATGTAGAGTAAGGTCTCTCTGTGTGCCTTGTAAAGCACACACCACCGTGCAGCCCTGGGCTTGCTGGAGATGCTAATGCAATTATCGTACTGTTACTGAGTTTCCTTCATGTCCTCTTGTGAAGGACACATCTGAAATCCTTTTTGAGCATTCTATTAAAAGCCGTCAGTAAATTCAGCATTATTCCAGAAACGATAGCAATTAAATCGTCTGCATCAGCCCTAAAAGTGGATGTCAGTGGACCAGATTTTTAGCAGATCTTTCTGGCTGGTTTCAGAAAGTGCCACTGCATCTGACAGGGACCAGGTACAAACTTCAGTTGTGCCACCAGACATCCAGAGCAGCTCTGCTGAACTCCTGGCATTTGAACAGCGGTAGAAGCAAAATCAGACTTTGCCCCGAAGATGTGTTGAGGGCAATCTGTATTACACACAGGATTTCATTTGCCTGTGGGTCAGGTTTGTATCTGTTATTTATTACTAGTGTTAGGAAAGCAAAGAAATCCAGAGAGGAAATAAAAAGTGGCAGATAATTGAGGTTGCTTTTTGCTTCCTACCAGTATATCTGAGCTGTTTTCAGTTGTTAGGTTTCTCATTTGCACTGAAGTTTTACTGTGACAGAGAATTGCCCACGGGTTGTTCAGTGCTTTGTGCAATTTTCGAGGTGTTTCTCACATCCACGCAGTGACCTGAGTGATGGGTGCGTGGTGTCCCCTCAGCAGCCCATGCACCAGCATCAGGAGTGGTGCCTTTCTGGAGGAGCTGGGGATGTCATGTTCCTCATTTACCTGTGCAACACAGGACCCTGTTCATGGGCTCTCCCACAGCAGGGTACCAGCAGTCAAAGCGCTTTGCCAAGCACGAGTACGAGGATCTGTCGTCCTTGGGGGCACCTGGCTTCTCAGAGAAGCGGAAGAGACCTTATGGCCCATATTAGCTCTGTGATCTCTGCCATTAAGTGAGCAAAAGGGAATAACACACCTGCTTCCCTCCTCTGTGCCTGCAGGTAGGGTTTCTCCTCTCCCTGAATGCTCGCCAGTGCAGCTGAGCTGGCTCAGGAGCTGCCGTAATTCACTGCTATCTTGCCAGGCCAGCAGCAAATTGCTAGCTCATCTTTCTCCCACCTGTAGCAAGGGGAGAGCTGGCAGGGAATGATATTTTTTCCATCTTTCTGGGTCTGCTCCCCTGATAGGGATGCTTTGTAGTGCTGTAGGTGGTTCGAGCCAGGAATTTGGGGCCAGGTTCACTTGCGGGGCTTGCTGAGAGGTGCATTGCTAAAGGAGCAACTAGAGGCAACAGGGAAATAAAAAGCAGGTGTTGGCTTAACAGGCTTCAAACAAGCTGGCTCCTTGCCTCCAACGTGGCCGACTTGAGGTTAGATCCACCAGTGTAATTCTGCCTGCTAGTGACACCCCAGCCCTTGTTCTCATCTCCCTGCCAGAGAAGAGCCCTCCCTGCCCCAGCCGGGTGCCGCCATGCAGGCATGCCTGCACTTCAGGGTGCTGCACCTCCTATTTGCGTCAGCCCCATCAGGTTCAACCAAGGTCCTTGCCCAGGCTCAGACTCAGATTGGACATTAGAGCAGTGCCAAATTTATGGTATTTGACTGAAAAATAAGAAATAGGATATTTAGTAACTGCTCTGCTGTCATGGAGCTGCTCAAGGAGCTTTTCTAGCCTGCCGACAGCAGTGCCCTGGGGAGGGGCCCACCACGAAGAGTCAAAAGGAGCTGCAGGGACTGCCTTGACACCCCTACAGCAAAGCCTTCACCCTCGGTGCTGCTTGGTTCTGCAGGATGCTACCAGGCATCCAGCCCACGGCATGAGTGTACCCCTGGGCACGGCACTGAAACACCAGGCTCCAACCTCCAGTGCCCAGGCAGGGGCTGGAAACACTGGGTGTGCATTGATTTGGGCATAGTCAGACAAAAGCCAGATCCATCGCAGCAGTTGTGGGGAACAGGTAATTTCCAGAGATTGTAATGAGTGTGTTAAGCTATTAATACTTCCCTTTCTCACTTCAATCACTTTCAGAAAATGAGTTTAATGAAGAGTTGTTCTCTGCTTACGAAATGGTGCTGCAGAAGCTAGATGGATTCGTCTGACCTTTCAATGTGCTTTACTTGAATTGCCTGCCTCTTCGTGTTCTCCACTCGCTGCCTAGAATGGGAAAGACAGCTGAAATACAAACTCTTACAGCAAATACTGTGGCGTACTGCTTTCTTTCCACCAGCCACCAGTATTCTTCCCAAAGCCTTAGCTATTTATCATTTGTGATGTTATTTGTGTTCTTGTGTCTGAAAGCTCTGTGTAACATTTCTTGAAAGAGAAGTATCTTGTATCCCTTGGCACTACTGCAGTACAAATCAAAGTGTTATCCCCAATGTGACATAAGAGAAGAAGCAGAAAATGTCTGAACATGCCTGAAGGACAAACTTGGAGCCTCTTCATGGCAGAGACACCACCAGGAAGCAGGACAGGTGAGAGCGGTCAGCCAGAACAACTTTGCCATCGCACATAATTCAGGCAAGGAAAGTTTTCAGGCTTACTAATCAAAGAGATGGAAATGTCAGTCAGGAGCAGAAAGGGATAATGGGGGCTTGAGTCGGATGTTGGCACAAAAAAGATTTGGATCCTCCTTCCCAGCTTCCTGTAATTCCCAGACAGCTCTCCAGATGACAGTCATTATTTGTGTTATCTTTGCACCTAACACAGTGAGTCAGGGACCAGGGTGCTACATAAGCAAAACAAAAAGCTGTCCCTTTTCCAAGGGAACTTGAAATCCAACTGTGAGATGGGAGAGAGAGCCTATATGAACACTAGAGAAGGGGGAGGAGGAGTGAACAGTGAGGCTGCAGCCTGGGGAATGGCATCGGTGCAACTCATCCCTGCAAAGGAGGGAGTGCAAGGAGATAATGAGGTAGATTTGTGGGTGTTTACAAGGATCACAATAATGTGACCATGACAGAAGATGGCACGTTAAGGTAATGTTTGAGCACTGGCTAACATGAATGTCCTTGCAGGGGCAGGAGTTGGACTGGATGATCCTTGTGGCTCCCTTCCAACTCAGGACGTTCTATGATTCCATGAAAACAGTGTGAGAAGTTTTAGGTCTGCAAAATTTACAGTACTACCCAAAATAACTGCATTGCACAGGACTCATGATTGCCCTCTGTAACTGGAGCACAGCGCTGGTATGTGCCAGTGAAACGAAGAAAGATGTAAGCCAATGCTGGGAAACTCCCACCCTACCTCTCACTTCCAGAGGGTCCAGACGACAGGTCCGGAATGGGGCACTGGGGGCTGCCATTGGGCCGGGAAGAACATAGGCAAGCAGAGGCTGGATTTGTGCTCAGCAAAACGCTAATGAAGCATTTTGGATGTGGTTTTGTTCACAGAACTATTAGCACAGTTGTGAAAATGTACAGATGACACCAAAGTGGGTGAGAGCATTAATGTTGCTGCTGAATCCTGGTTTCCTGGATGGCAGCAGAGGATCTGCAGGCAAACAGTCACATAGCTCTATCTTTCTGGCAGAGAGGTATCTGACAGCTAGCTATCACATTTTTCAAGGGCTTGTTCCTAGCTGTTTAATACTTCATATGGTCTCTTGGGGAGGGAGGAGGGAAGAACGGAGGAGTATATTTGGCACAGCAGGAAAGTGGACTCAGGTCTTTTCCATCCCTTAGTGCTGTGCTGTTGCAGAGGGAGAGAAAGCCTCCTTCCACAGCGGTACTAATCCTCCTCCACAGCAAGCTGAACGTTTTGAACTTGAACAACTCCTCTCATTTTTCCCCCATGTGATTGTGAGTCAGGCTGAGCTTCTCTATTCTTCTCCATAATTGAGTAGGAGATTATTTTGACTGGAAATAACCAGACACAGGTATCATGGCTGTGAATGCCTCCGTGCACACCGCTTGCTAAAAGTTCTGTAGCCTTCTGCAAAGGAAGCTG
This sequence comes from Nesoenas mayeri, assembly GCF_963082525.1. Classification (NCBI taxonomy): domain Eukaryota; kingdom Metazoa; phylum Chordata; class Aves; order Columbiformes; family Columbidae; genus Nesoenas; species Nesoenas mayeri. The sequence continues at coordinate 14,387,096 of NC_137560.1, forward strand.
GTCTTTAAAGACTTTGCTCAATGGAGAAGGAAGAAAAGCAGAGGGGAAGAATAGCTCCTTGTGCTCACTTCTATCACTGGCTCTGCTAAACTTAACCAGCTGAATTGTTGGTGACATGCTGTTCTTCAGAAGCAGCTCTTTTGTGGAAGAGCTCCCCTGTGACACGGGGAATAGCCGCAGTGAGACAGGAAAGATCCCTGACAATGGCTTTCCACAGGAGCTGTAGCTGTGATCCAGTCCCATGGACGTGCTGAGAAAGTTAGGAAAAGCCAGTTCTCTAAAAATCTACAGGGGAACCTCCCTTGGCACGGATTTTCCTTTTTCTTCTCTTCCTTTCTCTGTAGCTCTCTCGTGGGACACAGACCATCTGCTTGCCTTGCACTTCCCACCCCTCTGTCCTGGAGGCAGTGAGTGACTGGAGGAGTGCAGGGCAAGAGAGAAGTGGATGTGATTTTAAGCCACATCTGGACATGTGGCTTCCTCTGCTGCCATGGCAGCTGATACTGCAAGACATGGTGCCCTGCCAGGTCCCACTCCCCCTGGGTACCAGACAGGCAGGTGCAGCCCCTCCTCAGGGCTGAATTTTACCTATGAGTTATCCCGCTAGCAAAGCTGGATACTAAGAAGCATTTCACAAGATCAGGCTTTCGCCAGTTTATATATAAGTGGGATTGCTTCAGGCTATTGAACCAGCCTGCTACAGACTAGCCCACCCCAGTAGTGTTATCTGTGCTGTAGCATCCTCAAGCCATTGTTGTTCTGCTTGTGCATCTAATGTCTCAGCTGCTTACTGAGGAGCTAATGAGCTTTTGGAGATACATGGGTGCTATAAACTCCTTAGGCTGGAGATAAGCAGCTTATTGCCTTTAGGAGCACTGCCAGCCCTTGGCTCTGCTGTTGTGGTGCTTCTCAGGCCTCAGGTTCTTCATTAGCAGGAAGGGTTATAATGTCTTGCAATAAGCAAGTATATTCCTAATTACCTGCATTCACATGTGTGCTGCAGCCATCTCCACGGGTTGAGGTCAACCCTGGCAGCAGGACAAGCAGGCAACAACAGGCTTTACACACTGTGTTGTCACGTCTCCCTGCGTGACTTCAACCCTTGCGGACTGCCGTCCCTGCACCGGGGCTGCACCATCTCCACGGGGTGAAACTACCACCCTCATCATGGTGAAACAGCCTTTGGCATCCAACAGCAAATTCACTGTGTGCAGGTTTACCAAAAAAGGTGGCTGGTTTGATTATGTAACAACTTATTTCCATTGCTATCCTTTCTCTGCTTTCAGATAGACCCACTGTGAATTCCTGTCTAGAAAACTGATTGGGTAAAAACAAAAAGAGGTAATGCACAACTGAAAGTTCACTTTCAAAGTCACTGTGAAGCAGGTTTTTACTTCCTTAGTGTGAATTCAGCCCTTACTGTTCTCTACTTGCTCTCTGCAGTGTCTGCCATCAATCCTGGTCAACAGGCTGCAGTCGCTACTCTTACTAAATGCTAAAGAGAGTCTTCAAATAAAATCTGCTTGGCTAGTCAAAACATCTTCATCTTTATTGTGTATTTTACTTTTCCCCACGCTTTTCCATATTACCGAAGTATAAATTAGCCCAACAGCACTCTTTCAATGTATAGCTAGAAACATAATTTGGTATGCAACTCTTAAATTTTTGTTTAGTTGCTCTCCTTGGGGCAGTTTTGGAATTCATCTAATCATCAGGGAGAGTTATTTGAGATGCTTGAAGTACCTTCTGATACCATCTTTTGAGTCATTAAAATCTGAAAGCTAGTTTCTTTGCCTCTCTATTGTCCTTATATATTACCTTTCCTGTTGGTTTATACCTGTGCACAGCTTAGACTGAAGCCAGAACAACTCTCTGATTTTGGCACTCTGTGCTAACAGGTATCCCCTCCTTGCCTACAGCCCCTTTCCTTCCTTCACAGCTGGTTGAAATGAAAGGATGAGCAATGTAACAACCTTCAATGTCACTAAAATTCCAAGATCTAGCAATATCAGAGTCCATGAACTCGAATGCTAAATTCTTAGTTAAATGGGTATTTTCTGTTTGATAAAGCCATTGCCAGGGTGTTGGAGCGGGATGATAATCCAGATAAACTGAGAGCAGTGGTTTGGAGGTCAGCTCAAGGCTCTGCACCACTGAACAGTACAGACTGTTCAGTGCCACGTCTGGAACTCAAATCAAGCATCACCAGATTCATGTTCAAGGGGTGAAAGTCTGTAACTAACCCTTCTGTATTTAAATTACTTCTTCAACAAAGGCATTCAGTCATTGTTTAATTTTGAAGTATAGAAACAGCACGTAAGAAGGTTTTGTAATTTAGAAGTGTTCGTGGGTCTCAACCAACTTTGTATGCTAAGTAAAGCATGATAAACTGTTTTTACCGTAGTATCCTATCAACTGAGCTTTTAAAGGAGGCTGATGAAAAGGAATCTATTATTTTAATAGCACTTTCCCTCTGGTAAAAGGTCTTGCTAACTTCCTGAAGCAGAGCTTGAAATAACAGATATAAACTGTCAGAAAATTTGTGGTGTCGTTTGGAGTTGAGTGAAAATTGTGACCAAAATCTGAGCCGGCCCAAACCGTGAGTTAAATGCCAAAATGCTCCGGGATCCCTCAGGTCATCATGCAAGCTGTTGAGGGTAACAAACAGCTTATTTGTTTGGATTGCTTTTTTATCCTAGTTGTTCCTTTTGTGCAAAAGGTTTTTCTTTGAGACAAGTGACTGGCTTCATTTTTTGTTTATTTGGCCTTTTGCTCTTTTATTTTATCTAATAAAGTTCACGTCAGTGAACTGATGAGGAGAGACCTCCCAGAGCTGTGTTAAACCTGAAGTTTTCTTACCTGAGAGGAGCAGGGTTTTGGGAAGATCCAATAGGATTACACATTTTTTTGTGATCCTGAAAAAAATGTTGTGGTTAAATAAAAACAAAGTTTAGCAAAAAAAAAACCCACAACACTGGTTAGATGCAGAGCATGAAAGCCTTGCAGAAAGCCTCTGAACATCATTTGGATGCCAGCTGAATTACCTTTACAATAAAGACACGATGACTGGGAGGATTGTGGAGAGCTCTATAAATTTCATCCATGTAATCCTTGAGTCCAGCCTGGGAAACAAACCTCATGTACCAAGTTCTGTAGGACCATTTCCAGCTTTCCCTCTCAAATAAAGGACCTGGCTGTGCGACCCATAAACTGGAAATTTTGTCTGATTTCCAAGAGAGCTAAACTGAGCTCCTTGAAAAGGGAGTGCTAGCGTGCAATGCTGCTTTTCTTTTTTTTTTATTATTATTAAAATGACTAATTAAATGTTTGTATTTTTTAAGCACTAACTGGTTTTTGATGGTTGTTTAGAGATTTTGAGAAAGTCAATAATTTTGATGAAATAAGACTGTAGACTCCAGAACAAAGTCCACATGGAATCCGTGATGTTGCTAGGATACAGCTATTAGTATTTTCAGTGGCTGGGGTATTTTTCTTGGTGTGAGGTTTGGTTTGGTTTTTTTTTTAGTAGAGTTGCCCTAACCTCTCTTACAAACAGTAGAATACGTGACTGCCTGATCCCGTTTACATGATGCTCCCTCAATTTACAGTAACGAAGCCAAACTTGACCCATTAGTTTCAGCCACTTTTGTTTGTGAAGAAGAAACACAAAGAGTAATTTTAACCTGAGCTACAGGGAGCACATTTTATCTGAATCTTGATTTTTCTTTTTCAAATGATGTGCAGGGTTTTCTCCCTGTGGATGTTACATTGCTGAAGTCAGTCTCCCTCTAGTGGTTTATTTCCAGAGGGGGCCTTGGCTTTACTGGCTTGGACAGGTACCAAATTTGATAGCATGATGCAGAAAGTTGAACGATCCCTATGAGCTGAACTGTAGAGCAGTGTTGAACCCGTAATATGCAAGAGGTAAGCATAAAACCAATAAAAATACTATTTTATGTGTGGTTTATATTTTAGAATTTTTCTGGTTTTTACAAGATCAGTAGTAGATGAGGCTTTCCATCTCAGACTTGCTCTGCAGTACAGGCTAACATGGTTTGCTCAGTGTGTAGGATGTGATTCTTGCATATTGTTTCCTTCAGCTGTATACTGGGATGTCTGTAAAAAAAAAAAATTTAAAAAATCAGTATTTAAGCTCATATTCCACATCAAAGCTGATGCCAGATGCAGTGCCAATAACATTCTTTTTGATTTAATATAACACTGAATAGCATTGTGGATGATGCTATTTTGGGATTCCCATGTTTGGGGAAGCGATATCTATGTGAAACACACTGCAGATATTTTTTTTTTTCTGGGAAATAAGGAAAAGAAAGCTGTTTGGAGTTTGTTTCTAACATATAATTTAGATTTGAGGTCCATCAGGTTTCTTGTGTTTATGCCTCTGACCTTCACCTTTGCTGGGCATCTCTTTCTTTAGCACTTAAGATAGCTCCAGTGCTTGCAAGCATGGGGAATGGGAAGGGGGAAGGATGAAAGCAGAAGCCTTGTATCCAAAGCTAAGTAAGAAATTCAGTCCCCCAATACCTGATGCATGAATTGGATACTGACTTATTTCAGCTCCCCAAAGATGCCTGGGTAAAGAATAAAGATCTAATCTAAAGCTTATTGAAAACTATACATGTCTTTACTTAACTGTGAAGGGCTTGGCTGAGGCTCAGCCTTCCTTCCCAAGTGATGGTAACCAAAGAGAGCTGTGATTCTGACATGCATCAAGGATCCTGGAAAGACTGATGTCTTCAGTCTTGTACACTGATCTGAGGTAGGTAGAGGACTGCTACTGCCTTCTTCACGTTCACATCTGGCAAATGTTTGTCCTACGATTTGCTTTTTCATATACTGGAGGAACTATTTGGCCTTGGTTTTTCCTTTATAAACTGTATTAGAGAGGAAGCTTGGAGAAAATTGAGATTACCTGCCCTAGAAGTGAGCAAGCTCCATTCTGTTTTCACAGGACCATGGACCCGAAAGTTATGAGATGCCATCACCTTGACATGAATCGTTTTACAGTAAGTTCGGTAATGTAACAACTTTAAGGGTTTGACTTTTGTTTGACTTTTACTTAGTGCTTAGCTTTTATTTGGCAATCAGGAATTTTGATCCTTTGGGAGACTGCTTAAAACACTTTCCTTTCGATGCTGCTCCATAAAAGCCGCACAGCAGTTCCCATGATAGTGATTTTGGAGCCAATTATGTCTTTCATTTTTGTTTTCACTTTTCTGAAGTTTCTCCAGTGTCCTGGCCCAAGCTGATTTGATTTGGGTTTATAACTTGAGCAAGAACTATTCCATTAATTTTATTTATATAAAAATAGGCATTTACTCCTGGCATGTGGAACAAAATTCCTGCACTTTTCAACAGCTACACAGCCAAAAAAGCAGATGTAAAATTCAGTATGCACATGGTCCCCTCTGAGATTTGTTCTAGCATCACTCACAGGCAGTAAGTTAATAGGAGTCCTATGTTTACAAGGAGGTCATGGACCCTTACGTGATGCCCGTGGACACATGAACTGGCTTTACTTTTAAGTCATTATATAGATTATTTTTTTTTTTAGACTTGCACAATGCGTATGTAGGAGCTTTCTTTAGTAAGGAAGGAAAGGATCTAGCTGAACTGCACTTCTCTGTTGGACCAGTGAGTGGTTATGTCAACTGTACAAGCTAAGGAAAAGTTCCTTTGCTTGTCTGACTTTGGTAGGTGTGTGTGACTTCTCTGAACAGGAGCTTGCAGGACCCCGCTGTGTGAGGAGCCTGTCCTGCCGAGCGGTGCTCAGTGCTGTGCGCAGAACTTTCCATCCCAGGCAGAACTGGACACAAGCCTGCCAGAAAAGCAGGGGCAGCAAGCCAGTTTGTTTTTAACAAAACAAAGTTATGCAATATTATTTAGCGCTAACATGTTCCCAAGTATGCAGCAAATGAAGAACTCACTAAATACAGTATATCTCTGGCCATATCATTTGAATATAACTTGTTTCCATGACAACCTCTGCTTAACAGCTTGGCTGATATGAAATCATTCCTAGATGAGGGAGCGTCTGCCAAAAGTATTGGGATTCAACACTTTAATATCATGTTTTAGGTTTAAAAAAACATTTATTTAAGCCCCTGGAAGCAAATATCAAATAAAATCCCTTCATCCTCACCTCTGCTTTGGCTTTCGGTTGATCAGTTTATCTTCTTGGGAACCTATCAGGAGCGGCTCTTGTGTTACTTAATATGCTTCTGCAGTCCCAGGCAGTATTTCAAGAGCAAGTGATCGTGACACCAGCATTTGGTAGAGAAGTTACATTCCGTGGCTGTTGGCTCAGCCTGTGAGGCAGCGGGGCAGCAGCTGGGCACAGCAGCCAAGGCTTGTGCTCAAGCCATCCCTCAAGTCTGTGACAGTTTATGCTCCAACTAGCTGTGCCTTGGAGTAAAAAAGCGGAGCTTTGGCTGGAGAGAGGTCTAGCCCAACATTTCACACAGTTTGTTTTTTACCAGGAGCACTGAACAAACAAACCCAGCTTATCTATTAGATGTTTTCTGAGGTGTGGTACCTGTCATCTCAGAAATTGCTGTGGAACACTTCCAAGGTGGAAATGCAATGTGACTGCTCATATGGTGCTTGTTCCCTTCCTCCCTTCCAGATGCTACATTGCATTAGAATATCGCTAAAATAAGCCTAATGCTTTCCTGATATTTCTCATGTACACAGGCATTGCAGTTGCTACAGCGATGGTACACAACTGTCAGAGGGAGAAAGGATGGGCCTGATGGATTTAAGCAGCAGTGTGCCCCCTCAAACCACCATTGCTTTATATCCTGGGGATTCCCTGCACTACCACAACAGGCAAACTGTATTACAAACACGTGTAACGTACCCGTTGCTGTCAAGATTTTTGGAGTCAGCAAGGATTATAAAAAGTAGGGATTTAAATCTCAAGTAAAACCATGTTGTGAAGTATTCATTGTTTCTTCCCCCTATGATGTGCCTACTTCAACTCTAATTAGCTGCAATATGGAGTTACTTGGGCCTTTGCTGTGGCAGAGTTTCAGGTGCTTGAAACTGGGTGCAGGAAAGCAGTGCTAGGAGTGCACAGAATGGGGCTGAGCAGTATTTCCCCTCCCCTTGCCCCCCAGTCAAGTTGTTACCTGGGAGGTTTTCAGCTGTTACCTATCTCAAATCAGCTGAGCTAATCTACCAGCTGATCCTCTTCTCCACCACACAGCCCTACTTTATAAGGCCTTGGCAGAAAGCTGCCTGTTTACCTGGAGAATTCTACAAACAAAAGGAGGATGTGGCTGGGAAAGGGTGTACGGATGAAGCCAGGAGTCTCTTCTATCATGGTGAGCTTTAAGGAACTCATCTCACCTCTGTATCATATTGTAGCACAGGACTGCACCATAACAGAGTTTCCTTATTGTAAATCTGCTTGAGAAGGTACAAAAGCACAGGAGATGGCATCACCAGGACTTCTTTAAAAGGGAACCTTCCAGATGTATAGCAAATACCAGTGAAATACATTCTTAATTAAAGCCCTATAAATATCTCTCTAAAAGTGCTAATAACTTCCTGGGATTTTTTTAATCTCTGAATTTATTTTATTCAAGGTATGCTGGCAGTGTGAGGCAGCTAAGCAGAATCAGGATGCTTTTTCTCATGATCATTTTTCCTTGTGATATCTATCTCAGGGGACTCAATTTTGCTTCTGTGTCACGACTTCTTAGAAATCTCTCTAGGCAAAGGATGTGCTAATTTAATGCATCCTGTGATTGCCCTTCCTCCACAACCAGATTAATTTACTGTTACTTGAGATTCCCGCAACGTACCTTGTGCCACTGTGAAGCCTGGTATTTACTGATGTAAACAAGAAATGAGCAGAGGCTTTGCTTGTCTCATTTGGAATAATGATGCAGGCTCTGCTGCCTGGTGCTTGCTCCATGTCTCAGAGGTGTGGGGGTTGTACTTCTGTATTGTTCCTTGCAGCTCAGATTGTTTATAAGAGAATAATTTGTTTTCAACCTGACCTATAATGTTTGAAATGATGAGCAGCTCTTTGATAGTGGAATCTGGAGGTTTTCACTGAAGCGTGTGGTTCCTGTCAGAGGCAGGTGCTGGATTCAAAGGAAGTTAGTTTTTCTAATATATTCTAGTGAGTTTAGCCTTATTTTCAGATGGATGGTGCTGTCTGTCCAAAAATCAGCACTTTTCTGGCAACCTCAGCAGGAGGACACGCAAACGTAGTAAGTGTGGAGGCTGTCAATGACAGTCATGGACAAGATGTGGCCCTTCAGGGTCATAACAAATTAGTGCTCTCCTCCTGTCTTCTTCAACTCTTCTGAGAAAATCTGTGCCTAGATACAGCCATTTAGTGTGGGTTGGGTTTTGGGGGGTTTGGGTTTTGTTTTGTTGGGTGGGCTCACCATTAAAATAGAGACAGAAATCTTGGAGTAGGCATACCAATTAATTTTTAGATGCCAAGCTCTCCCAAATGGTCATTATCTTGCCTTCTATTTAAAGAGGAGTAAATTAAATTGCAAGAGAAGGTGCAACTGGTTTTCCAGATCTTATTTAATTTGGCTTAGCAGTTAACATTTTCCATCTGCACAACATAATCATTAACTTTTTTTGTTTCTTCATTATCACTGTATAGACTGCTTTTTATGGGTGATCTCTGCCCTTTCTTACTGTTGGATTTTCATTTCTTTATAGGAGTGTGTCTTTATTGATTTTTCTTTTAGGATAAAGTATATATAAAATTATTCATCCTACTAAATGTGCTTGCAAGGAAAACTATGTGATTCATGGTCCTTGATCCTGCTATCACTTATGTGGGTGTTTAACTTTACTACTATGCATAGTCCCTCTGGGGAGAATCTTAATTTTTAAAATATTGTTATAAAAATAATGTGAGGTTTTTAGCACATGTCCGTGCTGCATTATGAGGAACGTCCCCCTGTAAAACCAAGCATGTAAATTAAATAGGTTGTAGAGAATATGAGACGATAAACTTCCCACACCCCACCCAGCCTGAAAAGGTTTGTTGTTGCATTATCGTCGCTGCATAGAAGACAAGGTGTGTGTCAACAGGACAAGGGGTAATGGTTTTAAACTAGAAGAGAGGAACTTCAGGTTAGATATGAGGAAGAAATTTTTTACAATGAGGGTGGTAAAGAACTGGAACAGGTTGCCTAGAGAGTTAGTGGATGCCCCATCCCCAGAGACACTGAAGGCCAGGCTGGATGAGACTGAGCAACCTGATCTAGTTGAAGATATCCCTGCTCATGGCAGGGGATTGGACCAAATGACCTTTGAAGGTCTCTTCCAACCCAAAGTATTTTATGATTCTATGATCTATGGTCAGTTTACATGATACTCATCCTTCCACTTTGTGAATGTGCAAGTGTTTTGTGTCCTAAAACTTGGATTTTTAGGGAGATTTAGTGTTTTGGCCAGCATTGTTAAGCCAAACTGGACATAAAGATTATTGCTTTTAGAAAGGCAGCTCCAGAGACTCATTAGTTGTGGTGCAATCTGTGGATGGGCAGAGAAGGGGCTGCTGGCAGCGTGCTCGCTGCAGGACGGTGACCTCGGGTACCCTGCCTGCCCAGCCGCCTGGAGGCAGTGGGTCCCTGGAAAGGTCTAAGAAAGCAGTGCCCGCCAGGAGGGGCCGAGACGGGGATGGGGGTGAGCACATGTGATGGGCCAGGCTCAGGGCCCCTTTCTGGTACCACCCGTGCCCTCAGATGGGCCCTTGGCCATGTCCATCGCTGTCACTATCGGTGTGGCTCCCTCCTCCCCTCACCCATCCGTCTGTCCTTCCCGCCGCTCCCTTGGTCCAATGGCCCCTTGTCCCTGCGTATCTGTCCCTCGCTGTGCCCGCGGATGTGTCCCTCCCCTGCCCCTTGCCCCGCTCCGTCCCTCACTTTGCCCGGCTCGTCGTCTTCGTCCTCTCCGTCCCCCCACTCCGCAGAGTCCCTTGTCCCCTCCCCGCGTCCCGGCCCGCCCCCCCGGCCCGGCCAGGGCGATGGCGCTCAGCCCCCCCCAGCGCCGCGGCGGGCGGGAGGCGGCGGGCGGGCAAGCGGCCGAACACGCGGGGCTGCCGCTCCACTCGCGCTGGACCTTCTGGCTGGACAAGTGAGTGGGGTCAGGGGGGCGGTGGGCGGCAGCACTACGGGACGCAGCGAGGCGGGAGGGGTGCGGCAGGGAGCTTGAAGACGGGGGAAGAACCCCAAAATCCGGCTGTGGGAAGCATCTCTGCTTTTTATCGGTTTCTCTCGTCCAACAGATTGGAGAAGGGGAAATTAGTCTTGTGCTGCCTGTGGGAAAACTGCCGATGTGAGGGACCTCGGCAGCAACAGCCAGTGATGGCTCTTCCGTCTGGCGGGAGCGTTCGCGTTTTCTGGGAGTTAGTTCCTTAAATCGGTTCGGGAAACGGTTTCGGTTTTGTAATTTAACAAATGGACATTGATTCAGGCAACATCGGTGGTGTTTTAAACTCTAAATTTAGACATGACTCTGGCCAGCCCCAGAAATAGAAGGGGAAAGGTTACACTTTGCGGCTGCGGGGTTTGTACATGGCTGGGCGGTCCTTGATGCCCCAAACGGACCGAGTCCCAGCGACCCGGCAGTGACATGTCAAATTTGTTAAGTTTTTAATAGTCAGGTTTGGCTCCTGTGGATGATCAGTTCTTAAATTCGGAAGCAATCTGCTTCGAAGGATTAGCTAAAATTTATAAATTAACTGCAATGTTCATGCCACATGTCATGTGTGTGAAGTTTTAGTCTTTAATGGCCGTGGCAAGCTGCTGCAAAGGGAGCTCACCCCCATGATGCATACAACTAGGCACTGGTGAACGTACCAATGTCAAAACTGAAATAGGAAGTTTAAAACCAGAATTTGGTATTATTTTTCTAGTGTGTATTTTCTGGCATCTTGTTTTTAATCATCTATATCTCCCTTTTCTCTATTTCCTGTTGTATTTCTCCTCTCCCCCCACTCCAAAAGCAAAGCTCTTTCTGCCACTGAACATACTGCCTCGTACAATTTGTAACATTCTCCTTTTTTTTTTTGGTTAACTTTTCAACTCAGAAATAGCAACAAAGCACACAAATATTCTCAAGTCCTGCAAATCAAATCTTAGAAATAGCCCCACAAATTATTTCTACTTAATCCTTTTGAACTCATGATGTAGTTATGGTCAGGTTCAGGATCTGAGTTGTGTTTTCTGTTTGTTTGTTTTTAAAAAGCACCATTTGTACTGCTGTTTAAGCAAGTTACCATCCAGATCTGTTTGTTTACATAAGCCAGGTGGAGATAAGCCTGTCTATCTTTTATAATCAACATTGGAACTTAAAATCTGTTTCAAGTTCCTGAGTTGCATTATGATTTTTTTTTTTCTTTCCTTGGTTCATTTTAATTTAGACTCTAGAAATTCAATTATTCTGTAGACTTTTTTATTATGTTTCTTCTTTCCCATCATATATAAGTGCATTTAGGTGGTATTGCTGTTCCTTAGCTTACAAACACAATTGGGTACATTTAAGAAGAAAAAAAAAAAGGGACCATATACACACAAAACTGTGTTTTGTTTACCAGCAACAGGGATGGAGTAATGGCAGGGAACAAGAGTGACTGCAAACAAGGCAGGCTGCATCCATTTAGAAGTCATTTAAGGCACTAAAAAGCACACGAAAGATGCACCATGAGCTTCACTGCTCTGTGGGGAGGTTCATGTCTCTCTACAGAGTCCTACAGAAGTGACTGTGACTTTTGTTGGTACACCCACGCGGGTTTGCTGGAGGATATAGGATGGACTTTCTATAGATGATAACTGTGGGCACTTTTTAAACTTACTTTAGTAGCACCTTGTGTGGAACAGTGATGTTTCCTCATTAGATGGGATTTTTTACTGCTACTACATTTTATCCTGTACTTGGACTCAAAAGCAGGAAGAAGTGATGCTTAAGGATAAATAGATGTTGAGATGTATACATACTTATCTTTTTTCTATTAAATTACTGTGAGACAGATCCATGTCACACATTTTCACATCTCGAAAATTTATCTTTTTATTAAGTCACACTGTTAAATTAAATATCCATCAGCTAAGCAGTACTTTCTGTAGCAACTAGTGATATGCTATCGAGTGATTCCCTTGGGGTTCATGACCTTGCTTTTATCATAGTGTCACTCAATACATCTCCTGCTTTAGAAGTAAATGCATATTTTTTTTTCTGTCTACATCAGCACTTGTTTCTGTGAATGCCTTGGCACAGGCTTAACATCTGGAGACTGAGATCCTGTGACCAGGTTCTGGTTCATTGCCATTACTTCACACACGTGTCACAGGGCATCTGCGTTTCCCGTAAGCTCTAAGCCTTTCTTGGTATGTGTGTCTGAAATAGTAACCATCTGATATCGCTCTTGTATCTTACCCTGTATATACTTTAGGAAAGTGAGCATGATGAAAGCGTTTGGGAGAATATTATTCACCAGTTTGACAAATAAGATCCCATCGATGGTCTTCAAATGCTCGCAGGTCAGCAGTTTTATAGACGAAGGCAGAGAAGCTGTCAGATGTTTTTTTTTTTTTTCTCTTAAGAGAAATGTGATCTCTGTTTTAACTGTTAAAATGCTTTAAGGTCATGTGCTAAAAGTTTTGAAACCAGGATTTTAGATTTGCAATTTCATTTGTCCATTCTGCAGGTTTTCAAGTTCATACCTACTTGTCTCATTTGTAGTACTTTGCACGCAGCGATGTTACGGGCCATGGGGAATTTCAGCAAGTCTTGCAGATGCCTTTGGTGCCACCTTGGGAAGCTGATTCATGCTGGTGGCTCTTCACACTTGTGTTTACCTTGGTGAAGCTCTGGCTTGGTGCAGAGTCCTGCTTATAGTGGCCTCAGGCTTTGAAATGAAGTGTTGCCTTTCTAGTTTTTCTACACTGTATAGTCTTTCAATTTTTTTTTACAACAAAGTGTCAATATGTATCACTACATATAACAAATTGAAAACAAATATTACAAATCTGGTCACTATATTCATGTTATGTAGCACATGCAACACAGGGATTGCACAAAAGAAGTCAAAGGAAATGACTATCAAAGGCTGGATGTCCTGGATCTATGTTAGGCACTTGAAACCATCCCTTAATGGGATTTGAGGTTGTGAATCTGGGCGTCATCTTTGTGTAAATACGAAGCTGTGAAGCTGATTATGCTTTTTGATGTACACATGGACATGATGCAGATGTCCTGCTTTGTAAACCTTGCAAATCATGACTGGTTTTTAGCCTGGGTATTGTATGTCATCTTACGTTTAAAGCTATACTGAGTACGCCTTTCCCTACCAAAATAACAGTGGGAATGTGCTAGTAGCTGTCTGATTTTTAAGCCTCACTATGAGAAGCTGTTTTGGTCAGTGGCAACAATTTTTGGTCCAATGTGCATGCACATGCAATAATGATGATGTTGCACTTCCCTGCAAAAAGCCATTTTTGAAGACCTAATTGCATCTGAGCTGCCAGCATTGCTGACAGACCACTTCAGTCAACAGCGAGGAAAATCCCAGTGCCCTTCTATACAAATTAGCGCCCTCAGAAATTGAGCACACATGACACAAAAGCCTTGTACAGAAGTCTCATTCCTACATAAGCCTCAAAGATGCGCTCACTTCCATGAAAGTCTGAGTGTGCAACAGGGCAGGTGGCGTTGCAGGATCATGGCCTGCCTGCCTCATCTTATTGCCTGGCTTCTAACAGTGCTTTTTAGGTAATTTTGTTTCTATTGCAAGAATAGTTTTAACTCATCTGTATCTTTGCGAGAGGAGTAATATGCTTATAAATATTGGCAAAAGTAATGCAATGTTATTAGTCTACTCCAGGAAACTGAAAAATATTCTTACAGAAATTTATTATCCTCATGTGTTGTTTTTTCTCTCTGCACGCTATACTGATGACTTATATATGAATAAAGTTTGGCAAATAAATTCTGATAACTGAACCATTTTCATAATAATGTGATTTTTCATAATCAAATCTTCATAACTGAACACATCAGATATTTGAAATTAAACTTAATAATTTCCCTTCTTCCCTATAGCAAAATCTTATTTATCTAGGATCATCTAGTTCATCTATTAAAGCTTATGAGTAGGTGGCTTACGAAGAAAAGTGATGGTTAATGTTATAAGAATGTTCAACCCGGTAAATGCATTTTGACAGGCTTTGATGGCTTGAAATCAGTCTTTGTATTCAGAATGGATTACCAGATTTATTGAGTTGCCACGGCATGTTTTTGAGTTTATACTTTGTAAGTAAATATTTTGCTTATTTATACCAAAAGCAGATGTAGCAAAGTACTTACAGGGGTATTTTCAGTAGTGCTTGACAGCTTTTAAAGCTCCCGCTAAAGCACTGATGAGATTCCCACTGGGAAACAAAGGCCAGTGTGAGCACATATGAGAAAACTTTTATCCTTAATTCTTTGCAGGGAAACAGAAGAGCTACAGTTCAGCATCAGACATTAACATAAGCGCAACCACCTGGAGGTTTATTCATGAATAAAACAATGGAATTTATCTTTGTATCCTTTGTTCTTTATTCGTGCTGGAATAATGAAGGAGTAGTGAAGCCAGCTGGCATTAGGATTCAGTTCGCGTAGATTATTCCTGTTTCCATGTTGCCCTTTTAACTGATGCCCGTGCGGTTTGCCATGAGATGCTGTACAGTGGGTCTGGCCTGATTAGGCAACTTGATTATTCCTGATATTGCACTAAAATTCCTCCCATAAAGAATCCGAAGATGCAGAAAATTGGCATCACAAGACATGGAACAAGCAGACCAGAAGAACTGTTGACTGTTTTATGTGCAGGCTCTCCATGGGGAACCCAAATGTGAATGCATTTATAGCTGGTGTGGTGACAGACCAACTATCTCCATCCCCCCAGGAGCTGTCGGTGCCTGACTGGTGCCGTGCCCCATGTCCCCTCCTGTTAGTGTGCTCATGGGGATTCGCAGGGCCTGTTGAGTTATTAATACTTGGAAATGAGCTGTTCACCATGGCAATAATTGACAGTTCGGTATGGCATATCAGTTTCATTTTACTGTTGATGATATTAAAATTATCTGAAGGAGAGGAATCCTGCAATAGCTTCATTTTAAGGGTCAGTATTTGCAGGGTTCCTGTTTTGTAATAGAATGTGTATTGTGGGTTTTTTTTTAGCAAAGTACACAACCATTTTACTACTCCAAGCTTAGACTGTGTTTGCTGGAAGAGTTACAGCAGGAGGAATTTCTACAGATTCCTTCACTTAGAAGTCATCTGCCATTTCTGCTAATTTAAACGTATTCTGTTTACTCAGTTTAAAAAAATCATCACAATTTCATGATTTCAAGGCACAAAGTGTCCTCAGTTGTTATCTTTGCTGATCTGCTGGGTTTATGGGTGGCTATTGCAGAAACACTGAGGTTCAGATTTGTCAGCAGTCTGTAATTTTACAGGAAAATCTGGGCTTTTTCCTTCTGTCTGTGATTAAAATACTGCCTCTACTTTGTACTCATCCATTAAACCAAATTTATGCAGGTGTAATTTCTGCAGGAAATGATCCTGAGCTTTTAAAGTGATGAGTGTCATCATTTTTGCACTTGTGGTCCCTTCAGTAGTTTGTTGTTGCTTTTGGGGAGTTTTCATGGGGTTATTGTTGTTTGTTCATTTTGGTTTGTGTTTTCTTCAATAAAAAAGTTTGAGGGTCCATACTCACCTATAAATCAGTGACTCTTTCCAGAGCTGGGTGGAAGGCTGAACTAATGCTGTGTAATCTTGTGGGCATGAAGCACTTGCCAGGCAGGTTACCAGAAATAAATGGTCACTTACCTTAACTTTCAAAACAGATAATTTGCTGGTTGGTTGGTGTTTTCTGCCAGCTGGTCACATAGTTTCCCTGGAAATTGTTATTTGCAACTATCAAAATGAACCATTTTATAACCTTGGAGTGGAAAATTCTGTCTGTCTATCATAGCTGCTCTTTTAAATGGCATTGAATTTGCTAAATGGCTACCGTGATTATCTAAATGACCTTTGGAGGCTGTCATTAGGGAACAATTCTTAATCTTTTATTTCAATAGACCTTACCATCGCATCATCTCCATGGTAATATCAGTGCGAGTATAGGGAGCAATGATACAATATGTTGTACAACACATTTAATCCCATATGCATTGGTGACTGCTGAGTTAGCAAACTGGCAGAAGTGCCTAAGAGAAGTGATTTCTTGGACAGTGGTGTGAGGCAAGAGGCAAAGTTATCTCAGGTTTTGCCTGTTTGTGCTCTATTATACATGAGACAAATTGTTAGTAAGAGGTACTACTTCTGTCAGCAACAAGGGAAAAACAAGGGGTAGTCTGTAAATCCACTGTTCCCTGCTGATGATCAGAATTAAATCACCTGCAAAGTTTTCTGTCTGTTTTAATTTACTACTCTTTTTTTTTTTGTACATTCAAAAGTTATCTGACTCTGTTTCCATTAAATACTGTGAATTTCTCTTTTTGTTGCTTAATGCTGAGAAGCTGAGTGTAAAGTGTTTAAAAAATAATTTGAAAAAAAAAACCCAAACCCCCAAAAACCAACTTGCTATGATAACTCCTTTTAAGCACATTGATGAAAATTTTGTCTGCTGCTGTTCTGAAGTTATCAGTTTTTTCATGGGAGTTTTTAAAGTTTGTGAGCTACAGGAGTAGAACCTGTGCCATAGTAATGTATTGGGATTTTTTTTGTCTGTTTTTAATAACCTTTAGTTAAAGTGATTTTTGAAATTTGGACTTGTAACACTGTTTTCTCATAATTTCCACTGTTGCAATATACTCATGTCTAGTGATTAACAGGCAAATAGTAAGTAGATGTTAGTTTGTCTGTTGATGCTGAAAAAAACTGGGAGGGATTTCTCTGTGTTTTGTATGTATTTATAAAGTAACTTGTTTTGATAGGAGTCTTCAAACCTTGGACCTGTTATTAAAGTTTTGAAGATGTGATGCTGTTTCTGTAGTTTTGCATATTGAATTTCTCCCATTACATGATTTTCTAGGTTTTACCCCAGAGCCTAAATTATATCTGTAACAACTGAGAGTAACTTTGGTGTTTTCCTGGACATAGTTCATGCTGATCTGATGTGTCAGGGCAAACACCACACTGATGGGAAGGTTACTGAGATCCAGTTTGCTCTTGTTCTTTCTTCAACAGGTACCTGAGCAACAACTGTGTTTTCTTCTGTTTTCTTAAATCTGCCCTGTTACTTCTGTTTCCAGACTTAGTCATTTTACGCATTTTTGTTTCCAGATTGAGTTATTTTTGCACATTTTTCTTTCCTCTTCTGATATGCAATTGGAAGTTGCTTTGGCTTCGATATTCAGTTTTCATTAGAAATCCTACTGCAGCTTCGCGGGGCGGGCAGAAATGTTTCTAGTTCTAACAAATCGAAAGTGCCTTAGCAGTTTTGACCTCATTCCGCCCAAGATTGTGCCTGTGGGGGCGTGTGCTGGGAGTTGCAGGATGGGCGTTGATGTGCTGGTGGTGCAGTGACAGCCATGTCCGAGGGCATGGATGCCCGCTCCCATGGCGCGTGTGGTGAAGGTTATAACCGAACCAATGGAGTCCTTTAGCTTGGAAAAAGACCTTTAAGATGCGGGGGTGCAGCCGGTGCTGTGTTGCGCTTAAAGGGAGCAGCTCCGTATGGGAATTGGGAACAGGACCTTGTCCCAGGTGTGACCGGTCCCGTCCCCGCCGTGCCGGGGAGGGAGGGGAGGCCCCGCCCACTCCCCGCCCACTCCCGCTTCAGGCCCCGCCCCTCCCGCCGCCGGCGCTGCCCGGCGCTGCCACCGTGCGGCCTGTGCTCGGGGCGGCCGCTGGGGAAATAGGGACAGTTCGTTACAGAAGCTCTGCGGATGAGTTTTGATCTTAAACGCATGAAATACCGAGAGTAGCTTAAAACGCTCGGGGGGGTTGTGCGTTGTGTTAAATAGAATTAAAAGGAAGGCCGGGCTCGTTCTGCTGGCAGCCCGGCACTGGGGACTGCAGAGCTGGTGGTGGTGTGGAGTGGCTGTGAGAATGAGCACTGTTATTCTTGGTTTAAAATGCCTAATTCACCTGTTTGATCAAAATATTTTACAAAACACCTTATGAATCTTGATTTATTGAAAAGCATAAAAGCACTTGAATTCCTGTCCTTGAATCATAGAGTGGTTTGGGTTGGAAGGGACCTTCAAAGTCCTTCTAGCCCAACCTCCCTGCCATGGCATCCACCAACCCTCTGGGCAACCTGGGCTGGTGTTTCACCACCCTCATTGTAAAAAAAATCTTCATGCCTAGCCTGAATCTCCCCTCTTTTAGTTTAAAACCATCACCTCCTGTCCTATTGTAACAGGTCCTTCTAAAAAGTCTGTCCCCATTGTTCTTATAGGCTCCTTTTAAATATAGAAGGGTGGCAACAAAGTCACCCTGGAGCCTTCTCCAGGCTGACCATCCCCGACTCTCTCAGCCTGTCCTCCCAGCAGAGCTGGTCCAGCCCTCTGATCATTTTTGTGACCCTCTCTGACAGATCCATGTCTGTCCTGAATGCTTCACAATAACTGGAATTGGAGTTTATTATGCAACTTCGATATGTCACTATTTCAGCTTCACACTTGTATGATTCACTTTCTTCATCCATCTCCCTTCTCCCACCTCGCTAAGATAAATATTTTTATTAATCTCTACTTTGTTTTCAAGGTCACTTCCTGGTACGACAGCGGCTGAATGTGCATCAAATTTGAAGAAGATTTATACTGTACAAACAGTGCAGGTACGGTGTCTGGCTGTGCTAGAGCAGTTGCCATACTTGGAAAATGAAACTGAAGCTGTGAAGTTACATTAGTGCTTGTACAGATGAGTCACAGTTGCAGCTTTGCTTACCTGTGCTATGAAACGTGTTATTGGTTGTGTGTGGTATTACTTAGTCATTGTTTGAATTTCATTTGGCTTTCCAGACCAGGAAAGGAGGAAGCATATTGGATTCATCAGGCAAGTCCCCTCTTAAACTTTCCTGAGCTTCCACTTGTGCCTCCATTGGATTGTTACACTTTATGTATCTTAACTATTTTTCCTAAAAATAACAGCTTGTGGGGTTTTTCTCTCCCTGAGCATGAATTTATATTAAAAAAAAAATCCAGCAAACTGACTTGAATTCAAGTTATTTTAAATCATGCAATACTTGGAGCAATGAGAATTCTGCATGTGTCTGAATTGTCTGTCAGTGCCAAGCAGTGGGCATCTATTGCAAATAAAATTACATCTTTGTTTCAATACCAGAGTTAGCATAAAATATAGTGAGTTGGTATTTGTCTCACCTTAATGCTACGCTGACTCTAGTTCACTAAATCTCTGAAATTCTAAGGTAAATCAAACACCGTCTATTTGAAGGAGCCCAGCCATAGTGGTCTGCTGAAGTTTTAAATACGGCTTTCTCATTTACATCCGCACTATTTGGTACAGTGTGTGGGACTTCTTTTCTTCCCAGCTAATAGGCCTAAAAAATGAATTGGCTTTTGGAGTTTTCTGAAGATGGGGTTGTTGATGGAAGTACTTTGGCATAAAGGATGGAAGTGTCCTGCAGACCCCTGGAAGAGGTTCCCTCTCACCTCTCTCTGTTAGCAAAATATCCCTATTGATCATGCAATGAAGTGACACTTTAAATTTAAAGTTGACAACAGAAGTGGATTTGTTTCAAAATGGGCTGCAATGGTTCTTTTTGAAAAAAGGACAGCTTAAGACCATGGTCTGGTGTACAGAGTATCTGATGGTGTTTGTTTTCCCACTCTGAATCTAGGTTTCATTATTTAAATCATTAGGTTCTATTGGCTGAAAAGCTTGAGGTTTTCTTCTCATTGATTTGGGGTTTAAAATACAAAAATCTCCTTCATGTTCTCTGGGAAGAATCTTGAGCTGGATGAAGTTATCAGAAGCTAGCAGCGTGGCCTGTAATGTGCTTTCCTGTGCTTTCTGTGCTATCATGTGTATAATATGACTGTCCTTTGGGCAAGCAAAACCAGAATCTGCATTGACTGTCCTTCCTGGGCAGTAGCCAGTCAATAGGAATGCCAGTCTGCACTGCCTGAGGGATGGTTCAAAACCAAAACCTTCCAAAATAAGTCACTGGTCCAGGACTCAAATCTTCCCACAGTCATCTGCTGGCATTACTCTGCTGCTTCTGTAGGTAGCTTTAGAGTTTGGGCACACGGCCAGGTAAGATGAAAGTTGAAACAGGTGTAACAGGTGCTTCATACCAATTTTTGATGTTTTTTAATAGCCTTCCATCTCTTCTTGTGACTGGGTAATGGTAATGGCTGGCAGGTAGAATTGCCAAGGGCCACAGAATTTTTATCACATAGTGTTGCAATCTTTGTTTCTAAAGTTGTGCTAATGATTAAGTATTAGATAATACTTAATGAATTTTACTAATGCTTAATATTGCATCATTGCATATTGATGCAACATAAATCTTTAAAAATCCTTTCTTATTCACAGCTGTTGGAAAAAGAAAGGGGATTGGGATCTTTTCAGTCATCCCTCCCTGTTGTTCACCTCCGCTTTTGGTTGAACAAACAGGCGTGACAGCTTTTGCTTTTACCAGCAGAAAATGTTGGGAAGGAATCCATTGGCTCCTGGTAACCTGGATCTTCTAATTTTTCTTGCGTTTCTATATTAATATGTGCATCTCAAGCTTTTTGCATCTGATTCAAACTTTTCACTGGAATCTAGAAAAAGTAGTTGACTTGCTAGTTAGGCATTTAGTTCCACAGAATTATTTTTGTGATGTTTTTATAGTTCAGGATAATCATATTGAAGTTTTAGACCAGTCTTAAGTGAAACAAGGTGGATATTTGATACAAATATGTATTTTTAATATGCTAAGAAAGTTTTATGTACTGGTTTGTTCTGACATACTTGGTGTGACTGATTTTGATGACTTTTTTTCTCTCTGTTCCTCAGGACCTTGATTTTAAAGTAACCCACAGTTCAACTGCTTCTCTTTTTACCTCCAGCTTATGCAGAAATGTCATTTAAAAAAAGTAGAAGTGATATTGCAACATGTTCTTTTCAGAGTGTTTTATTATAATGTAGAAGGTGACAGTTCTCTAGGAGCAGGACATAATAGTTTTAGAGAAAATGAACACATAAGTAAATCTGCATGAAACTTACTCTCTTCTGTTAATGCAACTAGTATTTTTTTCTTTGTAAGGATTTCTGGAGTGTCTACAACAACATTCCTCCTGTGACAAAATTGCCTCTGAGATGCAGTTACCATTTAATGCGAGGAGAAAGACGGCCACTTTGGTATGTATGTTATCATCAGACATTTCTGGGAACAGGCAGTGAAAAAACCTGAGGTGCTGAAAGGAGGCAGGTGTGGCATGGGAATGTCTTGTTTCTGTTGCCTCCAAACACCTGAACCTAAGACCCACGAAAGTAACATCCTAAGGATCTTGTTGAGCTTACAAGTGACTTGTACTAAAGAAAGTCTATTAAAAACACAGACTGTCATTTAATTGTCCACCTGTGAACATAAATGTAAGGAAGAAATTAAATTATGAAATAGTAATTAAGAAATTAAAATATGCTTCTGAATTTCAATTCAAGAATACAAAGAATATGTTACTTGTATTTGAATTATTTTTATCTTGCAATATTTTTTCTTTCCACTAAAGCTATTGTAATAATGATACAGATGACTGATGATCACAAAACTGAAGTGCTCTCATGTTCTTTTGTTAGACTGGATAAACTTGAGAGTAATAAGCTGCTTCTGTGAAAATACGGCAGAGTTTTTCCAAAATAAAAAGTTACCATAGTAAAACATAAAATTGCTTTGTGGCTCGTTCTCATATAGTGCACAGCCACTTCAAAGATGGTCTGTAGTCAGGGAAAATGTAAGTATTTTCCAACATACAAAACTTAAGAAAAGGGATTAGGTATTGAGGGATACACTTCACATGAACAATGAAAGAATTATCTCTGATGTCAGAAGTCATAGCTTGAGTCATGCTACATGGAGTTCATAATTGTCTTCCAAATGGGGTTTTTCTGGGAAAACTAAACCCCAAACATAGGTTTATCTAGATGTGGATTTGAATGTTTATTATACTGATCTATTTCCTGTAACCAGGGAAGAAGAAAGCAATGCCAAAGGAGGTGTATGGAAAATGAAGGTCCCTAAAGAAAGTACGGTATGTGACATTGACTTTTTACTTAGACATTGTTCAGTAAGGGAGTTGCTTTAAACTCCATCTAACAAAGCTGTTGTAAAACTTCTTAGTTCTGACATCACCCAACACAACAACCAGACAGGATTTTAAAGTCTATAACCTTTTATTTTAAGAGTAAAATGAGCAAAAGTTTCTTTTCAGGTAATTACAACTCTCTTGCTTTTGATAACATTTGTTGCTGTGTTATCAAACAAATGAAGGCTGCAGTGTTATACTCAATTTCCATTTGGAAGCACAGTATTTCATAGTCAGCTTTGTTCTCAAGACTGTTTACTTCCAGGCATGCAAAGAAAAATATAAAAATATTTTCCAGATAATATAAGATGCAAATTATAGCTAGAACCTTGGTGATGCTCTTCAAAAGTCCACACGCAGAGTCCAGCACGGCTTTCAGAGTTTCACTGAAATGCTCCTAAACTCTGTGTCAGACTCGGTAGGGCTATTTCTGCCTGTCACAGCTTGTTTGCACCTCTGTGTGGCTGTGAGTGGGGCTGTGACTGTCTGTAGCTGAATGCGGACTGAGGCGTTGTTTCCACCGACAGCTAATCCTGACCCACGGCTTGCTCCCACTGGGAGGGGGAAGATCTTGCTCATTCTTTCCTAATCCCTCTTGCACCGGCTGTGGTGATCATTGGGCTGTTTTGTGAGTCAACTTGGTTCACTCTGATGTCAGAAAAAGCCTCCTATTTATTTTCTTTTTAATTTGACTGTATGGCCAGGAGACATTTTTTAGATGAGTATAAGGGGTAAAATAGAAAAGTGAGACGGTCCCCTTTGGCAACAGTGAGTTGTCAGATCATCTTGTGTGCATCTTGTGAAACTGTAGCACTGCTCAGTATTTTTCCTCTCTTTTTCTGAGTTTAAAAAGGTGAAAGATAAAATGTGTTCAGGCACGTCATTGTTCTAGCACTGCTGAAACAACTGGGTCTCTCTTTATACCCCTAATCAACTGCATGTGAGCAACTTCTATGAACTGTCACGACGAGGAGATTTGACCTTTTCACATGAGGTGTTTGTGTGTGTAAGTGTGTTCTGGATCAGGCCTTAAACACCAGAAGTGAAGTGTCAAAAAAATGTGACAGCCTTGGAGAACACACGAAATGCTGAAAGATGGTACTTGAAATGACAGCCAAAAGTTAATTGATTTTTGCCTGTGGGCTTTTTTCTTTCCCCTGTATGTGAACTGCAGCTTTCATCCCCTGCAGTCCCAGGGATCACAACACACTGAAATTTTCTTGTTCCTCTTGTAATCAAGGTGTGAAGATTGTCAGAAGTGACCAGTGGTTTGGGGAGCCTGAATTACTGGGTGGTGACTTTAGGGACCTCAGAGGCATTGTTCTCAGAGGCTGAATGACTGCCCCTTTTTGAAATGAAGGTACTTTTTGATCTCTCAAACTGCGTACCACACATCTCAGGTTACTTCAGGCAGCTTTTAGTGCTTTTGTAAATAGCATAAATAATACTTTTATGCTTGTTTCTCATTTTTTTTACTACATTCTTTGTCATACGTGCACACTGCATCTCCTTGGCTAAAAACCATTTTGTACAGATGTATCTCAAAAAGATATTATGCTATAGCAGCGCTTCATAGGGTGTGAAGGGAGGAAAATGTAGTTGTTTTTTCTAAAGATATCAGTCTTTCACATGGTATGAAAAAGTGACTGACAGAATACTGACACTCAAATGTTGTTGCATGTGTACAGTGACCCTTCTGTATGCCGGTTCTTAATATGAAAACTAATACCTTTTAGATCATCATAAGGCTGATTCTGAAACTGCTTCCTACTGGATGAAATGCTCCCTGCCCATTAGATGATAATGAGTCACAGAAATCCTTTGTATTCTGAAATATCACTTAGGAGTACTCAAAAATGCCTTCAAAGCAGTTTATTTGTTTGTCTCTTCATGGGTGCTTGCTTTTTGTTTTTACACAGTACATTTGATTTGCTGGGGTTTTTAATAGTACTTACACTCAAGCTAAGTTCATACAGCAGGAAAGACATTCCTTAGAAGTAATATATGAAGAAGTCCTTATGGTGATATAGATAAATACAGATGTATTCTTTTTTAAAAAAAAAAAGTTCCTGTAAACCCACACCTTGGAGCATCATGTTGGTCCAGACACATTTGAAATTCTGTGTTGGCTTTGGCTTAGGTCAAAAGGAAATAATAGTGTAATTAGTGTGACAGCCAAAGAAAAGCATCATCTTTTCCCTGGTTTAATTCTCTAGTTAGCATTTAAATTTGTTGAAAGATGGACTTACTTCATAGTCGAGGCAAATCGAAGATGATGTTTAAATAAAAATCCATTTAATTTACCACTAGGATTTTCAGGTACTTTTCTTAAAATGGATAGTAGTCCTTTTCTGTAGAAACAAATTATCACAAGCAGAGCCGTATGGTCTTTTATCATGGGAAATTCTCAGGAAAAATCTGCTTTAATGTTTTACATTAGCCACTGCATTCGGGATGAGTTGTGGACACAGAAACAGAGAAGGTAAACTTATTGCTAAATATTTAAAATATTTATTAGGACAATTGTGTGTTAACACTATGTATTTTCAGGGTCTAAATTCTTGCTCTGACTGTATTGAAGAAATTAATTATACAACACAGCATGTACTTACAGTAAATACTCTTTTTTGTCTAGACAACATCAGAAAGAGAATGCACTCAAAACCGAGCTAGTAAACTTAACTTTTAAATTAAAAAATAATAATGTAAATGTAACTCTCCTTTTTTTTTTTTTCCCTTTCTTAGGCTGCAGTTTGGAAAGAGCTGCTGTTAGCAACCATTGGAGAGCAGTTTGCAGACTGTTGTGCAGCAGGTAACTTAAAAATGATTGAGGCTGGCATGGCAAACACTGAGTTTGAATGCAGGACATGGAAACACTGCTGAAAATAGGGTACAGGGCTGGAAATCATATTCATACCTGTTGTGATTAAGAAGGGGACAAGCTATTCTGACTGTGTTAGCTCAGGACTTCAGACCAACAGCTTGCATCCCTGGGAATCCAGCAGGTTTTCTAGTTATTGAATGTCTATCTGTTAGCTAGCATTTAAATGATTACTATTAGTTCTACAATACCAGGATTCTGGAACCTCAAATTACATTTCTGTACTAGATTGTTTGTACTATCACGGTTTGAAGCAACAAAATTAGATGCCCACCATTGGACCTCCTGGTCCCTTCTGGTTCTCCTGCCAGGGTCAGCAGCCGGCCGGGAAGCTGTGTGGTTTGCTCGTGGTGACATTAAAAGCCCGTAGCAGGGCCATGACACAAACCTGGCTCACCTGAACCCCAGGAGATACCTAGAGGCAGTATTTTCATTATCACTTTAAAAGTACCGCTTAGGTCAAAGTTATCTTTAGTGTAATTGAATTTACATAAATAATCTTAAAATACCTTGCTGGAAAACAGGCATAAATCATCAAGAGGCTCACATGTGATTTTGGTCAGAGGTAATAATATAACAAAGTCACTTTCAGAATAAGTATCTTCTCTGGGATTGCACATTTCATTTGGAAATAGACTCCAGGAAGGGTCTGGGAGCAGTAGCTGTCTTAAGGTAGATCATCAGATGCTGCTTCCTAGTCATAAAAAGTGAGTACAAGTCCATGGCCATTTAGTTTCAGGTTTGGTTACAGAACTGTTTCTTGCCTCTGGGTGAAGCGAATGATGAACCTGCTGATCCATTGGCCTAGAGGGAAGGCATTCTGGGAACTGGTTGCTAAACTAACTCTTCAGTTCGAGTGACACTTCTCCATCACTTTTTGACCATATTTACTTCTTTTAAGCATGAAAATCTGATTAAACTGGCTGTTGCAGTCACGGTGACTATTCTGTTAGGATGTTCCTTCATTGCTTTAGCATTCCAGAGAAAAAAATTGCATTCCTTGGGTTCTCAGAGCAGCTCAGCAAAAACCTTTCAAACAGTTTCTCTTATGTGTAGCTAATATATTGGAGCAGGCATACAGCAGTAGGCTGCTGCTGGTATATTCACCTTGGTGGCTTTGTTTTTTCTACAAAAGTTTTGTTAAACTGGTTTCTCAAATAGTGTATTTCTCTCAAAATCCCGATTTTTCAGAGTTGGAAGACACACAATACAAGCCTCAAATGCTTTAGCTGTAAGAGACATTTCTAATAGTCAGTTTTCAAAATCTTTAATATATGTAATTGAGTTGGCAGCAAGAAGGGAGTGGTCCTGCCCTTTATACTGCTAGGGTGGACTTGAGGTCAGTTTAAGGAAATATGTGATATTCTGCTGCCTGCAGAGGTGGTTTCCCCCCCTGGCCTCATGCTTTTGACACCACCTTTGCATTATCATTACTGACCCCTTCCTTGGGGTTAGCGATGCCAGGTCACTGCAGCTGCCCCGTGAAGGTCAGTGCTGACCTTAGGCTGAGTGCTTTAGGCTGAGCTCTCTACAAAGCTGCATTCTGAGAATTTCAAACCAAAAAGTGCTTCTTCCGTAGAGCATGGAGTTACCAACACTGACAGCAGCAGCCTGACTAGGGTGCTTTTTTTCCCCCCCTTCCTGCTGCTAACTTCACAAAATGTAGAGGGAAAAAGAGCAAAGTCTAGAAATGTGGGTGTCTGATCTCCACTAAGTACTATCTGGGGTTTTAGTTGTTTCACCCTCACCCCAATTTTTTGCTTATGGATGTTAGTGTAAGTAAATTGCCTATACTAGTTCATATTGCTAACCTTACTGAAGGGAGTCTTGTGATCCCATTCTAATCAAGGACAAGAGTGCAAGTAGCAAAGATTAATAACCCTCTTGCACTTTATTAAAACCACTATGAGGTATTATTTCCAAAAGCTTCTATAAATACAGTGCTTGTTTCTTTCTGGTAACTATTTTGTCTAGTTTGAACATTGGTATTGTCCTCACCGGAGGTTGTTCTTTTTAATTTCTTCGGTTTGGTCAGCTTTTGGACACTGTTTCATAATACTTAAGTATCGAATTAGACATGTCTCACTTTTAAAGTATTTGTTAATGATGCTTCCTCTTCTGTGCAGATGATGAAGTAATAGGGGTTAGCGTCAGTGTTCGTGACCGTGAAGATGTTGTGCAAGTCTGGAACGTGAACGCCTCTTTAGCAAGCGAAGCAAAAGTTTTAGAAAAGATACATAAACTTCTGCCACACACATCTTTTAAAGCAGTCTTTTATAAATGTAAGTATTTTGTACTGTTAATTTCCACCTTCATCAGAGAAACAAGATGCTGTGGAAATAACCTGTCTGATTCACCATTAACCATTTAGAAATACAGCATCTCTTACTGCATTTAAATTATTGCCTCAAAAGTATACGCGGTTTTGTCCCCTCAATGTAAAAGTTAGCTACCATTCAAAATATATTAGCTTAATTGTATAATATATTTAGTTTCATATTTAATATGCCTAATTTGTAAAATGAGTGAGAAAAATCTCTTTAACTCTCAAGAGTACATGCTAGTCAATGTAAGTATTCATTTAGATGAACCATTTACAACCAGGATTTTAAGGGTTCTCTTATTTTAGGCTCTATATAAATGCATTATCAGAATAGTATATTCCCAAACATCACTCATTGGCATGATGTTTCCTCTTTATACATTGTTGTCTTCTCTTTTTTAAAACTTTTCAACTCCTTCACAGAGTTACATGTTCTTTTCGTTCTTTTCTCCTTCTCTCTTCCTTAGCGCACAGAGAGCATCATGCTTTTGAAGGACAACGGGGAAAACATTAAGAGCAGTTGGTGCCAAGCTCGTTTGGTGTTATTTGGTGTTTTGAGGTGGTCTGGACAAGGAGAAATGTGGCAGAAGCCCTGCAGAAGCACTACATGCAGTCGAGTTTCTAACGTTTCAAACTGGGAAAATGAGGAAAAACAATTGCCTTAACCTCTAAATGCACAATTAGTTACTTCTTGTTTGGTTGGGGTTTTTTAATTCCTCATCTTTTGTTTAAAAAGATATTTTGGCCACTTATTTTTTCAATCAGATTACATTGTTTCTCTTTCATAACAGGCTTTCATTTTGTTCTATATTGAGTTAAATGCGAACAAGCACAAAGATGGTATGCTGCTTTTTCTAGATGTGTGCTGTATGTAGAGGAATACTGGCTTGGTGAAATCTGTTTTTAATTTTCATTTTAAAGCATTCCTATCATGTTAAGATTTACTCACTGAATTTGCCCCAAGAGAGAAAGAAATTGCACTGCATTTATTTTAATATTCAGTATAATCTGGTCTTGCACTGACAGCGGAAAAGTAAAGTGTTCACTAACCAAACAACTAAAGAGAATACATTTATATTGGGAGTAACCCTGCATGGGATGATGTTAATGAGTGTTTTAATTGTAGTGATTTCAGAAGAGCCCCTGTTCAGCCCAGAATGAGAGATCTTTCAGTAGGAAACCCTGTAAACTTGACATCTCTCTTATATAAGAGGGGGTGGGTTATTTTAACGTTTTTATATGATATGCGTTCTTATGATATTTTTCTGTAGATTCATGATGAAGTGTCATTAATCATTTCTAAGGGATTAGACTAACTGGATGCATCACTCACACTTCTGTGAGTACTTTAGGGCTGTGCGTGCACCCAGACGTCCAGATCACAACTGCTGCTGACCTTGGTGTAAAGGAAAAGATCCCATTGTGTGTGGTTTCAAGCCATCATGACTTCCTAAGTGACCTTTTTTAAAAAAATAATATACAGAAAATAAATTGGTTTTGTGTTGCAGCATGAATATTAATACAAAATGTGTTTAATTATTTGTCTATATTAATTACTTGAGGTATTAGTTTATTTTAATGTACTACCAAAGATTGCTGTAGTTCCTTTTACAAGAAGCTGCCAGGTAGAGATGAGTGTGTTCTCTGCTGAGCATTATTTCATTGTTAAGAGGTTTGTGTTTGGCAACTGTTCATGTTGCACTGATTTCCACATCTTTACTATATTAAGAGGCATCCATTAAAATAAAATAAATTTAAAAATAAGAATCACACATTTCTGATGTTTTTTTACAGCTTTATCTGTATTTATGAACTAAAACTGTGCAGCTAATGAGCACTGTGAATTAAACAAATTTTCTAAAATCCGAGTGTCTTGCTTTTCTAATTGCTTCCTGAGATTTAATATTGCTAGCCCTGCTTTTTTAAACCTATGTAAAACTTATCTTCTCAGAAGCTATGTTTTGTTCCTAGATTAATTTTTGTCATTGTTCTTAAATCAGAAAGGAGGCCTATAATTTGTTAGTACTATCTCTTGTATGTATTCAGTTAATATTCAAGGTATTTTTGAGTTGCAGTTAAACTGAAGTTTCAAAGTAAGAAACGGAGACTATTACCAGTTTCATTATGTTATGTTTTTCAGTTCACACTACTGCAGTCACAGTGTATTGAATATCCCAGTTAGCCTTTCCTAAATTAATTTTTACCACTGTGACTTTCCAAGATGCCTCTAATGCTGCATGAATATCTTTTTATAGTATTACTCCCATTAAATTGTCTACAAATTGTCCAAGATACGTATATATTTTTTTATATTTTTATTTTATTTTAAACATATGTTTAACTACAAACAGAGTTGAAACTCAGTGTGGTTTCCCTTGTAGGTACACCATCACCCATCGACTCCTGTGTGGAGACACTGAACCTGCTTGAGAAATAAGGGAATTCAGGAAGGTGCTTTCCCTGCAAGGGGGAACAAGCTCATTGCGTGGCCCCCGTTTTTATCTTCAATTAGTGGGATTCTGCTTTTTCCAGGGAACGAGTCAAGGGAGGTCTCGGGACCCCGGATACCCGTGAGGTGCCAGCTGGTGTCTGCAGGTGTGATGGGTACCCACAGCCTCCAGGCCTGTGCGAGAGAGTCAGAAAGTGACTTTGGAGAAACGAGGGGTAGAAAACTTTGAGAAAAATGTTTTCAACAGCTTGATGAGCAAAATTTCTCACTTGAAATACCTTCCTGTCTTTGGATGAAATGTGAATGGAATACTAATGCAGAATTAATCACATACGTTGTCCTTCATTTACTTTAACCCTTGGAAACCAGCCAGCGCCTCTCACCTCTGCTCCAGGTTCATTTTGAGCACAGATGTTGACTCTGGCAGAGCTGGACCTGCAGCAGAAGTGGCCGATCTGGTGATGTCACTGGACTTGCTAATTTAAGATATTACTTTAAGATATTACTTACATTCCTATTGAAGGAAAGTGTTTCTATGCTCAAACATGGGATAGAGATTGAGAGAGACTCCACCCTAGCCATAAGATAGGGTAGCTGCACGTTGATCACTGAAGTCCACATCATGAATTGTTGATTTTTTTCGTTGTTCTAAATGCCTAAATCCCTGTCTATAAAACTAGGGATTTTTTTTTTCTATATGACTTAATTCTGATTATAATTGTTATTATTACTTAGAATCTGGGTTGATGCATATAATCTGACTAAAATTCAGGATATTGTATGTCACAATCCAAAACTAAGCTTGAATCAAAATGGGTAATGCAAGTTTACAGGAACATGACAAACTGCATATTGGAATTTTGCAACCATTAAATTAAATACTGTAGAATTTTTGAACTGTCCTTCCATTTCTGCTAATCTCCATAGCATAGATGTATTTATACCAAATAATGTTGAATAGTTATTTTTTTGTAGTCTCTAAAATATTTAGTATTTTAACCTGGAGATATGATTTATCAAACTCGATTAAATGGACACCCTCCCCCCCGCCCCACTACTTCAAAATCATCTAAATTGTTTCAATGGGTATCAAGGAAGAGCCTATAACTTTCTATAAAAATGCATTTCTGCTGGCCTTTCAACATAGAATTAAAACATTTAACTTCCATGGTGACAGACAACAAAGAAACTCCAGATTGCTGCATTAGCTGAATTAAAGAAACCTGCTTCCCTCTGGGGGTGGTAATGAGCCCTGGCTGCTCCCTGCCCACATGGGGACAGTGTCCTGGGGCTTTATCTGGTGTCTGTTGGTGGGGCAGGTCACACTGAAGCCTTTCACGTAGCTGGAGGACTTGTCTCTGTTTTCATGGATTTTGAAGGAACGTCATATCCTTGATGCACCTGTCCTGCCACCCAGGTCTCCTGGGTGCAGAGTTACTGTTGTGTGGGGATTGTCCTCCATCCTGGGAAGCCAGGTGAGATGAAAGGTGGGGAGGGAGCTCTGGTAGGCTTTAGAAATGTTCATAGCACTTTGTAAAAGGCGCTCACAGCATCTTCCTGGGAAAAGCTTTGACGCTACATGGTGTTAAGTGGAGGATGGTGTTGTGCTGGCTGTAGGAGAGCTGCTGGGCTCTTCCCTGGGCACAAGCACAGACTGTGCAGACGGCGGTTTGCAGCACAGGTACGCAGCAGCAGCACTGGCCCTGGGGGAAGAGGAGATGCTGGCCAGGCTGTGGCTGAAGCTGCGGGGGCAAATGGAGCAGGAAGCACAGCTGAGAAATGGTAAGAGGAATGAAGGGCTTTTTATTTCCGAGTATGATACTTTTTGCGCTGGTTTGCACCTTGTCAAGGATCCTCAGGCTG
Source organism: Nesoenas mayeri (assembly GCF_963082525.1). Lineage (NCBI taxonomy): Eukaryota > Metazoa > Chordata > Aves > Columbiformes > Columbidae > Nesoenas > Nesoenas mayeri. Next base: position 14,418,922 of record NC_137560.1, read on the forward strand.
TGACAGAACTGCTGAAGGGATTAGTTGGGAATTTCACTTAAGAGGGATGAAGGGCTGCCTTCTGGGGCTGGTTAATTAGCAGGATTCTACTCTGGTAATTAAAGAGCAGTTTGTTGAACACAACTTAGTTGATGAAATCTTTGGAAAACATAACAATTAGCAGGCAAGGAATGGCAGCTTTGCCTCCAAAGCATAGCTCCAATCAGTTGCCAGTGTGGTTTTAACCTGTCATGTTCCAGCAAAGATAGTATTGACTCTCAGATTATTTAGGTTTGCTGCTATCGTTGGACAGCTTGTTCTTTCAGCAGCTGGTTCCTCTAGGGCTTCATCTCAGGGGCTTGAGATATCCTACTTCATTTGTTGCTTTTTCAGAAGACTCAGTGTTGTCTTCTTAAAAGCCAACACTGGAAGACAGTAGTGTTTTCCACCCCAGGAATAAACCCTTTGCCTTCCTGCTGAATGGTGATGCTGGGGCTGCCAGCCCAGCTGCCTGTACCTTTGTACAACCCAGTTGTGCCTTCTCTGCCGGGAGGAGGCTTTCCACCATGGTTACTCCCTGTACAGCAGCATCTCCCTTAACCTCTGTGTGTGTTGGAGAGATTGCGCAAAGTTCATGGGGTTTCCTCACCGAGCACTCGCACCATTCCCGTGCACTGAAATGCGCTGCAGCTTCATGTTAAGATTTCCCCTTTGTACTGTTGGGGGCTTTTTAACAGCCTTTACCAAGTGGTCCTGGAAATGAAAGACATACCAGAATGAATTATTTTGTTCTATGGCTTATTACACTGTGGAGATGCTTGTGGAGTTTTCTTTTGGAGAAGAGTGTTGAATAAGAGCCTGGGGGAAGCAGGAGCAAGTGGAGGAGAAGGTGCTTTTACATTGGGTGATGTGCCTTGGCAATGCTGCTTGATTGCTGTGGAGTGCACCAAAGCGTCTTCGATTTAAAACCATTTCATGCTATGGGCTTTGCTTGGTCTTCTGTGTGCTTTTATTTTAGTGTGGCAGGTTCAGGACAGGTTGCCACACTCTCCTCAGCAATAACTAGCTAACTTAATACTACAGAGTGAGGAACACAAAAGCTCTGTGGGTCAGGAGGGGCTCAGTCGATGCTCTGCCTTCACGAGTTGGTGGGACTACAAAAGAAATAATTTTCTATATTCTTCCTATGGCAAGATAGACCAGAGGGGAGGAAGCTTAAGGGTTGTCTTAACACACAAACATGACTATGACAGAGGAAAATTGCTGATCCCAAGCAGCTTATATAAACGCTCTCATCTACACCCGCACAGGGAAGGGAGGTGCTTTCAACTGGAAACTGTTCATGTCTTCATCTCTCTACTTCTCCCTCTCTTGTAATGATTCTCTTAGGACAACAATGATGAGGAAATTAGATTAGACAAACAGTGGGAGATCCCACGTCTTGCTATAAAAACTACCTCCAATCTTCACTACACTTTGACAGCTCTCAATTTCCTAATTTGACAAGTTAATGAAGACTGGATTATTTCCGAAGCCGTACGTACCGTGCTGCTGGGGAAGGGGGAGCTGCGCTTTGCACCGGGACTGCCCACCCCAGCACCTTGTTCCCACCTGGGCTGCAAAATCCTCGTCTCTGGGGGAGGAAGGAGCTTGTCCTGGAGCCCAGGATCAGGAGCTGGCATTTGTGGCTGTGGTGTTAGCATGAGGCTCTGCGAGATGCTCCTGTGCCAGGAGACAAGTGGACTTGCATGGGGTGTGTGTGCCATCTCCGAGAAGCCGTGCTGCAGCATTTGACCTCCTGGTATTTGGCTTGGCTGTCCAGCGCATTGTTTCCTTGCACTCTCTCCGGGGCTGTATGCAGACGGTGGAATGGGCTGGCCGAGCCAGTCAAGCAAAAATACAGCAGGAGACGTCCTGCTCACACCTCCCAGGCACAGCAGGGTGGGCAGGTGGGCACCCGTGCATCTGTGTGGCCACATGTCCAACCTGGTGCTCTGTTCTGAGACACAGGGTGGGAGAAAGGACTTCAAATGTGGTGGATAAACTACCAGCTGGTGGCAAGAGTGTTGGTGGGAAGCTCAGCAGATCTGGAGCTGGCAGTGCCAGGTTGTGTTTGTCCCGTGGTGAGGCCAGGAGCAGTGTTTCTAGCCTTACTGCTCCCCCTCCAAACTGCTCATTGCAAGCCCAGTTCCTGTGATGTGCTCTGGCTCATGGAGAAACTGGGTGAGAAGGGTTTCCATCAGCACACTGAAGTTCCATAAATAAGCAAATCAGAGCAGGCTGGAAGCAAAGAGGAAAGTAAGTATCATTCATCATGCAAGGGGGCCTGGAGTATGTTTCAGCTCATAATGCATAAGGGAAAGCAGTGTTATGAATAGGCATGGGTTGAATCCCCTTCTTTTTGGATCATGATTCTGTGTAATAAACATGCAAGACAATTTGTATAAAATAGTGAGGATTCTTTCCTAGAGAAGTCATTTAAAGCTATATTTGCACATCAGGGAGCAGTTCATAGGAACATTTTGTAGTTCTATTTCCATACAAGTGTGCGAAGAGAAAACAACATGGTCAGCAAGTGACGGATGGTGCATGTAAACCTGTGCAATGCTCCGCTCTCCCTGGGCTGGTAATCACATTGCACGGCCTCCCATCATGCTGGGGAAGCATCCAGCCTGGCACCCTGTATCCCTGCTTCCTGCCTCTCCCCACTGCAGCCGTCAGATGCATGGGGCGGATCACATTGGAAATACAACCTAAGGTAGAAGGGATTTTTCCTAAGTGTCTTTTTGTCACTAAACAGTGGTTTTGGAGTAGGAAAATCCTGACCCATATGCATTAGCACTGCAGACTCTCAGTAACCTTTAAAAATAATATTTGCCTGTAAAAGGAGAGTGTGGCTTGCCAGGTAAAATGCAAAATGACCCCGCAATGGGTGGCGCAGGCACGGTCAGCACAGAAAGTTTGCTGTTGTCTTTTTTTTTCCTGTGGAATAATTTTTGGGGACTCTTGTTTGCTTTTGCTTTCAGTATTTCCCAACTAGTTTGTTAGTCACTCCCTACAGCCTGCAGCAGTGGCTGCAAGGCTCTTCTAGCTTCATGTCTCGGCTCCCCCACCCTCTCGCTGTGGCTGTGTGGTGGGGGTTACCAGGTGGCTCCCAGCAGGACAATGGAAAGGAGGGCCCCAGGGCAGCCCCCTCTCTATGTTTTCAGAAGCATCAGAATCATGTTTCTCCCTCCAGAGTCAAGCCAATGATAAAAGTGATGTGAGCATCCTCATTGCCTTCGCCTCCATCCTTTCTGCTGCTTTTGCACCCTTTCTAGCTGCTCCTGGCCTTTGTCCCCCTGAGCACCACTCAGCCCCTCTCTCCCTCCTTCACACACTCCTGGAGTCAGCCCAAGGTCTGTGGGGAGTATGAGCACTGTTCCTTCTCTGCCTTTTCCAGCATCTTCACATAAACCAGGTGAGCACCAAACCCCCTGCTGACAACCAAGTCATGCTGTTGCGCTTCTAGTAAACCTCTTGGCGTTTTTTGGAGATCCAAATCCCACCAGACTTGCAGCCTTGAGAGAGTCAATCCCAAACCAGAGATATGGATGCAGTCGTGGGGCTGAGCCCTTCCTCTGCAGTGTGGAGGACACCTGGTGGGGAGCTCTGATGACAAGGCAGGTGCTGCACCTCTTCCTCTGGTTATTTTTTTTCAGATGTAGACCCTGGGTTTTTCTGAGGAGGGCCCTGTTGACCTGGCTCTGACAGCCCATTTCCCACCCTGGCATTGACCTTTGCAAGTGGGTTCTTGAGTTGGTTTGAAGAAATATGTGATTTTCCTGGGTTTTGCCTGCTAAAGCAGAATCCCTTCCAAGCTGGTGCTGTGTGTGCTGCAGCTCCAAGAAGCAGAAAGGTTCTTTCTGCCACTTGCATCCAGGCCTTGTTCTTCAGGATTAGGCCTCCCTCTGATCCTCCTGCAAGCACAGGATGAGCTGAATCCTTGAAGAAAAGTTCTTTTGAAAGCATAGCTTTCCCAGCACACATAATCGGCTTGCTGGCATGCCACAAGACAGGGAGAAACATCTTCTTTTGGTGTCTGCTCGTTCTGCTTCTCCTTTTCTGCAAAGGAGCCATCCACCACTGCCAGACAGAGATGCTCAGGCTGCGCACCTGTGGGTGCCAGATAGAGCCGGGGTTGCTCTCCGTGTTTGGTACCCCCTGGCTTTTACTTCTCAGAGCTGTGAGGAGGTGGGAGTGGAAGTTCAACATTTGCAATAGTTTTACAGTTCGAGTCCTGCAAAGGCTTCCAGATTTAAGTACAGTTTTTATCTTCTTTCTGTTTTTCTCTCTTGAAATAAAAGAGCCATTAGAGATGGTCTGTAATATGGAAGACACACGTTTGTATAGTGCTACCATTTATACAGCAGCAGTCTGGACTGAAAAACTGACCGTCTTCTAGGAAAGCACATTATCTCTTTGCTCTTGTACTCCTTTAAAGGCTCTTAAGATTTGGTAATTTAAAACTTATTTAATCTTTGGAGATTTTGGGGCGAGCGGTTCTAAATCTAAATCCTTAGCAGTTCCATAAGAAAATACCTGCAAAGAGTAGAAAGACAACGCTCCCCCGTGGAAGGCTGGCGATGGAGCTGCCATAAGATGGCACTGCAGCATCGAGCATGGAGCGACCTGGCCCGGCTGCAGCGCCGGGGCTGAGCTGCTCCCACCCTGGCGGGGTGCAGGGCAGCACCCTTCCCGCTGGGAAGAATGATGCCAAGGAAGAGAAAGGACTTGTGTAAGGATAATTCTGCTATTAGTCAGGGGGAGCTGTCATGGAGCCGTGTCTGGACTGGACTTTCCCTGCTTACACAAAGCACATAATGCTGTAGGAATTCATGTATAAACAGTGCAAATAAGAGGGGGGGAGGTTATCTAAATTATTAACAGCAGTAAGGATATGGAATTAATTTTTTTTTTAACTGTTGCTGGCAAATTCAGATAGTCTTTTATTTCTGGGGGGTTTACGAGCATAACTGCGTGTTAAAAATAGGCATGGTATAACTTTCTACTAGACTTGTGTGTTTCTCCCTTTGTTTGAGCACACACAAAGCTTGGAAAAAGCTGTAGGAAAAGGGGACAAGCTACCATGGCTGGGCAGGCTTGCAGCGGAGGCAGAGGTTGGCTGTGCCACCCAGGCATCACTCCTTGGGAATGGGACAGGGTCCCTGTCCGTGGGTCTGTGCTCCTGGTAGCCCACAGGAAAAGCGCTTTGTGTCCACACCAGGGCAAAAAAGCCTCCTTGACATATAGTGCCATGGAACATATTGCTAGCAAAGCTCTATTGCATTGGAGGTGTCTTTAACACAGTAAATGAAACAAACTTGAGAAAAACCTTTTGCCAACTGTTTTGCCCAAAGCCAGACATAAAGCATGGAGTAGAGCATGCTCCAATTTCTAATTAATTGTAATTAAAAATACTAAACCATGGAAGGGGCCTCTGTGAGTGGCTTCTTTCTCTTGAGCTGAACTGAATAGCTGCCTTTCCCTCCCTTCTCCTCACCTAGAAATATGTGGGTTTTGGTGTTCAGACAGGGCCTTGGCTGAGTTTAGTTCTTGGAAAGTAAACAAGAGCACATCAAATGCATTTCTGCAGTCAGGGAGTAAGAGTGGGCTGCGTCTCCACAACTTCCTTGCTCAGGAGCAATTCTGGAAGAAACCAGCAAACCCCATACATGTGAATGGGCTGGGGGTGGTGATGCCCTTTTCCTGCCCCATGGCACGAGGAGGGTTTGGTGACTGGGGCTAGCAGCAGGATTTTTCCCTGCTGGTGTGTTAAACTGCCATCATTAGCTGGTGGTGTTAACAACCTGCTGTGCTGCCCAGGCAGCAACAGTGCCAGGGTGTGGGCAGCACTGAGGGGCAGCCAGACGTGTCACATGAGTGTTTTTTAATGTGGTTACAACTTCAGCATCACCCCAAAACACTACCAAGGGGTGCTTGTGCAGACCACCTCAAGGACCTGCATTTTCCTTGGCCACTGGTAGGAAAAGGGCTTTGGTAAGGGGGAGCCCGGTGCTGGGGCCAGCTTGTCAGCAGAGAAGGTATTTGATGGCTGTGACAAGTCATAGGAATCCATCTGAGCTCAGAGACTGCTGATCGAGGTCTGCTTTTCCCAGGCACTGTGACCTGTGTTATCTGTGCCTATTACATAAAATACAAGTAAAAGCCTCTTGAACTTGACCCACATTTTCCAAGGTCCCTTTTTCTTTCCTCTTCTCTGCTTCCCTCCCCGCCCCGGCTTGCAATACCTGCATTTCAGTACAGAAAGGACACTTCTCCATCCTGCACGGCTCCAAGCTCAGCCATGCAGCCAGCGCTGCTCTGGGCCCTGCAGGTGCTGCTCTGAAGAGCAAACAGCTACCGCATAGGCAGGGGCCTTTTTTTTTTTCCTCCAAAGGCATAAAACTTAGTTTTTAAGGGTGTTTTTCAAATAGGACTTTGGGGAATAATTACCCTTTATGTTACTTCAAAGAAGTCCCCAGCACACAAGTCCCCAGCACACTTAGCACTACCCTCAGAGGACCGTGCCTGTTAGGAAAATACGCTGGCTTAAGCATCCTGTAAGTAATACGAATTTTGACTGATGATACTTAGTGCAAATGGGCCAACGGTCACGTGGCTGACTCTCCTAATGCCATTCAGGATATTTTTGCACCAATTGCAGCCTATTCATCAAAATAAAATGCCAATAAGTGAAGCATTACAATGCTTTCAGAGGGGAGTGTGCAAATGAAAGTAGGTGAATTCTGCCCCCAAATGGATATTCAATCTTATAACAAGTATTGTGTATTAAAAGGGGAGCGCCTTGGCTTCTGGCCATGCTGTGATCATAGGGCTAATGCTTTATCTCCATTATCTTTCTGCTGCACTCCTGCCTCTGCTGCATGTGGGCACTGAAACAAAGTAACTCACAGCCAGCTAATCAGGATCTATTTCATTAGGTTATAATCTAAAAACGGTAGCCTGCATCCAGTGCCCAGATAAGAGCAGGGCAGGATGCTGCGAGGACAGGCGCTGGGGCTGCAAGGACTGAAGGAGCATCCTAGGGCTTTTAAATTTCCCTGGGAGGTTGCTTGCCTTAGATATTTTTATTTAGGGATTGTAAGGACCAGGACGGAAGAAGCCAAAGGTGCACAGGGAGTACCTCCTACCCGCATGGCTGTGAGCAGCATCACCCAGACTGGTCTTTCCCAGGATGTACTGGAGCTGTACCGTGCTAAGCCCTGCTGGTGAATGGATTAACTGAATATTTCTCCCCTCCTTTCCACACAGACAGTCAGCCATGGTCCTGACCTGGGCTTGTGGTGTTTGCTTCTGCAGAGTATCCCGAGATGTCTGGTGGGGCTTCATGATGCTGCAGGGAGCTGAGGGTTTCAGCTGAGGATGAGGGGACCCACAGCTCAGATCTGTTACAGCCAACCCCACTAGTAAACTGTTTTTCAGACCGAGAGTTTTTTGCTGTCCATATCCTGAGCTCCTGAGTTCATGTTTTCCAGCATTTTATCTATTACACCAAGGATGCAGCAGATACCCCGACTATTTTCACCACTTCTCCCCAAATCTTTTTAAGGGGCAGCCAAGAGCCCTGGCTGTCTGACCACAAGCTATGACATTTTTAAGAAGCCAGTTATCTGCAGTGAAGTCTGTGGGACCTGGCAGCACCATGGTGGCAAGTTGTGGGATTGGGACTCACCAGCGGGGAGCAGTTGCTGCACACAAGAGATCTTTGGCTTCACAGCTGATCTGCCTGCATGTACCTGGCAGAAATGCCCCAGAAGTTGGCATGGCGATTTCTGTCCACCATAGCCACCCCATGGAGGAGCTTGCACCACTGTACAAAGGACAACTGTTACAGGGCCACCAAGAGGACAGGTCTGGCATGGTGGGGGGCACAGGCACCCACAGGTGCCAATGGCAGGGAGATGTCATGCAGCCTGTGGTTGCAGGGATGCATGGGGGACATCAAAATCAAAGACCACAAGGCTTTTGGATGGGAGGGCAGGAGTACAGAGAAGCTCTCCCCTGGCCCAGACCATTTCTATCCTTGTCAGTCCTGTCCCTGCCACCACCACCACAGGAGGGCCCTGGCTCGTCACACCCATACCGGTGTGTATGTTTTTTTGTTTAAACCATTACAAATGTAAATGATCCTTCTCAATTACAAAAGCCTGTGTGAACTGGCATCTTTAAAGGAAACTCTGAAAGAGCTCCTGGCACAGTGCTTCTTCAAATATTTGGAAGGTTTGCTAAGTCTCCTGAAACAAAGGCAGGCTCAACCTCCCGCTCTTCCACCACCCTCCCTCTTGCCAAGCCAAGGACTTTATGTGTGCACACCAAGAGGCTGTCACTGCTTGAAGAGTAAGTGGGGGACACAAGAGGTAGCAAGGGATGGAGAAGCCACCTGCCTGGGACAACAGCAAGAGCTGTGATGGCCCCACTGCAGCCAGTTCCCCAGCTGACCCCCTCACACAGTGCTGCCATGGAGCAGCACCTTCCGAATTCTCATCCTTTCTTCAGAACTCAAGCTTCTCTCTTGATTTTCATGCTTTTGCCCTGATGTGGTGGCCTAAACTTCTTTCCCCCCTCCTCCTCCACCGCCTTTATTCTCCAACACAGCCTCTCTCAGGTAGCTAATTCTGCACTAACGATGCCCCAGGACGATGAGGTGCAGTCGTGCTGCTCCCCGTGCTCAGGCTGAGCTGATGGTGGCCAGGTGGTCATGCTGAAAGGATGCGCATGAGCCGTTTGGACAGCACATCGCCCAGCCAGATTGGAAGCGAAATGAATGGTTAAATAAATGTGGTGGCTGCCTGTACACAATGTGATAGTACTTCCAAAACAATGAAACATATTATTTCAAATTTGATATCTGCTATCAATTGAGATTGAAGGTATTGATCCAGGCTGATTGCTGGGACAATCAGAAAGTGGAAGGGTAATTGACTGTCATGTTGCTCATTGATCGGGCACCACAGTTCACAGCAGCCAACATTATTTTCAAGTCCTTTGCAGCATCTCCTCTAATAAAGAAATACAGAGTTTAAGTAACCAAGTGACTGACATGTGCTGCCATTTAGAGGGTGGGTGAGGCCGTTCTCAGCCAACATGTCATTGCCATAACCAAACTGAAAGGTTGTCAGCAGGAGAGTGCCAGGGCAGGAAAGCGTGGATTTCTGTTGGCAGGTGTGTCACTGTGAGCCAACACGGAGCTGTAGGACCATCTCCCTCCTTGCTGCTCAGCTGCAGCAGATATTAAAGGAAGGCCTCCGAGATGACGAAGGCACTGCACATGGGCCATATGCCAGCAGTGTGACCTCCTCTCTCTAGGTTGTTTTAAATGTTAAAGCAACAAATGTTTAATATCATGTGTTCCACCAGGGCTCGCTAGCAGCTGATCCAGAAAAACTGTCCTGAGAGAGAAGCAAATTGGGAACCATCCCAAGTTGCTGCAATCAAATCCACAAAAACCTCATATAAAATTTTTACATATAATCAGAAGGATGGAAAAATTACCTTATTCCCTGCTGTGCACTTCAGATTAATATAGCCAAACATTGTTCAACCCTAATACTTACGGTGACCATGAAACATCTTCCTGTACTTACTAGGAACAGGCAGATAAAATGGCTTTTCTCCTAGAGAACATGTATCTGCTGGTGGTTTTTGATAATCTGCTGTATGCGCTGTTGGGTTTTAATAATCTGTACTACCTGACATTGCTGCTCTTCACCTGCAAGCTCTTTTGGGTAGGGACTGCTCCCTGTGAACAGAGGTCCAGTGAAATGAATGGGATTTAGTTGTCCAATGAGGCTCCTGTGCCTAAATACCCTAGTGAACCTGGCAGCGGAGTGGGTTCAGGGATAAAGGTCCTAATTTTGACTCCACAAAACCCCAAGCCTTGGTCCTCTTCCCCAGCTGTGATGCAGAGGGATGTCTCAGGTGCTGCTTGTCCTGGATGTGCCGTGCATTCTCTTCAGGGATACTCTCTCCAAAAAAAACCAAGCCTGAGCTCTGAAGCAGGACCTGGAGGAAACATTTTTAACAAGCAATGACTGTACTAATGTCAGGCATCGCAGGACTGGTTGCATTTCAGTCATGGCTAAGGCAAAGCAGGCTGCAGAGTGGAAGGTTACCATCCATGCAGGTTTTCCTAGGCATTTTCCACCTGAATGTTGTGTACAAGCAGATTTGGAGGCTTTTGCGTATTTGTCTCAGATTTCCCAATGTCTGGCAGCCTGTTGAGAGCTGCCAGATGTCCAGAGACACTGACCTCGCCCTCTAAGCATGCACAAGCAGTTCTATGGAAGGCTCAGAACAAGCCCAGTGCCTCCGGCACCATGGGGCTGGCCATGCGCGTGGTGTCTGCTCCTTTTAAGAGCATGTAGGAGGCCCAAGAGATGCCAGGCTTTCTGCCCACACCCCGTGCCAGCAGTACAGCTGAATTTGATCGGTGTGATGCATTCTGAAGTCCTTGTCCTAGTGTGCAGCAGTATTTGTTCAAGTCATCTTAGCAGTGTTTCAGGAGTAATAGATTGGTGGAAAACTGTATGCAGGAAGAAGCTGATGGATTTTGGGCACACGCATAAAGAATTGCCTCCGAGACATCTGTGTCTGAGTAGCCTCTGCTCCTCGAGCACTTGCTCTGAGCCCCAAGGTTGGCTTCTTGCTTATAAATGGGACTCAATGAGCTGCCCTTGACTGTAGCCAGATTTCTGATTTCTTTCCCAGCTTTCAGATGGTCAAACTCCATTTCAGTGAGTTTTGGACACTTCTCACCCAGTGCAGTTGCTAAGCTGAGCCAAGCCACGTTCCTCGCCTGGGGTTTCGGTCTGTTAAACACCTCAGCCCAACCTGCTTTTGATTTGCTTCATCTTTAGTTTTCGGTGCTGCTGATGAACCGAAACACCCATCTCTCGCTCACATCTCTGGGCGCAGGCAGGGCTGCCTGGGGGAAGGCAGCTGAGCTACCGAACTTTCACAGCAATAGGCAGCCGCCCCATGAGCATCACTCGTGACTCAGCCGCTGCCTTGCTGGGCAGCAAAGGCGCCTGAAGAGGTTTCTCATCCCACCTGAGTTTCCTTTCCTGGGAAGTGAGGTGGTTGCGCTGGGGCGTGTGGGCTGCGCGAGCTCCCGGGGAGTCAAACCCAAACTGAGCTGACGGAATAGCTGTAGTCTCAAGCAGCCACAGCAAAACCCTCCTGTGTTTGAGGGTTAAAATGCTGATAAACAGAGCCAACTGGCCCCAGGTCACAGCCAAGGTGCTGGCTCAGGCTGCAGTTAAATGTGCAAGAGAAGGAGAAAAAGTGCTGTACTAGTACAGGCCAACGGAGCAGTCACTTCAGAGAGAGGTAAATCCTACAAACAGCACCCATGTACTGCTTACCCCCACCCCAAATTTTGCTGCTAGTCCCAACAGTCCTATACTGGTGGGTTTCCCCTCTGAACTCTCTTAAAATAGTTTCTGTTAGAGCTCCATACATGCTTCTGAATGAAGAAGAACTGCTCTCTTTCCATTACATCTGCTGGAGAGAGGATGAAGAGAAGGGGTAAGAGGAAGGTTGGCTGAACTGGCAGATAGCATTTAAGGACAAAAAAACCCCAAACTGAAACCAAAATTAAAATGTCATAGCATTAATTTACACAAAATAAGATGCATTTACCCTTAGCGAGCGGATATAATTCAGGAATGCATTGCAGAACAAGCAGGGCAAATGCATGCCACAGTTTAGTGAAACAAGAGTTAAACAACATCAAATCATTCTCTGTGATGGATCATTAAGAATGTGGAGTCTAAATGTGCAGTAAGATTACAGCATCTTGCAGATGTTCCAGCTTATTTTGCATATTGCAAAGTATATAGTTAATTCCTAGTAGCAAACACACGCAAAGGCTAGCCCGTCCTATGGTGAATGCACATTTGGACTGTGGTACAAGGTGAAATTTGTGGGGTGGAAAAGGACTGACCTAAACTGCTGTCTGGGATCACAGCTACAGAGATGTGTCTGCCTGCAACCTCTGCACCTTTGCCCAGGCGCAGTTTACAGGAGGGAGAGATGAACAGGGTGTGAGATGAGTCAAATAAACAAGAGAGGGGGACTAAGTAAGTAAATGCCGAGGATTTTTACTTTTTTACATGTATATATTGTAACAAAATTTAAGGCAACATTCCTCCTGCTAATTAGTGTTTCCACGGCACTGCAAAAACCACAGCTGCAGGAAGAATTCAGGAAAAGTAATCAGCAGCACAATTAAGCAATCTGCCATAATGACAGAACACAACATTAGGGTAGAATAATCAGAAACATATATATTTTTCCTTCTTGATTTTCATTTCCCACCCAATGATTTGCTTTTGCAGGGTGTATATAAAGCTCCTTTAACTGGAAGGTGTTGGTCCAGACAAGAATGCCTGGAGCTGAGGACCCTGTATTTCTGCCAGCCACCCCACCTGAGGAAGGAGAGTAGGGAGATGGTTCACACAGTGTTTCTGCAACCTCTGGCACCTGCTCAGGAGAGGAAAGTGTTTACACCTGTGAGCAGATGAGGGGATGGGCCTGACCTGTGTTGTCTGCACAAGCTGTTTTCGTAGAGCTCACTAAGGCTATAAGAGCCCACAAGGATGGTCAGGTTCCCCCTAGAGAGGGTGGTTTAGAAGGGGAAAGGGAAATACAGCCACCGAGAAGGGGTTCCCACACATTTCAATATTCTGCTAGTTATGCATCAAAACTGGCTGGACTGAAGCTGAGGGAGAAGCTCTCATGTTGTTGTGGAGAGGTAGGTTTTCTCCTTGGGCTCTGCTCAGAGGGGCTTACTGGCTGCTGGGAAGGAACAGCTATGAGACACTGGTAAAGAAGCAGTTTTGGCAAGGTCAAGAGTGATCTATATGTCCTGGGAGGCTGCAGGGTTTAGTAGTAGGACTGGGTGAGTTTTGTGGTGGTACGTCCCAGGTGGCTGGGTGATGGTGGTGGTACAACTGGAGAAGAGCATCAGCCTTTCCCTAGGAGGCAGGAGCACTCTGGTGGTGTTGCAGGGCCTGGAGACCTGCTCCATGGGCATCAGGAGATGTGGCTGGCAGGGGGACTCTGTCCTTCCAGGATGGTGAAACATGTGGGATTGCTGCCGAAGGTGTCTGGATGGAGTGGTGGCCACGTGCTTTGTTCAGCAGGGCCAAGTTGATGTCCTGTTATCCTCCCACAGTTGTGTTTTCTCCCTCCCATTCAAAGATGGAGCTTTTGCTTGTTAAAGCAAAGTTTGCTGGCCCTAGAATTTCTTGGGAGAAGTGGCTCAATTTTGTAACCTCTGGTGCAAGGGAGGGCCTTAGGTGTTTGAATTTATATATGGCTGCTAAAAACCTGGGTTCCATCAGAAATAAGCTAGAAAATGTAAATATGTTCCATTGATAAATCTTTATAAACACAATCTTCCGTTTTGCATTCTACACAACCTAATGAAATGACAACTATAAAGTCAGGTATTTTGAGAATTAAAATCTTGCAATGGTGGGATAAGAGCAGCTAGGAGTATTGTTACCTTTAACCTGAAACTTTTGTTTGTTTGTTTTTGCCTCAAGGAATAAGCTTTGGAAAAAAACTTTCCAAATCACTTAAGACAGAGGAGTCCAACACTCCCTGATGTGCAGGAAGATGTGGGTTCCAGTTCCTCCAGTCACCAACCAAAATTCTTAATGCCACTTAAATCAGTTTCTGAGATTTGCTTTTTGCACGGCCAGAAAGAGACCAGGTATCTTGGCGACCAGATTCTGCTGTGAAAAGCCATGTTACCACCACCCTTTCCAGACCTCTCTTGAGTTCAGGGCTGCCATTATTCTGCATGTTCCTTGTTCATCTGGGAGACTGTCTTGCCAATGTGCACACACACATGCAGTGCTGTTCCTCCTTTTCCCATGTGCACACACAAGTGGAAATCACTGAGAGCACCAGGTCCGGGGAGCAGAGATGTGTCTGCAAAACTTGCTCATGAAATCACAAACTGTGGAGGAATGCCGGGTTAATTTTTCATCCGAATATCAGCTGAAAGTAATGTATACCCCAAATTAATGTAGACAATGCCTAGTCTGGTCTGCAAGCCCTCTGTATTTTTGAATTCTTTTCTACTAAAACTCAATAAAAACATGGGGGTGGAAGGTGCTGCTGGGAATTTGCTTTTTGTTCTGCTTAAGTGCTGTATTTCTCAGCAGTCTTCAAGTTTCTCAGCGTGAAGATATTGTTACATCAGAACTACCGTGGGTTTAACACAATTCTCAATTTGCAGGCAAATGGATGTATTGTGTTGGGGCTTATCCACGGAGGACTGTGAAACTACAAATTACAACCCAGCTGCATTCTCTTATCTGGATTTTTTTTTCTCTCCCATGTTCACAACTAAAGGTGCAACTTGAGTGAGAAAACCAGACACAGGCCCAAAGTCAAAAGGGACCCTGACAGTGCAGAAGATCCTGCCTGTGTTTGTGGATGCTGCATTTGGATGGGATCGGGTAGCTGGTGCCTTTTCTGAACTGGATGGAGCTACAGTGTTTTCCATTAGCAGAGGATGTGATGCCTCTGGTTTTAGTGTTTTTGTGATTGCCTGGGGACCTTGCCTCTGTAACTCTCCCTAGAGAGCCAAGGCAGCAGGGGTAATTGTGTGTTGACTGAAGGTTTCTCTGACAACGAGGAAGGAGAAATGGGCTACACTTTCTCTCAGATTATTAAATATTAATATTCTCTCAGAATATTAAATATCCCCCTAAACAGGGGGATCACCTGTTTAATTTTCTCAGCTGTTCTTCATCCTCATTCCTCTTCCTTGAAGGGAATGATAAACCACCAACAGGTCCCTATGGGAGAGACAGGAGGCACTTGTGCTCTACAGTAGTTTGAGATGAGGCTTTACCACCTCTTGCTAGCTCTGGACAGGTCTTGCCTACCTTGTTACAGTTACACACCTGAGGCTGGGTTATATACCAGAGCCCTGTGCCTGCAGGTGTGGACGCCAAGCTTGGGGACAGCACTGGGACAAACAGAGTGCTGGGCAGAGGTGCTGCACCACCGATAGCTGGGACAAGTTCTTGGCCTCAATTCTTCAAAGCAAAGGGGCATATTACTTGATTTTAGTGACACTCTGGACACTTGCTAGCCAGTAATAGGGCAAAAACTCAATGATCACATGATAACGTTATGCTTATTTGCTTCCTGGCCCTGGATATGCAGGATGCTGACAAATGGGACCTGAACTCCTGCATTTAGTTGACCAGGAAATACATATATCAGAATGACAGTACTTCTTTGGACTCTTTTGAGACTCGGGAGTTGCTGGCTGTTCTGTTTGCTGGCTCAGTTTAAGCAGCAGAAATATCCATGTGTTCTGTCAAAGCACTTTACTTGTGACAGGCAAAGTGCTGCCTTGAACTGGAAAACCATTCAGAGCAAATAAATGCATTAGTTCAATGCAGAGTATCTTATATTTGATACACACCACTTCCTAATCACTTTACTGAACATCTGGATTGCCTTGAAATGAAACCATTGCTGGCATCATCTTCAATTTGGACATGGGATCCATTTCTGAAACCTTTTTCCAGGAGAGCACCTCATGGATCTCAGCATCATTTAGTTTGGGTTCTACGGTTCTAATCTATAGTAAATAAAATTAAGAGTTGCTTCAGTATTAAGAGAGGACAGAAAGTAGTGCATGGAAGCCAGCTGAGCCCTTTGGTAGTTGCAGTCCAAATTGTAGGATCATATTAAAAAGTGCAGATGTTACTAAGGAGTGGGGATTTTTCATGTACCTCTGAAATGGAGTCTGTGGCTCTTTCTCTCTGGGAAGTACCCAGTACAGGTATGTTCTTGCAGAAAAAAATGAGAATAATTGCTACTGTCAACATGGTGTACAAGAGACTGAAATTAAACCCATTGTATTGGTAAAAGATGTGAAAGAACACACAGCGCGCAAAGACACTGGCTGCCCTGTGTGAGTGAAAAGCGAGAGCAAAGGGGGTGAGACAGTGAACAAGAGATGCATTTGCATCACTGCAACTTGGGTTGGGCTGAACAACAGCAAGAACTGTTTGCAACATATTTTTGTCAACATCTGTTTGTCTTTGAGTTCATAAAAGTGGAACAAATCTCATTAATTTTTTTTCTTGTGTTGAAATTTTGCACAATTGTTTCTGTTGTTTTGGCAGCCAAAATTATGCTGGAATGTTTCACCTTCTTTTTCCAAGTTTTTGAGCTGAGTTGTCCAGTTGAGGTTTGTCAAATCATGATGTTTTGCTTCTGCTGCTAGCCAAATCATAATCGTTATATCATAAGCCTTTTGGTTTTTATTGTTTGGGATTTTTGTTCTGTTTTGTTTGTCTGGGTTTTTTTTCCTTAAAGATCCAACTTCTGGAATTGTAAGGATGCGTGAAAATCTCAGCTTCTGCTTTCTGCCATATATTTGTTTTTCCTTGAGTTTCTAGTACTGAGGACTGTGGAGAAACTTTTGTGTGTCATCTGAAATATGACAAAAAAACAGAATTATTATTATTTATTTTTTTAAAAATACTAGTTAGATAATTTTTGGAAACTGTGACTCATGATTTTGAATGCTTAGATTTGGCAAGGCTGTAGTTCTCCGTGCCGCTCCCCGCTGACCAGGACTGTTGGAAGAAGCCATGCAGGGTTTGTCTCCACGGACAAGTTGCAGCACAGAGAGCTGGGGTGTGAATTCCCAGTGCCCTAGTTACATTGCACAGATTCCCGACGTGGATGCTAAGTGTGCAGTACCTGCCCTTTGGAAGCGTTCTCAGGGCATGACTCTATGTGAGTAACATATGGCATGTGATTTGGAGGCCCTAGAGCTGACAGCAGCGTGCTCCAGCTCATGGACCGAAGGTAGCATGGCCATTTCATGCTTCAAACCACACTTATTAGCGTGGCCACAGCTCTGGGGTGATGCCATGGTGTGGATGTCAAGCACCTCTGGGCTGTGCTGTGCCATGTGGCTGTAGTAGGTTGGATGTCTTTTGGGTGCTTTGAGCAACGCTGAGCCTTCTCAGGTGCTGAGGTTTCTCATAGCATCCATCTCCTGCATCTCAAGGGAGAGATGTGTGGCTGTTTCATTTTCTGAGCCTGTTGGAGGGGAAGAGGGTGAGGACCTGTGGCTCTGGAGCTGGCCTTTCTGCTCAGCAGAGAGGCAGGTGTGCTTCGTGGTACCCAAGGACCATGTAGGGAAAGCAATGATACCTGTGTGACTTCTGGGGAACTTGCCGAGGCTTGGGTTACTTGGTTTAACATTGAAACTTGCCTGTGGGTTCCGCATCTCCAGATTGCTATGTGCATGTCTTTGCTCCTTGGAGCCACAGGGTAAGCATCATTGGGATGGGGAAAATTTTGGGCACCCAGTGGGGTACACATTGGATGAGCACCTCTGGGCTGTGCTGTGCCATGTGGTTGTAGTAGGTTGGATGTCTTCTGGGTGCTTTGAGCAATGCTGAGCCTTCTCAGGTGCTGAGGTTTCTCATAGCATCCATCTCCTGCATCTCAAGGGCATTCATCTCCTGCATCCAAGGACAAGTTCTATAATAGCACCTGGGCAGGGTGAGCAGCTGCTGGGGTAACACCCAGGAGCTCAAGCTGGTGCTGCTAGAGCAGCTCCTCTGGTCAGGCAGGAGGGAGGGAAGGAGCTGCTGTGGCACAGAGAGACCTCCGAGAAGGACATGGGGAAACCAGGGGGAAACCAGGATGCTGCAGGGTCCACAGGGATGGAGGAAGGTTGGGAGTGGGCTGACGTCTCTGCCCCTCAGGAAGCTGTAAGGGATTTGTGTGTTTTCCAAGGCAGCAGAGACAGGATGCTGAGGGGGGGAGAGAGAGACAGATTTCCTTCTGCTGTGAATTGACTGGGGATGGGGGATGGCAGCTCTGATTTAACCCTTGCCTGTTCCTTTCATCTCCAAATGGAAACAATTCCAAGAAACTGCAGAAATTAGAGGCAAAAAGCACAGGGTTGTTGGCACCAGGGTGATGCTGTGAGTTTCATTATCCCAGTTCTCTCACCCCCACGTGTGTCTCCCTCGCTCTGGCGTAGCTTTTCGCTTTGAAGTTTGTTTGTTTGGTGGCATTGCTATGACCAAAATGAACACCGGCAATGACAAGGGAGAGGCTGACAGGACATTATCTTCAGTCAGGTAGAAGCAGCTCGTGGGAGACAGCTGCAGATTCGGGTCCTGTAACAAATTTCTCTCAGAAGCCCGAAAAAGACAAGATTTAATTTCTCTCTTATATCAAGCAGGAGGGTTAAGTCTTAGGAGTAACTCCTGAAATGGGTCCTGTTCTTGTTCAACAGTGAAGTCTCTTCTGCATCCATTGGAAAGTCATTAACAGGATGACCTAGAAGAAGTGAAGGAAAACCATCAACACCCACCACTGCCACCCAATCCAAGTCCTTGGAAATGCTATGGAAAAAGGACCTGTACGAGGACCTTCAGGGCGTGAGTACGTAAAGACATCTGGGAGAGGTACCTGGTACAAGGGAAGCCAGGGAAAAATGCTTTGTTTACTGCACCGACGTCTCCAGGAGCAGTGGAGAGTCCACATGGCTGAAAGTTGGCAGCTGGGCTGCAGGTGTGGTGAAAGAGCCGTGTTTTCTAAACACACTAAATACTTATTGCTCCGGCCTTTTGTAGATAAAGATCAGTTTGACTTTAAAAGAAATTATAGCAGAAGTGCTTGTATCTGGGAGGATGAATACCTGCTTCCAGGTTGGGCTTTGTAGAACTGAACTTCATAAACAAATTATTTGATGTGATTAAAGAAGTCAGAGGGTTGATGGAAATGTGCCTCTGACTCTCACGGTATTGGAGTGGAAGCTGTAATGTGTTAGTCTGAGAATTACCCTGTGTAGGAATAAACAGCCAGAAGGTTCTTGGGTGTGAGGTTTCCCATTGAAATATTTATTTCTCTCTGAAAAACCCACAGCAGAAATAATAGCACTCCTTAAAGTCTGAAATGTTGCTGAGATTCAAAACACTGTCTTCACTCTGCAGACATCTGATGTGCAAAGATGGCAGAGAGCAGTTGTGAACCACCGAGAGCCAGAGAATTTGTAGCAAAACATCTGGTCTCTAGACCAACCAGATAAAGAAAGTTTTTGGCAGCTCTGATCATGTTTCTGCCCTACGGTTGTGCTAATTTCACTACAAAAACCAGCCCCTTTACTGACCTCATTCAGTTTTACGAAGTTCAAAGGTTGGAACATAGAGATATCAGCCTACCTGTTGCTATGGTAAATGTGACTTAACAAACAAACAAACAAAAAACCCACACAAAACAAAAACTTAAAACAAAAAACCTGTGTTGATGATGATATAGGCAAAAAATACCAAAACCAAAATGGAAAGCATTTGAAGTCTGAAACAGAGAGGACAGCAAGGCAAGCTGACCTTCTTGGAGCCTGCTGCAAGAGTTTAGAACATTTCCTTGCGCCAAGTGTGCTCCTTGTGAGCTGAGTTTTCTCAGTCTCAAGCTGATTACAGTAGCTTTTGCTGCTTTTGACAAAACAAGTAATGCAAAGGGGAGACTATTATATATTAGGAGGTTTTTTTTTTCCCTTCCAACCAGGTTATCAGATCCCTGGATGGTCTTAGAGTTCATTCTTAAACTGGGCAAGGCTGGACAAAGCTGTTTCACCCAGAATGAAAATGCTACCGCAGCTGGCGTGTGCAAGGGTTGAATGAAATGCTGTTTGGAAATTGTTTGCTTGGGACAAAATTCTAAGTCTGGAGGGAAATTTGGGCCTTGCAGGTGGGATTAACTATGTTTTGGTGCTCCTAGCAGCTGATAAAGAGGCAACAATGGGAGAACATGAAATATGCTGTTGCCTAAAAAGCAGGAGAGTAGGTGAGATCCTTGCAGGCAGATTTCTACCTGCAGTGCTCTTGGTTTTGCCTACACGGCCTACAGCAGGCAAACCTGGGCTCTCTCTGCCTGTCCTCCAGAAGCTGGGCAGCACGGTGCTGAGGTCTCAGCAGCCAGAAAACATCATTGCAGGGCCGCTGTGGTCTGACAGCATGGGCAGAGGCAATGCTGTGGAGGTGGGCGTGTGGGAGATGTGGCTAGGGACACCCCTGGGTGCAGCTTGTGGGCTGTGCAGAGAGTGCAACAGGTGCATGGGACCATCCGTCCAGGTGACGTCCCTACCTCTGATGAGCACTGCCCATTGCATCCGCTCCTGCCTCTGCTCCCAGGCTTGAGCCAAAGTTCCTACTCCATCCAATTGCTCCAATTAGTGCTGTGGTTTGTGTTTTCTTCATTAAGAAGGTTGCCTGAGACCTGCCTGTTTTTGAGTCCAGCTCCCTTTAATCTGTCCCTACCATCATTGAGGTTAACTGAGTTTCCTGCCCAGCAGCTCTGGCAAATTAGAGAGAACCAGTGAGACACTGCCAATAAGCTTTCCACTGTATAGATTTTGTTCAGTGGAGCTCAAATAAATTAGGTCATGCTGCCATATGTAATCCATGCACTTGAGGTTTGACCTAGCTCCTGTGAAAACTAGTGGGCAGGGACACGTCTGGAAGCTGGACTGGAGCTATGGCTGAGGCAGCTGAATTTTGAAAGAGCTGGGGTGGAGCTGTGTCCTTCATTTTTGTGGATCTGTTTCATTTGTACAAGAAGAAGATTGATGTCTTCCTGTGGGAGCTTTTGTCTGTGATGAACTGTGTCTTGAACAACATTGCCAAGATACCTTGGGGCTTGGCTAGGTAATTATTTTGTGATTAGATGCTGAAATCAAATAAATAAGTTAATAATTTTACAAGTTCAGAAGAAAATCCATTTATTTCATCTGAAACTTCTTTACAATGGCTGTGCATAACTCTGTCATCTTCTGCATGACATTGGCCTTAGGTCTGATAATTTCCCACCAAATGGCTCGCTAACTTCCCATGGCCCTGATGACATAAAGTCACCTGTTTGGGAGGAGGTAGGATTATTCTGCTTAGCTCTTTTTGGCAGTCAGATGTCAGCCCTGCAAGTGGTGGTGATGGGCCAACACAGCTATTGCCATATCACAATTTATACTTGCAGCACAAAAAAGGTGATTAGTGCACTAGCAGGGAAGACTCCTCTTTTGAAAAGAGCCTTTAAATGATGTCAAGAACCACCACAATGATATGTTTTTTACATAAATAATAATTAATTACATGTAAATCAGACTTTTCCCCACCCCTTCCATTAGTATAGTCTTTGCTAAGCTCTCTGTCTTGTTTCTGTCCACTCACTTTGAGTAGTTGAATGGCAGCAGACATCATTTGCAATGCTAACGTCAGATACGGGTCAAAATGGACAAGGAAAACACAACCCGGGGTTTTATCAATGCAATAACAACCAATTCTGTCTAGAGATGGCAGTGTACTGGGGTTTAACCTCTTCACTGCCACGCAGCAAGAACCACCAGGAATTTACTTTTCTGGTCTCCTCTTCTGCTATTTCTGACTTATTTTCAGCCCTTTCCTTCTTCTGGCCACTCTCTTCTTTTCCTCTCTCCCCTTTCTGGTGTTTACTAGAGCATCTGGTAGTGTTTATCTCCCAAGACACAGGAGACTGCTGTTTTCATAGATATGTAACTAGAGTAAAACCTTTCATCTTTGTTGATGTTGGACTTTTGGATTAAAATAAGAGTCATAATAGTGGAAAAATTAAGATGAAATAATATTTCAGCACAGTACACTCTTGAGACAGCATCAACAGAAAATCCTAGATGGGGAATCTTGCAATTACTGCATCTCCTTCACAGGAGATGCTTAACTCATGAGGAGAGGGGGGCATGGAGTGAGGACACTGGTTGTCCCACTACAAGCTGAAAGTGTGGCATGTCCTCGCAGGGATTTCTGTGTGTCCTCCACAGCAGTACAAGCAGTCCCAGAAATGTCAGCAAGATCTGAGAAACCTGTTTCTATCTCTGCTTGCTTCCATTACTGCCTTCTGGGAAGGGCAGGGAAGGAGCTGGTCCAGCTTTCAGCAGAGTCAAGACTATGTATGACCAGGTTTTGGAGCTCTGGGAAAGTAAAGGCTGTCCTGGAAATTGGAGGAGGAGATGGTGTTTTGAATGTGGGCTCTTGCTCTACAGAAGTACATTGGTTTTCTACAGAAGCTTCAAAGATGCTGAGATTGATTTAATTAGAAGTTGTCAAAATAGCGGTGCTGTCGAGAGATGTAGAAAGTGTTACAGAAATCTGGTAGCAAAAGGCAGGTAGGTGTCTGTTCTCTGCAGAAGCAAATGCAGGACTTTTTTTTGTTTCCCTTGGGACTAGGTACTGTCCTAAGCCTGCAGCAAAGGCAGCTATGCTGGAAGCATACATGCACAATCTGGATGGTTTCATAGCAAGAATACATTCAGTTGCTAATATTGCAAATGCTTTGTGGTGAATTTTTATAGCAATAGCATTTTATGTAAGTCAGACGTTTTCAAGTAAATGCATATTTCAGGTGCTACATACTTCTATTTTCACCCTTGCCCTCCTGCTAGGTGAGTTGTAAACCTGACTGAAACCTCTCCAAACTTCTAGGGAGGAAACACTTTTTGAAACCCCTCACTTTGGGAACGCAGTGAGCTGATTAAAGGGAGCTTAACCTGCAAATTTGTTAAGGTTCTAATGAGCCAGGTTAATAAATTACCTAATATCACCTTAAAGCATGTCTGAGGCAGCCTGTCACACAGCAGCACATCAAGCCACAGTTGGCCCCTCTGAACCTTCGTACCCCTCCTGCCACTAGCCAGGGCTAGTTCTGGAGAAGACCAGGCCTGTGGAGTCCTGCACACTGGATGGGGAAAATACTGATTAGCCAAAGAGGAGCTGAGAGGTGGCAGTGAGGCTCTGTCCCAGTGCAGCCATCAGGAGAGAGCACTGCTGGCCTTTGCACAAAGGGAATGGCAATTCTGTGCAGAACATTTCACCCAACCATTTTTTTTTTTGCATGTAAAAATGCAGATTCAGCAGCACCAAAACGGTTTGTGCACACATGCCAAACTTGTCATTTATAAAAACTCAAAAAAGCTCTGACAAATGCTGAAGCTGTTAGTTTTGACACTTCTGACATGAAACACTTTGATTTTTCATTTTGAAACTACTTTGTGTTCAAAATGTCCTTTAATTTTATTTTCAAGCAAGGGGGTGTGTGTCTTTTTTCTTATTCCCCCAAAAAATCAAAATTGAAATGAAATCTTTGAATTGACTCAAAATTAAATTGTTCTTGGAATTTTTGTTTCACCAATTTTTTTTCTTAGATGTTTGTGTTTGGCTTTGAGTCACCTTTTTCCCCCTAAATTTGCTAGTTGGTTTATCAAAAGCTGCAGTAAACATCAGCCCCTTCAAAGGGGCACAGTCTGCACAATATATATATTTATTTTTGGTGGCTGTCAGTTTCAATAGGAAAAAAAAAAAAAAAGGAGCCTTGCTTTTGCTTTCCAGGAGATTGAGTTCATTTTCTATGACTGGGATAAATAATAAACAGTATTTTTATTTTTCTTGCTGTGAAGGATTTTGTTACGTTATCTGTTTAAACATTCCGTTATGTTTTAGTAATGTGAATAATGATTATTCCTGTGCTTCTGAGCGCTTTCTCTTGGCTTGGGCGTCGGAGGTTCAGGAGACACCTGGCATTGTTGACAGAGCGCTGAACTTGAACGCCTCTCACTGTGACAGGGCAAGCCCAAATATTTTGGGAAGAGTCCTTGTTATGTTACGACAGGGGTTGGTAGCACTGATGCTGGGGACAGGTTTTGCTTCAATACGGAGCTGATTACTGCTTGATTGTTGGAGGAACAGCATGAACTTTGGCAGGCGGGCTGCTGTGAGGAAGGAGGATTGGAGTTGGGCATTTCTTATTTGTAGGATGTGCTGAAGGTCTTCCAAAAGATGCCGAGTCTCAAAAGAGGCCCAGGAATAGGAGGCCCTGAAAGATGACGTGTTTTTCTTTTGTGTGTGTGTGTGTGTGTGTTTTGTTGTTTTTTTTTTCCTATGGGTGAGATGTGAAAAAATAAAACTATTTCGCAAGAGTATACAAATGTTTAGTGTAGTCCCTATCTGTGGACAAATACCTGGGGAAGAGCTTGTATCAAAATACCTTTTAAATCATATTTCCCATCCCGTTGTTTGCTTCCCGCAGTGTACATTTTTCCTTTTATATTGGCTTCTTCTCCAGCCCATCTCCTTTCCTGAAGTCAGGCTGCATCTTGGGTAGTGCTTTCTGCATCTTCAGCAATGGACAAGTGTCCAGCTTGTGCTATTTCAAATTAATTGGTCATAGACTTTCAACAAGATTGGATGTCTTGTGGTGTTTGCCAATTCACGTACAGCACGTAATTATATTCAGGAAGCAATAGGAATTAAATTACATTAATTCACATGAATATTCATTTAAGAATCTCTACCAAATTCAGGCAGATTGATAGTCCAACACAAATACAATGTCTATTCATTGCCCCCACAGGAAAAGGAAATATGCATTGGCTGGCACCTCAGGACAAATGGAAATGTGCTATAGAAAAGTTATCTCTGGGTGGCTGCTGATGTGGTGGCGGCTGGAGGGACACCTTGAGCAGTGAAGAGCGTTAGTGTGGGTACAGACATGAGGAGCCTTTCCCGTCCACTGAGGAAGCTGGACGAGTCTGAAGCAAATCCGGAACTCAAGTTACTACACTATCCATGCAAATCCAAAGCAACTCTGACTGCAATGGAGCTCCCTGGGCTCGCAACCGAGTAAAATGCAGTTTATTTTGTGCTTGACTCGCGCTGTCCCGTGCGTGAAGCCAGCCTGCTCTCCCTGGATCACACTGCCGTGGGGTGGAACAACAACATGCCTTCCTGGGGAGCAACACTGCGCTGCTCACCACCTCCTCTGCTACAGCAAGCCTGGCCCTGGTGCTCGGAGTGGTTACAGGGCAGCCTGTCCCGCCGGGCACCAGTGCCTCCCAGTGCACAGAGCCTCAGGTCTGCTCCAGCTCGTCCTCGGTGCAGGCTGAGACGCGGTCTCCACCACCACCAGGCAAATCGGAGAAAGTCTAGGAACAAAAGCAGATGAGGGGTGCAAATGTGTTTGCAGAGCAGGCACTGGAGTTCGAGATGCCAGTTTGTGTAGATTAGAAACTTTAGCTTTAAAAATTACGTAGGTCTGCTTACTTGGGAGAACTTATTTTTACATTTCCTTTTGTCAGACAAGCCAACTTGAGACTTCACCTGTGTCACGTTATTTCTATCTTTTAATGGTATTTCTCCAGTTAGAGAATGGATCCTGCTTCCACTACAGTTCATGCAAGTGCTGCCAATAGCATTGGGTTCAGCCTCTAAGCCAGACATTTATGTCTTTTAAAAATTCCCTCTCATCAGCAAGTCAACCCTTCTCCTTTCTTACAGATCTGGGCAAAATAAATGTCTGGTGTTATTCACCTTGCATGAATACTGTGTGATGGGCAGAGCTGCATCTTCTGCCTTTTGGAAGGGCATCTGTTGCCACCTCTACACACAGAGCCAGAGAACAGGGAGAGCAGCAAACACTGACTTCCCCAGAACAGGTTTTGCTGCAAGCTGTGGTACGAGGGTACTCGCAGGTTCTCTTCTCCTACTGAGCACTGTGAGAACATTGTGCTTATCTGAAACAATGTCAGAAAATCATAAAACCAGGCTGTGAAATATTTCTCTTTAATATGTCCATCAGCTTTTTGGGGCAGTACATAGTATTTACCTCAACTTTTCAAGTCTGATGTAAAAGGTAGAATAACAGCTGAGTACTCGCATGGGCTTTGCACCTACGCAGGAGCGCAAAGTGGCCTGGGAACCAGCCGTGCAGCCTAGTGATGTGTTCTGCAAAACCTCATAAACCAGTGACTAAAGCAGAAAGGACTCCAAGGCCTGGCTCCTGGGACACGGGAGGTGTGGCATTACAGTAGCTTGGAAAACATTCTGACTTAAAACAAGTAACACCTATAATTACACAGGCATCATCACCTTCATAATTTTTTTTTAGCTAACAAGCTGCAGTTGTGGCCTGTGTATATCCTTGCCAAAATCTGCCAAACATTTGCTCTTGGGATCGTTCTGCTGGTGGTGGGAATATCAAGCATCTTTCTCCAGGCACTTGTAAAACAATACAGCAGTAAACAATTTGAGTACAATTAGCAGCTACATTGGCAGAGGGGGAGGGAGAAGTCCCACCGCTGGCATTGTCTATGGAATTAATCATGTTTTACAGAGCTGATGTACTGGTTTAGATTTGCAAAGTTAAAAACAGGAGATGAAGAAGTTTCCAATAAACCATGCTTATTCCAGGATGAAACATAAAACAAATATTTTTTAGAACAGCAAGGGAGGAGTGTTTAAAGAATTCTATTTTAACATGTTTGTCCTTTTTTTTCCTACTGAATAAACACATGAACCCAAAAATCTAAACAATAGAAGCTTACGATGAAGGTATTTGTGTTTAAAGCTGGTGTCCCTCCCCAGCTACACCAATCCCAGTGTTATCTGCCGCACATCGGCTGGGAGGACCGGGCTGCAGAAACACGCCGGTCCCGGTGCTTTTTCGCTCTCCGTGCCTCGCCGGCGGCACGACCGTGCAACCGCAGCGCTCCCCCGACGGTCTGCGAGGATTACTCTTAAAGTACGGCGCAAACATCATCTTCGCAAATATTTATTTGCAGCCATTTCCCCCTCTTAATTATTTAAAATATAATGAATTAGGCGTAAGTACCTTGCTATTACTGTAATTTAAAGTGTTAATTGCTACCGGAGCGGCTCCCCTAGCCGATGGAGCGATTTTGCCAAGAGATGGCGCCGCGGTCCCGGCCCTGCTCGCCGGAGCCCGCCGGGGCGGCCGGGGGAGGGCCAGGCTCCCTTGCGCGGCCGCGGGGCTCCGCGGAGACGCGGTTCTCTCCGCGGGAGCGGTTTGCTGGTCGGCATCATTTCTGGCAGTGTTTAAAACCAGCTCCTTCTCCGTCCCGGGAGCTCTGTGTCAGTCCTGCGGGAAGCCCAAGGCAATCGCCAAAAAAACAAAGGAGGGGAAAAAAACTGTGTCTTCGCAGGTCCCCGCGGGCGGGAGAAAAAGAGTTTTTCCCCGAACAAAGTCGGTCGCTCAGTAACTCTTGCCTCGCAGCGACCCGGTCCCGGGGAGGGAGGACTCCATCCCCGCGGAGCGCCCGCCGACGGATCGGCCCCGGCCCCGGCCCCTCTCCCCGCCGCGGTCCCGCCGGCAGGTCCCGGCCTCTCTGCAGCGGCCGGGGGAGGGCACGACGCTGCCCGGCCGGACCAGCTCCCGCCCGCGCAACCACCGCGCGGTCCGGCCGCTGCCAACGGAGCCCCACGGCCGCCGGTAGCTCGTTATCTGAGTTAAGGCCGTCGGTGATTTTAAACTTCCCGGTGCCGAGCGCCGGAGCCGCGGAGCTGGGGGCAGCCGGGGACCGGGCGGTCCTGATCGCTCCCGCTCGACCTATCTCCGCGGGCGCCTCCACAAGAAGCCGCGAGACCGCGGCCGCTCCGCGGGGCCGCTCCGCGCACCCACCGGGATGACGATCCGCGGCCCGGGCCGTGGCCAGGGCAGCCCCCGCGGGGCAGCGCCGCGCTCCGCTCGGTCCTCGGGTCGGTCACTCCCGCCAAGCGGCCGGTGCGCGCCGCTGCGCACCCGCGCAGTGTTTCTAAGCAGCGTTTCGCCAACAACGGCGTTGCGCTGCGAGGGGGAGCGCAGGCAGCGCCCGCCTCGCCGCTCCGCGCAGGTAAGGCGGGCTCCGCGGAAGGTCCTGTGAGGTCTCCCGCGGCCCCCAGCTACGCGGGCTTGACAGCCCCCAGCCCCCGCAGCATGGCGGGGCCGTGGGGAACGATTGCATAAAAGTTGCTCGGGGGGCGCGGGGCAGCCCCGGTCCGCCTGCCCCCGCGTTGAACTCTCTCCGGCGGCGCGCAGAAGCGCGCAGCACTGCGCAAGGCGCTCCGCGGCCACTTTCGCTTCCCCGCGGGCCTGCCCCGCCTTCCCCGACCCGCCCCCCCCCTCGGCTGTCCTCCGCGGAACTCCGCGCTGGCGGAGCTTCCACCTTTCATTCCCCCTCCGCGCCCCCCCCAACCGCGCTGTAATTTTTTTTTATTATTATTATTATTTTTCCCTTGCACCAAGCCTTGTTTACCCAGCAGGTGGATGTGACGTCAGAGACTGACAACAGCAAAAAATAACAACATCTCCCTCCGCGGGGGTGTCGCGGGCCGCCCCCGGCCCGCCCGCGCGGGCGGCGGCGCGGGGCTGCGCGGGGCGGGGAGGGGGCGCGGGGCGGCGCGGGGAGGGGGCGCGGCGGGGCGGCGTGCGGGGCCCCGCGGGCGCGGCGCCGAGCGGAGGGCTCTATTGTTATTTACCGAGCGGCGGAGCACGCCGCCGCGCCGCCCGGGCTCGGCGTGCCGGAGGGACGGGAGGGAGGGACGGGACGGAGAGGGAGCCCGCGCCGCTCCGCGCCGCCGCCCGCCCGCGCCGGGGCCGCGCCGTGCTGGGCAGCGGCAGGCCGAGTCCTGCGGGTGAGTCCGGCGCCCCCCGATACTTTCCCCGCTCCTCCGGCGCTGTTGCACTTTTCCCCCCGGCGGCCCCACGTGCCCGGCCCCCCCTCCTCCCCGACAGCCGCCGGCGTGGTAAGGGGGGGGTGGGGGGGTGCAGCGGTGCGCGGATGCGGACCCCCCCCTCCCCGGGCTGCGGAGCCGCTCGCACCCCCTGCCCGCCCACTTTGGAAACTTCATCCCCCCCCCCCGCCTCACTCTGCGCGCACCCTCCGCGGAGAGTAGGATGCAGCGCTTTCTCCCCTCCCCCCTCTTTCAATTTCCCCCACCCCCCGCACTTTCCTCGTGTTTTCTGCCGGGTTCCCCCCCGCGCCGCCGCGCAAGGGGCGCGCACGCCCCAACTTCAGCACTCGGGGCAAGAAGTTGCGGCGGGGCCGCGCCCCCCTCCTCCCCCCGCGCCGGGTCCGGCCGCTTCCCTCCCCCAGCACCTGTTGCAGCTTTCCGCTCGCGCAGTCCCTTCCGCAGGCGCGGAGGTCCGCGCCGCGTGTCCTCCCCCGCCCCGAGTCCTTGGGGCCAGCTGCGCCCATCCCCCCTCGAGGTTCTTTTTGAGACTAAGTGTTTGTATAAACATCCGCGCCTCCCCAGCCCGGCGCAACTTCTTCCTGCGCGGGTGCGGACCGCGCATCCCTCACGTGTCCCCCTCCTGCGCGTAGAGCCGCGGTGTGGAGCTTCGGGGCGGAGCTGGGGCTCTCTGCGCGCCGCGGAGCCCGGGAGGCCGCTGGCGCCCGGTAAGTAGGGCCGCGCCGCGCTGCGCCCCTCGCACCTGCCGCTCCGCGCAGCATCTCCTGCCCCGGGCAGCGACAGAGTGCGCGCTGCAGGCGGCGTCCGAGCGGCGTGTCCGCGCTTCTCTCCTCCCCCCACCCGCGGCTTTTTTTTTTTTGGTCTTTTTTCTTTTTTTTTTTTTTTTTTGGTCTTTTTTTTTTTCCTGGAAAAAAAAAGGCATCCAGCCGGGCGCGGGCTGGGCTGCGCGGGGAGCAGCGGCCGCCCCCTCCCCACCACCGCGCAACTATTAATTATCCGGCGGCCCCGGCGCGGAGAGCATCGCCGGGCTGGCTGCGGAGCGGCGCGATTTTAACGAGTCTTCTTTCTGCCACTTCGCTGTAATGATTTTAATTGCGTGGTTTTGCTTTGAGTGAACTAAGCCGAGTGAGATTACTACTTTTTTTCTTCCTCTTCTTTTTTTTCTTCCTCCTTTTCCCCCGGTTTCCCCCAAGGCTGGCAGCAGCAGCAGCAGCGCTCAGCCCTCCCGTACCTACCCGAGGTATCTGCCGCCTGCGAGCGCTCTCAGAGCCGCTTCTCTAGAGAAGCTGGAGACCAACTTCTGTGCTCAGAAGTTTAAGGTTTCATTTTTAGTAACTGTTCTTTGAGTGAGTAATGTATGTATACTGCTTGTAGCATGTCGTCTACACAATGTAGCCTGCTGATTTCTAGGGTGCTGGATGGTCATAAATATTAAAACAATTCTCTAAACTGTGTTTCCATATAGTTTTTCTAAACTTGCCTTTTATCTGCTTTGACCAAATGTTGATGTCACTAATGACAGCTTCTTAATTAGACAAAGTTTCAAGAATGTCGTCGAAGAAACTTGCTGCTTGTACTGTTAATCCACGGTTTTCTGTAATATTTCGGCAGTGGGAAAATAGGCGTTTCACTTGATTTAGTGTTATTTTTACCATTTCTGTTACTGCCGAGGAGCTCTTACTTTTTGCAAGTTTGAGAGAGCCTGAAATTATTCAAGTTCTCAGAGAAGCGAGTGTAAGCAAGGAGGTACTGTGCATCTCTGCAACTAGGTTTGGGGGAAGAAGGGGAAATCAAGGCTACAGGTTTCAATTTTTTCTTCTCTGAATCTTTTCCCCTGCACATTTTATGTGAACTATCTCACAACCATACTGAATGGACCAGGGCACTGGGGGAGGAAGCTCTTCACTAGTTACCATTCAAAAGGTGTCGGCTAAAATCTCATTGCAAAAAGGTATTGTAGCTTTAACATCTTGCATTGGCAGCATTCTTCCCCTTTAGTCTTTGGATTAGTCATTGTATGAGAGACAGAAAAAAAAAATCACTTTTTTTTTTTCTTTTTCTTTTTTTTTTTTTTTCCTGGAAAAAGTAAAGTAAACAGCCTCCAACAAGTGAACCTTGACAACCCAGATTAAGGAAGGCAGGAGAGATCAAACAAAGCTGCTGCTGGGCTGTTGTCAGGAGCTGCCTCACTGAAAGCTCTGGACTATTCGATCAGGCAGCGAGGCTATATGTTCACTTATGCAGAAATGGACCATTACAAATGCTGATCTTTGTTGTGAAACCAAAGGATAACTTTGAGAAAAATAACTACTATTTCAAACAAGGCTTTCTGTTGCTTACGATTTTGATTGCAAAGTTAGTTTTTTGTGCATGGGCTGAGTTATATTTTTTTAAGGTGATAGTGGTTTAGAGTTTTCTGCACTTTCAGAGAGACTTAGGATTTGATTTTATTTCTGCTGTCTGGAAGCACAGAGAAAAAGGCGTTTCAGTAGTGTAAGGTTGAATGTAAAAGTTCTATGGAGTTCAGCTTTCATTTCTGGATCTCTGAATTGTAAGGAAATGTGTATTTTTTTTCTCTGTGTGTACGTGCTGTGCAGATGCATAATAGAGGAGTTTGATTGTGATTAAGCCCTGTATGTTTTATGACTGTGTTCCTAGAGTTTAGAAAACTTGTGATATCTTTCCTTCAAACGTATTACCAGCCAGTTAGGGTGGCACCTTATTTTTGATATGCCAAGATTTTTTGCAAAGCTGCATATAACTTGTCTTCATGTCTGTATTAGAGACACTGTGTTGTTGTGTAGTTTTTTAGTGGAAATAGTAGTAAATAGTATTAACAGATACTTGATTTTACTTCAGTAAATGTTTAGGATTTAAGTATTAATCAGACATAACCAGTGAATTAGGTTATTTTTGTTGCTTGACACTTTCGTGTTTGTATTCAAACACTTGACTACAAAGTTTACAAATATGCCCCTTCTTTCTTTAAAGTATTCCAAACCTATTATAAAAAATCTGAGGAAAAGGCTGTTACCCTAATGTATATTAATCAGGAGGCAGACTAAGTGCACATCTACTGAAGAATTAAGAAATCCAAAACTTTTTCACATAAGTATTTCTTTAATTGGCAGTGCAAATCACACAATAAGTACTTTATACTTTTTATAAGGTAAGGTTTCATAACCATCCTGCATAACTTACTATAAAGCCTGTAGATTTTTATGGTGTATACTTTAATTAGACAATAAAAAGTATGTGTGTTAAACATGCACATGTATGCTATTAAGCCATTTTGGGTAATGTTTAATGTTATTTAACATCTATAAACATTTTCTGCTTAAATCAGTTCCACCAGTAATAGTAACACAGCTAGTTTTTGTACTGGTAAGAGAAGGAGCAGGAAAGTTGAGGAGAGAATTACACATTGGACTTCAGTGCAGCATATGTTGCAATATGTTTTTCTCTTGGACTGGATCACCTTTTTTTAAGAGCTAAAATTTGCATTATCATCCTTGGTGTGATATACTGTAAACATTTATAGTTCCAGAATTATTCCTGTTTCACAACGTGGTAAAAATTAGGAAAAAGGCTGGTAGTAAAGAGGCAAATTTGTGGAATGCAGCTTAGCATTTAGTATTTGTACTGCTTGTGGTCATTTATGTTGAGAGATTGAACCGGATAATGTAATACCTTTTGTGAAATATCTGTTGAGCATGTATTTGTATATCAAATAACATATGCACACACATATGTAGGATATGTATATAAAATACAGTTATTTCTGCAAGGCTGTCCAGTTATTTATAGGGCGTAATGATACTTCTGTCATCTTAAATTTTCTCCGAGAAGCTTTAATAAATTTAAATAGATTATATGCTGTCAGAAAATAGTATAAATTTTGTTTACGATTCACTTGCTTTAAGGTACTTAGACTAAAGAAGCTCATTTAACCCCAAGACTGAGTAGCATTAAGTGGAGAGAGGAGTCTGCTGAAGAGCTGCTACTGCCCTTTGCTCTTGTGATAATCTTAAATTACTACAATTTAATTACAACTTCAAGGCACTGAGCTGAAATATTTCTATGCAGTTGAGACAGGGCTGGAGAAGATGTAGTGAGATTTTAGCAGGTAGCTGGATTTCTCTTCGGAGACACGGCGTTTGTTCAGGCCTTCCCTGCCTTTCGGAGCGCAAGCATCCCCGGTGCGCACGGACACAGCGCCCGGGGGGAGCTTTGCCGGGGGTTTCCCACCTCGGGGGGCACAGGATCAGGCCCTGCTGAAGTCAGGCAGCTTGGCTGCACAGGCTTTTGTTTGCTGTTTGTATTTAAGCTTACATTTGAATTAAACAGCACATCGTAGTTATTCCTCATATGAGTCTTGCTACCCAGTAGCTTCCCGGAGCTTTTCCCTGCGAGTCTCTGCTGGGGAGGCAGGGTGGGAAGGGTCCGAGGGCGAAGACTGTGGGGGGTGATCAGGAGCATGGGTGGCACCCTGCTTTGAGAACACAGCCTCCTAGCTTGTGGCTATGGCACGGTCCCCATGTCCCCAAAGGTGAGCTCAGGGTACAATCAGGCGCCCTGGCTGTGCAGGGCGAGATCCAGGGCACGCTGGCATCAGCTGGGGCTTCTGCTGATGTCCCTGCCTTTGGGTTTGGCTTTTGGTCGGTGTCACTAACTCGTATCACTGAAACTTTTTCTTTTTTTTGCTCCCCCTACGTATACTAGCATGTTTTCACACCCAGTGAGCGGTTCAGTGGAGACAGGAGCCAGAAAGCGTTCGCTAAGTGGAATTTATAACCGTTGTGCACTAGAGATCAGCAGCATCTTTGCGACTGTTCTTAGAGGTCCTGGCAACCAAACTTTGCTGAAATGCTTAGAAAGGTATGGCTGGGCTTGGAGTCCTTGACTTCACGCCATTGAGGACACACGTAAGTGCTCGGCGGCACTAAAGCACAGTGGTTTTTAAATCATGAGCCTGCTTTTTTTTTTTGCGTTGGCCGAATCCTTGTAAAATGTCTCATTGCAATAAGAAATAAGATCTTGTGTTTGCTAGAACTGCTTGCTTTTGCACTGACAAAAACGCTGCTCGCAGCTCGCTGTTCTCAACTCCCGTGCCGGCTGATTCCCGCAGCTCGCAGCGTATGGGGAATTGCAGCTACCGTAGGTAACAAGGTGATGCCAATGTATATAGAGGAAAAAAAGTAGGTTGGAATAAATCATGCAGTCATTAGAGGAAAAACTCAATTGTGGGAACTCTGTAGTCTTTTAATTAAAAAAAAAAAAAAATCTATATTTTGGGCTGTAGAGGAATCAGTTGTTCTATTTTTAGGAGATCAGATATTTGTTGGTTGGGATGTCTGGAGTGTTTTAACGTGTGCTCTTTTTTTCTTACTTCAGCATTGGAGCTACCAAGTCAGGGAAGCCGCTGGCTCTGTTTGCGTGCAGGCTTCTTTACAAATGTGCTCTAGGGTTTTGTCTTTCTATTCTCCTGGCACCGATCTCTTCCATGAATGCAGGTGAACAGACTTAAGTCTAATGGCTGTTTCTATGTGGCAAGTATCCTGAATAATCTTAATAACTTTGTGTTCAGAGCCATTCTGAAAATGAAGATAGTGTTCTATGGAAAATGAGCAAAGAGAAGAGCATGGGCAAAATCAATTTCTCTCCAAGAAGCATCTGGTACCTGAGGAGGACTAAATAATTTTTCTCCCCTTGTTGACCCTCCCTGTGCTGTTTTTAAAATGTCTCCATTTTGGTGCCTTGAAATTGCAATTAAGTTGTAGTAATTTAAGATTATTGCAAGAGTGCAAAGGGCAGTAGAAGCTCTTTAGAAGTCTCATCTCAACACTTAATGCTACTCAGTCAGGGGGTTAAATGAGTTTCCTCAATGTGAGTACTTAAAGTAACTAAATCGTAAACAAAATTTATACTATATTCTGACAACTAATAATCTATTTAAATTACATTAAAGTATGTGTGCGAAAATTTAATTAAAGACAGAAATACTGTCAAGCCCTGTAAGTATCTTGACAGATCTACTGAAATGGAACCCGTATCGTAAAATATTTACATATATGTGATAGGCTACAGTTTCTGGGAGTGCTATTCTGAAACTAATTGTGGGCTTTTTTCTTCCCAGTTTCCCATTCAGTTGCAATGGTCTCAGAAAGCAACACAAATAAATACCCAGAGCATTTTATTTGGATGATTCTCCAGTGTACTGTTTACTGCTAATCGCTCTCTCTGTACAACACTTGTCACTGTCGTCTGTTTATTAGAAGCGTCTATTTCCTCACTAAGTTAGTTTAGTACTGCTGTTAATTGGGAATTACACTGAGAACGCGGGCTCCCTGTGCAGCGGGGTGATGTTGTGTAGTGTTTGCGGTCCTGAATGTGCAGTCTGTAAATCAACTTTCTTCTGGATGTCTGGCCCAGAGCATGGTGCTGCAGGCTCTCTTGCATTGTTGTGACTGTTAATTGATTTTTTCAGGTAGAAGGTGCTTAGGACCTTTTTTTTTTTTTCATATTTTTGTAATATATATGGAAGTGTTTCCTGCAGTGCTGGTATGTTCATTTGCTGCTCAGGACCCCAACTGCAGCGCATCTCCTTTGTGGTACCTGGTCCAGGCTGCTTTCAAGATGACGAACGTTTTGCCCTGGATGAAACTGGTTTTGGCTGAAATTTAACAAGGACCAAAGTTGGGCTGGAAACCCACCCACTGGGATTCTGCATGTGGCCAAAGGTTTTGCTGGGAAGGTGCAGGATGAGCCGTGCTTTCTCATCTGCAGATCATGGGTCAGGGCAAACTCCCAGCTTTCCTTGTCAGGGATGTCCTGGAGCTGCAGGGTTGCGGGAAGAAGATGAGGATTTGGGCATGGAGAGAAGGATGCGATGGGAGCGTGGTGCTGGGGAGCTGAGCACCGACAGTCCGACAGAAGGTGGCACAGTTCGGCAGGTTGGCTGGAGCCTCTAACAGCATCGTTAGTTTTCCCCTCTTCGCCAGACATTTCCTTTCATGTTGAATCCAAGTTTTAGCTGTGCTTCCCGATCAGTCTTGTCATCTTGTTGCTAACAATTAGGGTCAAGTGTCTTTCCTTGGGCTCTCCGCAGTCTTCATGTTGGTGTCCCTCCCCCAGCTCCTAGCCTAAGCTGTTTGTTCATTAATTAGTAGATCGGACATATTAACACATCAGTAAACCAGAGGAGTCAGACTTCCCAAGGCACCTCGGGAAACCCTCTCTGGTTTTATGTGACTGGACATGCACTATTGCTGATTTAGATAGCGGAGCCGATGATGCCAAAGTGTTGTTAAGAGAGAGATAAATAGAGAGAGCCCAGCAGTAAGCAGAATGTCATGTCTCTATTAAAAAGCTTGTGATAAAGGAAGATAAAATGGTGAGAGGGGATTGCTGGTGTGTTCAGAGCAGCCGCTAAACATCTGATCACAAAAATCGATGCTGAATTCCCCTTCCTTCAAAACACTTGCTCGCAGAATTAATGTCTGAGCCCGAGTTTGATTGCAGCAAGCAGTGGAGCCCTGAAAGGACTTTTGTTCTTGCCAAAAAGGCGGCCGGGGGTTCTCAGGG
Source organism: Nesoenas mayeri (assembly GCF_963082525.1). Taxonomy (NCBI): domain Eukaryota; kingdom Metazoa; phylum Chordata; class Aves; order Columbiformes; family Columbidae; genus Nesoenas; species Nesoenas mayeri. The sequence goes on from NC_137560.1 coordinate 14,455,107, forward strand.
ATTCAGGAGCTGTCTGAGCCGGGATTCAAACCTCCCTCCCCAGTTCCCTTTGAAGTGGCTGCCCCTCTTCTGCAGCAACGCGGTGTTCCCGGGACGCTGATGAAGTTGTTCCAGGGCTCGTTGCTCTGTGCTGCCTCGTACCTCGATTTCCTCGGCGCTGTGGACACCTGCGTTTCTGTTGGTTCCTGTCTGGAGGTTGATCCTTGACTTCACAGCAGAGTAACAGCCATGTGGATTTTTATATACTTGAATCTTTTCCTCAGCTGGGTGCAGAAGCTGCTCTGCAGAAGTGAAAAATGTAACTGATTATAAAGAAATGAGTGGTCGCAGCAGATGAGGGGGGAGCAGTATTAATTTTACTGGTTCTGTAATGAAACATGCGGTAAAATGTTAAATCATCTCAGCCTTGTTTGCTGAAAGGATGTTAATCATTCCATTAAGAAGGATTAAGTAATTAACTGATCTTTCTGTAGGAACCAGTGTCAGTTTTAAAAAGCATCTTCCCGGTGTTGCACAGGGAATGCGAAGTTTGTTTTTCCTTCTGCTTACCAGAGAGCTGGGAGGTGAGTGTGAGTGGGACACCTCTTCCCGAGAAACTTCTGGGAATGCCAAGGTAGCAGAAATAGGGGTTATTTTGCAACTAAAGTGTGCTACTCTAATAGTCTTTTGATTGCAAGGGTGTCTTTTGTGACGTGGGTCAGCTGGGCCTGTTGCAAGCCTTATTTCAGGAGCAGTCTGTTTGGGATTAAGAAGTTAAAACCTTGAAGTGTTCATCTGTGTGCCTTTTTTTTTTTTCTTTTTTAATAATAGCTTTTATGTTGTAATAGTCAGCTTGCTGATAGTACGTCATGAACTCTTATCTTCCGTGAGCCTCGTGACAAATTTTTGTTAGCCCGTCAGGCAGCTTTTAGCTCATCCAGCCCAGTTCCCACGTTTTATAGTTGTGCTGGAAAGAAAAAATTCAATTAAAATCAGTGGTGTAAATCCTCCTTTCCTCCTGTGGCAGAAATCCTCTTAAAAGCAGGGGCAGTGTAGGGGACATGGGACATCACGGAGCAGCTCCCAGCGTTGGGCTGTTTGGAGGATGTTGAAGCTGGGTTCTACCAGAACCAGCCAGGTCTGGGGAAGAATGCAGTCAGCAAAACTTTACATGTGTTGATGCTCAGTAAGGTCAAAAGTGCATTTTGGAGAGGGTGCAGATGAAGGAGCAGGTGGGCAAAGGAGAACAATGATAATATTTTTCATTGTTTCAGTTTTGAAGGATCAGGTTGAAGCCCCCGGACGGGGAGTGGTACCAGGGCTGGGGAAGCATCTGTGTTGGCGCTGCTGCATCCTGTGCTCCCGCGCTCGCTGCCTCTCTGCCAGGGCTCGATCCATTCTTTTGCCTTGACAGAGATCGTGGAATTTGGCATTAAACTCATCAAATTGCTGCTGTTTCTTACATAATGGTCCCACCTTCTAATATCATGGTTAGTGCTAGTGAAACTATACCCAAACTGAAATTTTCTATGAGTGATATGAATTTTGCCTGGCAAATAGCATAATACAGCGGCACCAAGTGTATTAGTATTGATACTTTTTGCTTTCATAACTGCTCTACTCAAATTGGGCTCCTTCAGATAGTATCATGCAAACTCTGTTGATCAGTGTACTGTAACTTATCCCTCCCCCTCGGATGAATTTCATAAGTAGGTATATTTCCATGTATAATATATGACAGCTAGATTTTGCTTCAGTTATGTGGCCTAAACCCCAGATTCCTGTGCTGAAATCATGGGAGATTCCTTGGGTGGACTCTGTTTTTTTTTTTAAAAAAAAAAGGTCCATTTGGCTCAGAGAATAAAATCTTTGAATATTCATGTGTGTAACATATAATAAGAATCTATCTGGATCTTTGTATGGAACATCATAACTTATATCTACCTTGGCAGATTTAGAAAGATTTTTCCTAGTAAGTTTTACAATAATAATAATATAAACACTCATGTGTTAACTTTAGTAATTTACTTAAATCAGGGAGTTGTCAGGTGCCCCATCCTGTTCTGGTTATTGCATGGGTGCTGGGAAAAGGAGGCTCTGAAATAGCTTGTAGGAAATAATTTTTGTTAGTTTTAAATGACGTGCCTGTGCATCGATGTTCAGATAATGTATATTCAGTTTTTAAAGCTGCTGAGTTGTGCATTTGGAAAAGTGAAAATGTATGTTTCTGTGATAAATTACTCGATACTTAAAAGGCTTTGAAAGAGGAATGTCCAAAGTATGCAGTGTAATTATTGTTTGCCTAAGTATTTCAAAGTTATTCTCTGGCTATCGCATCTGAGTTTTCTGAAGGCCAGTGATGTAGGGAATGAGGGTCTTATTCAGGAAACCTTTCTGATCCGTCATTTCAGTTACAGGATTTAACTGAGAACGGGAGAAGCTAATTTTGGTATATTTTAGCTGATGTTGTACTGTATACATTTGTTCTGATTTTTTTTGTCTTCGCTCGTATAAAAGCAGTATCTGCAGCATTCAAAAACCACACTTTTGTGAAAGCTGAAATGGAACATTACCTGTGAATTAAACTAAAATATCTTGAGCCTACCCAGAATATTCCTAGCATTAAAGAGTTGGAGAAGACTAGGTATTTTGTATTTATTTTTCATATTGGCTGGAATATGGTCTTTCTGGAACAGGGTCCTTGGACGGTTGAAAGGGAAACCTGATTTTTCAGCGAGCACTTTATGTTTGCTGAGGAATTCTGGTTGCGCAGAAGCGTGTTGCATGGGAATGGAAATGTATTAAATAGGATTTTTAGGGATTATAATAGATGCCATTAGATAGAGGCATGCTCATAGAGATGTAAACTAGTAAATCTCAACAAACTGAAAAATAGTAGCTATAGGCGTCTGGCTCTGTTATCAAACTTGCTGCATAAGCCAGAGTTTATGCACTGTGATAATGCTAATGACCAACAGAGCCAATGATGCATGACTGGAGGAAATCAGTGGTATAATCAGAGAAAGTTATCAGGTTTTTGTCATTAAATATTAGTGATAAATAATACACTTCATTTTTAGTAGATAGGACGTATTTAATTCTGATGTGGAGAGTTTCAATTTAATTAGGGGCATTGCTGAGGAAAATTACAATCTTTTGTAATTTAAAGGGAAAAATAAAAATGCATTTGTTTCAGCATAACCTCCCAGCAGCTGCCGTCCACTGCTGTTTGTCTTCACTGGTGTCTGCATCTCTGCAGCTGGTTGAGGTGGCTGTTTACAGCAGCGTGTTTCATCTAAGTTATTAGTTTGTGCAACACAGAACTAATTACACAAGTCCAGAATAAAAGGGTTTCTGTTTAGTATAAACTAGGCATCATCTTTCATTTTCTGCTTAAAAATGTGAATATTGCTGCAAATCTAAACTGTGTGCGCTGTGCAGTGGTTTCCTTAGAAAACAGCCTGCCTGTCCAGGCAGTAACAGGAGGGAAGGGACGAGGACAAAAGATACAGATAAATTACATCTCTTTTTGCAAGTTATCTTTTAAGTCAGTGGGAGAGCAAGGAACAGAAGTATAGCTGAAGATGAAGTAAGAGGGATATTAATAGTCTCTATAAAGGACAATTTGCACCAGGGAAAAAAAAAAATCTTGCTGGCTTTTTTTAGTGAAACAGGCTAACACTCAGTGTAAATCTGTGTCATTAGCTGAAGCAGTGCGTGATTTTTAGAGCATCACTTTTCCTCTTGTGAGCCTTTGCCTGCAGAGGTTCATCCCCAGGGCCAGAGGCAGATGCGGCTCAGTATCTTCCTTGGGGGAACTTCGCTTGCCAGCTGCAGGACTGTCAGCTTGTGGCCCTGTTTAAGCAGATATCGCCAGTTTTGCCCAGCGAGTGACTTTGTAACGTGGCCAGGATCTTCCCACCACCTCTCAGAGTCGTGCTCGAACACAGAATCTCAGCTCGCGCTTCCAGAATTAGATGGCACAGTGAGTAAACACAGCGCGCTTGCCAGTTCTCACATCCTCTTTTGCAGCGAGTATTGCAGCAAATCCTGCAGGTTTGACTCATCTCCGAAGTTCTTCGCTGATTTAAAGCAGATCTCGTCTGGCTTTTGAGAAAGAGCTGGAAGTCTCACCACAGCTCCTGAGCTCACTGTCCTTCTGCACATGAACGCAGGGTGCTTGGGTTGGCCTCCGCACAAACTTGGGCAGCTCTGAGGAACTTTAGCTGGAGTATGTGCATGTGTCTAAGGGTAAAATTTGGCCTGCAGTCATCCTTTATTGAAAGCTTTATGAAATACTTGGTTCTCTCTATGCACAAATATTTGCATTCTGGTGGGAAGTATTTTTCCCCTCCATTTCTTTGGTGTCTTATTGTTGTTGTTGTTGTTGTTTAAATGTCTTCTGCTCTGTGTTGTAAGCACAAGGAGGGGGCGGAAGATATTTTACATAATGCCCTGTCAGTTAAAAAATAGTCACATTTTCAACTGGTATTTCTCATAGGTCTGAAAGTAAAAAAAAAAAATGCCCGCCTGTATTAGAAGCACTGTCTCCTGGCCTGATTGCAGTGAGCCGTCCAGGGTAGGATGGGGATTCTGCTTAATTCAGTGGGGTAGGTTGGAAGGGGAAGGGCATACAGAGCAGAAAACTTTTCTGGGTAAATAAAAGTAGTGACAGGTACAGCCCCCGTTTTAAGAACAGCCTGTCTTAGTGTTTCTGTTCATCGGTGTTGAATCACCTCCGCATGTCAACCTCTGCCAGGTGGATGCTCTCGGCAGGTTGAGGAGGAGGACACATTGCTCTGCAAGCGTGTTACAATGGTCCACACGTGTGCTGTGACTCAGGCGTGCTCGCAACTTCATGACAAGTATCAAATGAGAATTGTTTCCTTTTTTTCCTCTCTCAGATGAAGGCTGACGTTGCTTTCACAGACTGTTTGACAGCGTGCTTGGTGCTGTAGGGAATGAGGGCTCTGTTCATGTTGCAGTTAAGTGGATTTAGGAGGCAACTGCTGTGGGAACAGACCTTTCTGCTTGTTCCTGGCCTCTTCCCATCATGTCCCTGTGCATCAGCTGAATCCTCCTGATCAGAGGGTGAGACCATGTGGGAAACTAGACCGGCAGAAAACTGACTTCAGCAGCAAAACACATTTTCTGCCAGTTGAGCAACCTCATTGGACTCTTTGGAAGTCAGAGGAGGGACCAAGGGGGTCAGGGCCACCCCCTTGATAAATCTTTGGCCTCTTGGTTGGCTTTGCTGCAATGTGAAACCTGGGCAGAGGAGTCCTCCTGCCCATCTGCCTTGGACATGCTCCTGGCAGTGCTGGCTGGTGGGACCACTCTGCCAAAGCTAATGCAAGTGTGGGTTTTCTTTCCATTGTTAAGGCAATGGTGCTCCCTTGGTGCCCGGTACTAAAGTTGTTAACATGCACATAGTGAAAAGCCCAGCATCATGTTTTCTTTGGGTTTTTTCTTTCCTGTTAGCAGTAGATGATGAGCTGGTCCAGAGGCTGGGTATTTTTGATAAGGGCACTGAGAGATATCCAGATTACTAGCTGCTGTTGTTTCTTCTTGTTTTTGTAACACTTATCTGTGCAATAAGCAAATACAGCTGCACATAAAACTCAGATAAAACTGTGTCCATCCTGCTAGCTAACTTTTGGGTTAAAGAACAGAAGCTGATGAGGAAATAGATAGCCAGGGCTCATTGACATCACGTGAGTTTACACCAAAAAGGGTCTGACCCATAGCCTCTGTTGGCTCAGTGTTGTGCAGAATGTATGTGTTGGGTGTGTGGAGGTGGCCAGGGACCACGTCTGCGGTGCAGGGACAGCCATGCGCAGAGCCGGCCGGGCTGCCTGCGAGCCCAGCTGTCGGCATGGACAGTCGTTAGCATGGCACAGGGCTTGTTTGGGCTTATATTGGGGGTTCAAGTAAAGCTTTAAATGCGGTTTATGCCTTTATTGCTTCTGAAATGGGTGCAGGTGCGTGTTAGCAGGAAGTGAAAGTGGAGGAGCCCTTAGGGAGCATCGCTCCAGCTGTGCCAAGCAGGTACAGCCTACGAGTGTTATCACCTCACTGATAACCTGGCATGGTGTCGGCATTCACATGTGTCATGGGGATTACGGGGGTGAAGTCTTGCCACAGTTTGGCAGGGACCTCGTTCCTCTACCAGGCGGTGCGGGCAGGTTGTGTTGCTTGGGGTCAGTTTACCTCTATGCATGGTGGCATCTTCTTGTCCCCGAGAACTCAGCTTGCAGTGGGAAGGGACCGGTAGAGTGCTTTGGGAGGGGTGAGCACCAGAGAGCAGTATTGCAGGACTTCCCTGACTCTCTCCAAGCCTTGCTGCCTAACCAACATCTGCTGATAAGGTGAGGCCGGTCCATGCCCTGAGCGTTTTACTTCAGAGCCCGAGGATCATTTTGGGGAAGGTCGAAAGAGGAAAGGCTGGATACCCACTGGATGGGGCTGCCCGCCACACATCTGGGGAAGCGAGACCCAGACCAGCACCCAGCTGCCCGCCCTGGGGCCTCGCTGGTGTTGCACAAAGTCGTCTGCTTTCTTCAGCTGACGGCTGGTTAACGGCTGGTTTTTGCATTGTCTTGTTGAGGAATTTGAATGTGTAGTCTGTGAAACGAGGCATCAAAGCATTAACCCTCGCTTTTAATTATTACTTTAATTTTTTAAAAGGAGTAGCAGTCAGAATAAAATACTTAGGAGGAATAAAATACTTATTATCCACCTTTTCTTCCTCCTTGGTTTGTGCCCAATTTGAGTTGCCAGGTCTCCTGAGGAGCGGTTGATGTGCAGGTGAGCAGAGCTGCAGTCCTGAACCGCTCCTGTCCTCACCCCCTCTCTTCACCAAGTGCTGAGGTTTCATATTCTGCATGTGCAATTATACATACTCCCAAATAACACCTCCTGTTAGGGTTATTTACTGTTTGTTCCTGTGTGTTAACACCACATCTGATTGGAGCCTTAATTGCTCTCTATCCTCCTATACTTTTCCCTCTCCCCCTAGACCAGTTGGAGGGTTGTTTGAAGGCAGAACCCAAGGCAGCACAATGCTGCCAGGGTATGGGCTCTCCCAGTTCCCAGGCTGCACACACAGCGAGGCCCTGGAAAAATGCCCCTCCGAGTCATTACAAATTAAGCATTGCAGACAGAAGCATAGATGAAGCTCTGTGAGAAGACCTACAGCTTGATCCAAGAATTATGTGATGTGCAAAGATGGAGAGAAAAGCAAACTTTGCATCCAAGACATGGAGGCTGTGGTGCTCCTGCCCTGGGGTGCTCTGGTGCAGCCATCTGAAGGCTGCTGAGGTCTCCACTGTCCCACTCATGCCACAGCCAGTACCTGTCGCTGTGGTGCCATAGCCAGGAAACCCCACACAAGGTGTAGTTGGTGAAGCGGTCTGTGGTTGTTAGCAGCTGAAGCTGGCTGTACAAACAACAAATTTCCCAGTAACTAGCAAGAAAATATTGTGGATCTGCAGGTATTCCCCGTAGCTGCATAAGCCATGTTTGTGACCATCAAGGTAAGTGAGATAAACCCCATTTTTCTCTAGTATAGCAGAACATCATTGTTCAGAAGTGAACTTACTTTTTCTCCACGTGCACCATATGTCACTGAATATATCTTTTGTGGGAGTGGGAATGTGCAGGAAGAACCTGAGATTTCAGAATGGCACAAATCAGTCTGAGGAGGAGAAATTATTATTAGAAGGCAAATGCAGAAATCGTATGTTCACATGGCTCGTTATCCAAACCCACTGTCATGGCGAAGAAATGGCAGGAGCCTCCATCAGCAGCCGGGATGTCCGATGGTAACAGTGGAGGGTATGTCTTCCAGTCTGCATTGAAATAAAAGAATTAGGCAGTGGTTGATTACCTCTTGGTTTTAAGTAAGTGTAGTATTGAGTGTAAATTAAAAACAACCTTGAAACTGCACAGATTCATAAAACTGTACACTGGGATTTTAAAAATTACCTCCATTGGAATCCTGGAAGCATCTGTTACATAATTAATGCACTTAAAAATATATTCTATTTATGATTAATCCAGGACTGCAGTGTGTGCTAGTTAAATGTCTGGATCCCAGGGTGCAATGCAAGGAAAGAAATGCAGTTGTAATCTATTTGATGGTTATAGGAAAGGACATTTGCTACAAATAAATACATTTTCCGTAGTCTTTTTATTTGTCAGGGCCAAGCTTATGTCTGTTGTGCTGAGTTTGTTGACTGGTAAATGTTTTGAGATTTATGCTGATAGTTCTGTAGATCTACTGGAAAAAATAACTCAAGAATAATTAGGGAGATTGACCATACAGTAATGTACCACACGTGTGACAGCGTTACTGAGTTGATGATCTTGGGTATGGTATGTGCAATTAAAAGTGCTAAGGCTTGGTACCATTTAAAAACTCTCCAAGATACACAAATGCCTTAGGAGACGCATGTTTCCCAAAGGATAACTTGCCAAAGTTCCTGGATGCCTTGGGTCCCCTCTCCAGAGACCTATTTCAGGCTGAGACCTCCTGGGTGAGAGTGGGCACAGCGAGCACAACTTGACAAACCTCAGCCTGCCCAGTTTTTTTTTCTAATCAGGAAGTTCTGAGGGCTCTGTAGCCTCATTTTTTGTAGGCTTTTGAGTTGGCATCCAGCCACCGGATCCTGGAACAGTTTCTGGCATTGCATTTCCTCTGACAGATTTTTCTCTCTGCCCGCTGTTTCTGTTCCCTGTTTTTTTTTTTTCTTCCCCCATCATCTGACCACTGTCTTGTTGGGTTGGTGAAGGATCGTGCTGTGTAAAACCCTCTTCTTCATTCTTATTTTCATTACTGTTTTGTAACGCCTGCAAGCTGTTATGGTTGGCCATTGCTCTGTTGTGTTCCAGGGTGGTGGTCCCATGGGTGGCCATGGGTCCTGCATTTCCCTGGCTGCCTTGGGCTGCCTGAGCAATCCAGCTGCAGTGGCAAGAGCCGCACAGTGCTGTGGAAGCCTGTAAAATGGTCCCTTTCCAAATGTTTATTTTTTGAAGTGAACAATCATGGCGTTTGTTGGCTCAGGAAGCATTTTGAGAAGGAGTGCTGCAGGTCTCATTGCACCTGGTCTGTCCTGTGTTGCTGCTGGATTATTAAAGGGGTTACCCATATTGAAACCATATGTCCTCTTCAGCGTACCTGCGTGCCCTGCCACCAGCAGCATGCTGAGATGTGGCACGGAGTGCAGGCTGACACCTCTGCCCGCTGGGCTCTGCCCAAGTGCCCTAGACCTGTAGTGGAGACACGATAGGGATGGGGAGGAGAAACAGTTGTCTCCCATTTGCCTTTGATGCCTCCATGACTGGCTGTGTGGCTTTTTGGCACTGTACCCAGTGTGGATGCTGGAGGCATGGTTGCAGGTTGCCCATTGCAGAGTACGGCACCCTGACTCTGCTCCAGGGTCGTCTCCCCAGGGCTGTCTGCATCACCAGTACTGCAACCGAATTACTAATGAACTCAGATTTCCACTTACTGATGGCTGTCTTAAATTGTTTCTGCACTTCAGAGTCCCTGATGTCCCTTCAAAAGGTAATGAGGGAGGAGCAAGCCTGGTTTTGTGAAAGACGGCGATGCTGTAGCCTTGTGGAGAAAACTCTTAGCCGTGGACTCTGCTCTTCGCTCCTCTTTGTCATTAATCTTGATGGAAATGTTACTTCTGACTTTTCCCACTGTATAATGTGAACCCTTGTTATCTTTGCGGTATAAAGGTGTGCTCAGCATGGGCTTTTCCTTCAGTCCTGAAGAGTGGTGGATGTTGAGATACAAGTGTGCCAGACTATTTGTATTTCTGCCAAATTTGGACCAAAAAAAAAATAGATTACTCTTGGTAACTTAATTTTCTGCAAACTAAGGAGGCCCAAAGAGAAATCCACGTCAAAAGCTCTTTGTTTCTTCCTTTTTTGTTTTGTTGGTTTTGTTTGTTTGTTCATTTTTTTAAACAAAGGATGTGTTCTATCTGTATTTCAGTGGTCCAGGGTTTCAGGCACTTTCTTTGATAGCGATTTGTGTGAAAGCAGTTGTGTCACACAGAAGGAAATGATAAAATCTTCGAGTTAAGCAAAGGATGAAGAGGGCAGTGGGTAGCATGAAATGGAGATGTGTTCAAATCTAATGAGCATTCCTACCAGCAGACCCCCATTCCTCTGCTCGATAGGGGCCAGGTTGGTGATGTTTGGTGAGTTTAATGGATTGGGGTAGGTGGCTGATAAAACACAAAGAATAAGATTTTAGGTAGAAGCAGAATCTGGTGACTACAGTAATGCAAGTTTATTTTTAGAACTCAATTGCATTTGAGTTGCTAGCATTAGAAAAACTTCTTAGCTCACATTATACTGCAAATTTCTTTAATTTATTTTTAAAGTGGAAATTTTGCAAGCTGACGTTTTGCAGCATGCGTAGTACGATTTGGCTGACAGCATTGTCTGGCAAAAGAAATAACCAAATTATTATTCAGTCATGGGTTTTTAACAGCCGCAAAGCAAGTGGATGTTAACTAAATGATGCAATTTATTCCCTTCCTGCTTATTGCCAGCTTGCCTACTACAGAGAGACTGCCAGCTTTAAATAAGTGGTACCCAGATGGTAGTCGCATGACGCCCACTTGGTTACAGAGCCTAAGCAGGGAATAACTCGGCAGCCACTACAAGCTGTGGGTCAATTGAGGGGGAATGCCTGTTGCTTCACAGTTTTGCATATGTAAATCTGTTAATGTTATGTCAGTATTGTGCGGTCTAAACACAAGCATTGCCTTTCTCTGGGGCCCAGATGAACTTGGATCGCCGCCCAGTTAATGAGGAGCCGAGTGCGGATCGGCAGTCAGAGGCTGCCGCCGCTTGCTTCCTTGCCGTGAACTCGCCGCATCCCGGATGCTCCGCTCCGGCAGCGGGGCCGGGGCTGGCGAGGCCGCTCGGATGGGCAGGGCGAACACCCCCTCTATTTTTAGCCCCGGCACGGAAGAGGGTTGGCTTGGCCCGGCTGACGTTTTCTTTCTGTCTGCCGTGCTCCTGCGCTCGCCTTCATCGGCTGCAGATGTGGCGCGCAGCCGCCGCCGAGGAGTCATGAACTGTGTCGTCTGCGCCCTGTAACAGCCAACATCTGCTGCGGCCGCCTGATGGAAGCGGCATGGAAACAATTTTGGGGAGAGTGCTGAAGTTTGGCCCTGCAGATGATTACTTTATATTAATTGCATCGAGATAGTTACCGTACAAGTTGGGTTTGAAGCTGATCCTGCCCCCCCCAACCCCCTTTTTATTATTGTTTTAAAAGCGGTAGTTAAAATTGCTTGACATGGGAATGCTTTTTATTGTTGATGATTTCTGGTTCTGAAAAGTTTATTACAATGGGTGAAAACAACAACCAAAAAAACTCATAAAAAGCTGGGGCTGTAATATGCTTAAAGGCTAAAAAAGTACCAATAGTGTTGATTTAACCAAAGAAAATGTTCCTGCAGGTATTGTAAATTTTATTTGCCAGATGAAAAGCATTAAGTGTGCTATTTTTCATGAAGGAAAAACATTCTGATTTTTAACCATTTTGTAAATGATATTAATGCTGTAATACAGTTTAAAAAGCCTGGGGCCTGTTCCAAAGCGCTCGCCCCGGCAGCAGGTCCCGTGGGGTTTGCCCGTGGGGCGCGGGTTGGGGGCCCTGCCTGGAGCGGGGTTGGGTGCAGGGACTCAGCAGACAGAAATTCGTCTTTTTTAGTCAGTGTGTTCTGTTGTTGCTTTATTTTCCTTTTTTTTTTTTCTTTTTTTGGAAGTTGCAAGCAAGCATTTTAAACGCAGCAAGAATAAAACTGAGGGAGAAAATAAGCCGCTTTGGAATGTAGTGGAAAGCTGAGATGCTTCAGTATTTTATCTTAATTTTGCTAATTATTTGTCATGGAGATCTGAGTTGATTCCCTGAGATTTCTTTTAAGCCTCTTAAGAGTAATTTTTTTGGTTAATGGTTATTTTCCTCCGCCTGATGTTCCCCAGCTACAGTGTTGTGGTGCTGCTTGCTGGCACAGCCGGGGAAATAAGCTCCAGGTTCAGAATACAGGCTGGGAAGGGGAAAAAGCAATGAGGAGGATCAAAGGGCCTGTGAGTGCCATAGGGATTGTGTGAAGGGTTTATAACGTAGAGGTGAGTCTGTCACCCTCATCACTTGAGCTGGGATGGGAATTTTTCCAGCAATTGTCCTTTTTGATGGGAAATTAGTTAGCAGTTGTTGAAGAGCCTGTAGCAAATTTTAATACGATAAAGGTAAATCAAGCTAGGCATTGGTTTATATGTGATTTTCAGTTCCCTATATTAACATGAGAACTATAGCTTACCCTACTGAAAACTTAATTAGGCAAACAGAATGCTATGTTAGCAGACACTTAGAAACCCAATGTGTTCAGGGCTAGATTCAAATAAGTTAATAAGAGTTATATTGGGTGTTTCTAATGGTGCTTTCCATTTTTTAAAATAAATGCTGTCTTTGGTAATAAGCCACCCACATCTTTTTGGGTAATAGTTTAACTGAAAGGCTTGATTGTGTCCATTTTGTCACAGAAGATCCCTTCTACTGTGTGGTACATTAATACAAATGACTGCATACCCCTTATATTTGGATGCCTGATGTAACGTCCCTAAAGGAGAAAACTGGGATGAGAGAAGGAAACAATCTGTTGTGGAGCACACTCAGAAGAGCCAACAGACACCAGCAGAACAAATCTTCAGAGTTAGTGTGGGTGTAGGGGTACGTGCATGTTTGTATGTAATGTATTTAAAATGCCAATAGCTTATGCCTTTTGAAAGCTCCAAATCATAGCTGTCATATTAGCTATACCATTTCCAAAAATAATGCCAGGAACAGACTGATACTGATTGTTCAGAAAAGCATCATTATTCTGTGATACTTTTTTGGGCTTCTAACATTCCCACTTAAAGCAGGTATTTCCATGCAGTGTGCCTCAAAAACTGTTTGCTGAAAGGATTTTGATTCCAAATTAAAGGTATTGTCTTAGTTTTTGTCCTTCTGGAAGACAGAATGACAAGGGGGGAGTAAAGGAACGTTCTTTTCTTTCTTACTCATTTCAGCAAATATATTTTTGGACAAAAGACATTAATGCAAAGCCTGCAAATTTAGGCTGCTGGTCAGAAGTTTGGGACTTTGTTATTCCATATGTGATGCTACACCATTTACTTCATGTCTATATGCTGCTGTCTACAATGTGGGAATAGGAAAAAGTTGCGGTGTTAAGAGGCTGCTGGAGGATTTACATAATGCTTGTGAAGTTCTGAGGTCATCTCATGTAGGGCTTTTTTGATAATAAAAAGAATCTGTCTTCAACCAGTATCAGCCTCAGAGCGAGGGCTCTGCTGGTGTGATGCAAGGGGTCTGTTTCTTGACATTGTGGGTTTTTTTTTTACCATTCTAGCTGAACCCCCCTGTTTTTTTGCCACCGAGCAGAATTGCCAATGGTAGCAGACTTTAAAACCTGTCTTGAACATTGCTCAAACAGCATTTATTTATTACGGTGTTGATACAGAGCATGGCATGTGTGTTTTCTTAACATTTATTTTAGGCTGATGCCTACATGTGTTGGGCCAGTAGAAGTATGTGTCTGTATTGGGTATGGCACCCTTTCTTTGGCAAAGAGAGGAGAGCCTGGTTACCCAGTAAGGATAGTCTTGCCAGAAAGTAAGTGGTATAGCAGTGTCAAAAAAGAAAAAAGAAGGAAAAAAAAAAGTGCATAAAACCACCCATCCCTACACAGTGTAAACATTCAGTGCTAAGAAGTGCTCAGTGTGGTGCTTGAGAGGTCCTTTCAAAGTGAAGAAGTTTGGGGGATTCCCTGAGAGAAGATCAGATAAGATAGTAAGTGGAGGATTCTGGCGGAAAAGTGGTTTGGAATTGCAAATCAGTGGTTTGCCCATAAGTGCTTTGGGTTGGCTGGGGTGTTTTCTGATCGTGTATATATAGAGAGAGAGAGTTGGGGTTTTTTTCCCCCCTAAAGATCTCAAGTAATTTTTCACCCCTGTCTTTAAACTCTCTCGAAAGAGTCCTGATTTTCAAAGGCTGAGGATGGTTGTTCACTCCGGAGCTCTGCAGGCTGATGTGAAATCACTGCTGTCTTGCTCAAGGCTCCTGATCTCTATCTCTGATAGAGCTTCTCGCTTTCAAATGCTTTAGAATAATTTGTTACTTTCTTGAACATTGTAGGAGGTTGAATAACTATGATTCCTACAGTATGTATGTATACATAGATATATGGATATATATATAAAAAGCAATGAAACTTGGACATGCTGGGTGTTAAGCAACTCGCCAAAAGCAATAGAAGGAACCAATGTCAGAACAGGACTTAAATTTATCTGTTGCTCACTAGTGATCCCACAGCTGGGCAGGATCCAGCTGAGCAAACTGTGAGGTGGTGACTGTTCTGTCTCTTCCCACACAATATACTTATATTGTAACATATATGTTAAAATATTTAGGGAGTTGGACCTATTTCATGTAATGACTGGAAGATGGTAGCTTTTAGTGCATCACTTAGATCAAACCCTCTAGACCTTCGGCAGTTCTTTCCTGATGTGAAATGTAAAGTCTTCATCTAAGAAAAAATATATTGTGTAAGTTTAATAAATCTACCAACACCTGGCTGCAGAGAAAGGTAAGCATGTTTGGGGGGGGCGTTGTTGTTCGCATCTGTTTGGAAGAAGCAGGAGCAGAGTGGCTGGGTGGTGCGGGGACGTGTCCGTCCGCACCGCTGCTGGTATGTGTGGCTGCAGGCACAGGCAGGTCCCAGCTTCGCGGGGGACTTGGCACTAGGCAGGTCACCACACCTCATGTCTATGAGAACCTTGTGTGATCCTTCTGACATGTTGCCGTCTTCAGCTTGTCTCTGAGTTGCAGTCCCTAGTCTGGTCCTCTGTGTCCTTGCACCTTCACTGCTCTGCCCTCACAGGAGAAATCATTTGAGCAAAGTTTGGGCTGTGCTTTCTGTCCTGGGTAGGAATTGAGCTGTTTTACAGACAGCTGTGGTACTTATGCCGCATCTTCAAATCACCTTCAATGCCTACTGTCCTCTTTCTGGTGGCCTAAAACCTACAGCTTCATTTTGATCCTTGAGGCAGTCAAGCTATCTCTCAAAGCACTGGCGCTCTCAAGACTGAAGATGCTGTTGGCATAACACAAGTATAATTACTGTCAGTATAATCAACAGGGATTACTGTATTGATTTTTTTTTTTTTTTTTTTTCCTTACCATGTTTAAGAAACCGGAAACTTGCATAGGAGTATGTAACTTGGTAGAGTTCCCCGTTGCTGCAAGCATCCTTCTGAGCTGGAGTTTGGCTTCCCCTGGACAATCTTGCATGCCATCAGTCTAGATCATGGATTCGGTGTTGCCAAGCCATAGGTGTAATTACAAGGAAAAGATGGCTTTGATCACACCGTTTTGTCCAGCAGGATTTCCGTAGCTGTGGCTGGTGAGAGCTGCGGGTGCATGGAGCAGAGGGAGGGAGCATCGGCACCAAGGAGCACGCTGTGAAACAGTGATAGTCCGCTGGAGCTTGGGAGATGGTTCTCTTGAATCCTCCCTCGATGCTAACTTCACTGCAGTTAAAAGCTGAAGAAGGTTTGGTCTCCCTGGTGATTTGGGTGAGGGTGGAAAAGGCTTTAATCTTTTTGGCTAGAGTCTGAAATGAAGGTATAATCTTGTTAGTGCACCTGGCAAAGAAACTTGTTTCTTACAGGTGTAGTTTTGTTTTTTGTCCTGTGTTCTCTTGCAAATGAGCATCCCTTTCTCTTTTCTTTTTTTTTTTTTACATACATATGTCTTCTTTTGGAAATTCTTTTTTTCCACCCAGGCATTTGCATTTCAAGTCTCTATCATGCAGATCCATTTTTCTCTTTAGACATGTGCCATGCTGACAGGCCCAAGGCTACAACTTGCTTATTATCTGTGAAGGCTTTCTCTTGCACTTTCACTTCGAGCAGGTGATACTTAGAGCTGGAGGTGAGGGGCTGTGCCGTGCTGCTGAGAGCCAAGACTCCAGGTTGCAAGTCAGACTAATCTGGATTTGGGAGTACCAGAAGGTTTTGTGTGTCTGAATGAAAGATGCTTGAAGAGACTTTTGAGCTTAATATCTGCCTTTATTTTCACTTATTGAAGTGCATGCATCTCAAGAGAAAGTTTAAATGTGTTCTGGCTTTTTTTTTTCCTATGATGGGCAAATATACAGAATAGCCCTGAACGTTACAGGAGTCCAGATGAGCAGAAGAGCCTAAAAATCATTGGCTATGCATGCACTGAAGTTGCATCAAAAGTTCTTTTTGAGAAAATGGCCTTTTTATTGAATCCTTGTGGCTCAGGCACTATGCCTTGCCATCTTCTAGACTGCCCCAGGAGCATGTTTGTTAACTCCCACTGTCTTCTGCATTAGCATTAGCTTTTGTGCTCCATTTAGGTTTTCTTTAAAGCATTACATAAACAACTATCATGTAAATACAGGCATTTGTAATTGTGTCTTTAAATTAAAAAGACTCTTGGATTCATGCAAGTAGACACATGCTTGCACAAAATAACTTTTGGCTTCCCCCTAACACTTTTCAGAATAATTTAAAGGAAGAAAAGATTTGCAAACAGTTGTAAAAGAGCCATAAAAAACTGTCAAATACCAGACCTTCAGCTAATTGTAAACTGTTTTGCTCTTGGAAGTCATACAACATTGATCTCATAGCTGCTTCATTAAGAAGGTGCTTCTCTGCAGCACAGGAGCTGCTCGCTCAGGTAGCCGTGAGCAAGATTGGCGATAGATGTTGGGCTTCTGCTATGAGTGCCCTGTATAAACTAGAGTAGCTCCAGGCAACTGAAGTATTCGGCACAAAAAAGGAAGAGAAGCATTGGAGGGAGATGAACAGGAAAAAGCTGCAGAGCTGAAAACTTCTTTTTCTCTCCTCCCAATTGCTTCACCCTAGAAAAGGCACAACATCTCCAGCCCTTTGTGGACAGGTCTCAGGCATGACCGAGGTGGGCCATGTTTCAGGAGGGCCTGCTGCCACGAGAGGGTGCAGGTATGGGTGGTGAGTGTGGTGGTGGATCTAGGCTTGATCTCTGGCTGTCCTTATGGACTCTGTTCTCATCTTCAATTTTTAAAGGAAGACATGAAAAAAAATCCTTCCTGGACAGAGAATTGGCTGACATCCCCAACCAGCTGGTTAGCTGCATCTTTCTGGTGTGTTGTTGTTGGTTGGTTGTTTGTTTTGTGTGTGGTGTTTTGTGTTTTTTGTTTGGTTGGTTTTGTTTTTGGTGGTATGTGTTTGTTCGTTTGTTTGTTTTCAGTGTACCAAGGAAGACAGGCACTCATGGGTTGGCTTTTTCTGGTTGGGATTAAAAAAAATATAAGTCAATAACCCATTAGACTAGATTGGTGGAAAACCTTCTCTCTGAGCTCAGCTCTTAATTCTGCAGTTGAGCAATGTTTTGCTTGAAGAACACACATAGCTCTTTGAGTTGTGTCCTTTCAATGCTGCAAACTGGGGTGTCTGCTTCAGGGAAATATTAATAGCAACCTACTGGGTCTCATCTCTAGTGTATTCACTCTGTCTCTCTCCTTTAACGAGTTTCTAAAGCTCTGTCATTAAATCTCTTTAAGAAGGGAAATTCTTGCCTTTGTGTATTGGTTGAGCTGATGAATGGTCGCCTGTTATCTGCTGGGTCCATGACTGAGTCGGGCTGTCAGAGAGACAGAGCTGAAGTCAAAGGAACTTTATTTCAGGCTTCTCTACCTCCTCTGGGTTAGCTGTGGAGTGGATTCTCTTCCCATCTGTTCCTGAACCAGAAATGTCCTGTTTAACAAGAGGGAGGACTGGGAATTTTATCTGGCACAGCCATTTCCTTCTTGTTTTCCCAATTTCCTTCCCCTACAACTGTCCCATACTGATCTCTCCCCCCCAGCCATGGGTACAGAACACGGTCTCCTCCACAGTGATTCTTCCAGCTGCTAAACAAGGGAAGGGAAACCAAAGTGTCATTGCTCGCACCTGATGAATTTGGACATCATGCCCGGTTTATGGAAGTCCAAGTCCGTACTGGCAGTTGAACATCTTCGTTTGCAAATGTTGTTGTGCTCCTTGGGAGCTGCAGGGAAGGTTTAAATCCTGTGAGTGCTTCTAAAACAGTGTCAGCTTTCCTCTGAAAAAAATGTGAGTTAGTTGACAGCAGGTCTCTGTGCTTCCAAAGTCTGGCTTGGGTGCCCTCACTAGCCCGAGGTGTGTGTACATGATTGTTCAGACCAGTTTCAATAAATGATACATATTGGGTAATGCAGCTGAAGCACACAGGCAGTTTGGTGTTTTATTCTACTCCAGAAGTAACTGCAACTAGGGAGTGAGTTGCTGAACCTTAATCAGGGTCGTTTTGCTGATTATTTAATATCTACTAGGTGATGAGTTCCAGTCTGAGAGACAGTATACAGTGGCAGACACTTCCCAAGAGTAGATTTCATGGACTGGTCAGAACTGGGTGTAAGGACGGTTTTCAGCCATTATAATGGGGTCTGTAAATCATTGTGCCCCATGGGGTAGTAGGAGAAGACAAGATCCTCATCCCAGACCTGGGCAGGCAGAGGTACAGGGAGATGCACAACTTGGCAGAAAGTCCTCAAAAGAGTGGAAAACTGGACCTCTCAATGAAATCTCCAGCTGGTGGTTGAACTCCAGGACTGTTTTCCCCACAGTGGCAGCCTTGGTTGGTCTCCAGATGCTGCCACAATATGAATATTCAGTGCCAATAAAATAGGCACAATACTGTAAGGCTTGCCAGGGTGAGGATCTTGAGGGCTCGATGAACTTTATAACAGCATTACTCAGTTGTAGGGGCATGACTGATGCAGCAATTGATTTATCAGTTCAGGCTTCACCTTCTTTTGAGCAGAGTTCATCCCTGTTTGCTTTTCATAATAGCGTTATTACACCTCACTGGCAGCAGGACAAGGGAGAAGTGACCGTGCAGCTTTTCATTCCTCGTGTACTCCTGTGCAATAATCAGTGGTGAACACCAGTCTATCAGGTTTGAATTTTGCATATCTGATATGTTATCAGCTGACTATCATGGTATTAGCACTGATATAAAAGACTCCTGTTTTAACCCAGAGTTTTCCAACGCCTACAGAACAAAGGCCCAAAGAGTTTCAATATTAAAGGGAAAAGAAAAGCAAAGTTATGCTACAGTAGCAAGAATACAAAAAAAATGCATTTTTTTTTTGTTTCTCTTGATCTACTTTCTGTATGACTCACAAACCAGGCTCTAAAATGGCCTTCAAACAGGCATGCATAATTTTGCAAATCCAAGTGTCTGCATACACAGTGCTCTTAAATATCCCTAAGGTGTTGGCTTTGCTGCTGGAGCCGAGTGGGGAGGGGATCTTCCCTAGAAGGGCCCTAACTTGTGTTATCATCGCTCCCTCACGACCTTACCCAACCTTCGATGTGTATCAGTCAAACACCAGCGTCCCTGCAGCCTGCTCTTCTCCACAGGCTGATGCCAGGTTACTGATCTTGGAGAACGTCTGTCTTCTGGGGTTTTTTGGGGGGGTTTTGTTGTTTGTCTCCTCCCATGAAGGGCATAGCCTATGAAAGAAGACATGGACTTTCTGAGTACCAACTGTTTTCTAGGAACTAACTGTACAGGGTAGGCTGAAGGAGAACCAGCCTTTGGAAGAAGTTACATGTGAACCCATAGAAGTGAGGCTTCTTTGGGCCGATGGCTTTGTTCTTTAGTCATAGGGTGGTGGGACCTGTGGACCCTGCTCCTGTAGTCAGCAAATAAATACACTAAAAGTGAAATCTGCTTACCTTTTTTTGTTTGTTTGTTTGTTTCATTTTGGGTTTCTTTGGTGTGTGTTGTTTGTTTGTTTTCTTTCGGTGATTCCTGACAGAACCCCTTTTAAAGCAGGCATCTTGCTTCTGCTTTTTGAAGCTACTGTAAAATAGTTAAGAGCTCTTAGATGAAAAGCCAACCCATAGACGTGCTCACCCCTTGGGAGGGGAGGGA
The DNA here is from genome assembly GCF_963082525.1 of Nesoenas mayeri. Classification (NCBI taxonomy): domain Eukaryota; kingdom Metazoa; phylum Chordata; class Aves; order Columbiformes; family Columbidae; genus Nesoenas; species Nesoenas mayeri. Next base: position 14,475,151 of record NC_137560.1, read on the forward strand.
CAAACTGTTTTCAGCTGAGACAACAGAGGCCAGTTAACAGCCAAAGTAGAGTCCTGGGTGGCTCTTTCAATGGTTTATGATAATAAACCCCAATTTTAGGGGTTTAATATGCAGATGACATCCCCTTTTCTGAAAGCAGCCTGTGTGTGCAGTGACGCTCGGCACATGGTTTGGGTGCTTACTGTTGGTCAGGGTAGGGTGAGCGTACCTGGCACAGCAGAAAGGTGTTGATGTGATTAAAATCTGGCTCAGTTGTCTGTCAGGAGCCCTGAATCCACCTTTTACCCTTCTGCAAGCAGAAAGAAGTGCAATTTTCATTCAGCATAGATGTTTCCCTTTCATCCCTGAAGCTAATTTTTTTTTTCTGCAGCAGTTTTGGTGAAATTATGTATCGCTTGTGATAATTCATTTTAAAAATTCCTGAGCTGTGTGGCGTACTTTCATGAAAATTCATTTAGATAAAATTAGATATTATTGTTTAATGAGGTGGCATTTCAATTTAGACCTTGCATCATGCATATACCAAGAGTTTTTTATGGAATAGTTAGGTTCATTTGAGTAATAAAGGCTGAATCATGGGGGCTTTAATTCTTAATCGCTGTGAGGATTGTTATCTGTGGGATGTGAGCTGTCTTAGTGGTATTCAATCAAGTGTCCACTTAGCCGTGACCAGAAGTAATTGCTCCCAAGTGGGTTGCACAATGACCTGTTAATACTTGCTTTGACCCTCTGACCTTGTCTGCCCCATTGTTTAGGATTTTATAGTGAGCGAGTCTGCATTTCTGTGGGGTCAAGTAGATATCTGAGGTCAAACATTTTCTGATTACTCCATAGTGTACACTGTAAGTCTGCGGAGTTGTTGCATAGCAATAGTCACCGCTTCAGAGCAGGACGCGAAGGGTTGGGAAATTGTCTTCCTGAATGCATGTAAACAGTTTAATATTTTACTGAAAGGAGTTCATCTTGTAAATTAGGTATGAATAATACATTTGTAATTACTACTCGTGTCTTTAAACACTTGTGTCTTAATTGGCTTGGGTATTTTTTTTAATGTATTTGCATTTTGTCAGGGAAGTTAATTTTAACTTGCAGAGATGGAAGGCGAGTTGTGTGGACTGGGAATGGCTTTGTCCCACATGCCTTTAGCGCCTGGGCTTGTGTCGGGGATTCTAAATGAGTTCAAGTGGGGATTGCTTCATCCCTGCCTTGGACTGCTGCTTTCGACTATTTTATGTGCCTCTCACAGCCTTTCAGAATTAATTTGACCTACTTGTTGATGTCTGTGACCTGCAGATGGTTGGGATGTCCTGTATTAATTTATTGGTAGTGTTTAAATGTTGCTGAAAGTGTGATCATATTGTGTAGTAATTTACAGGAGGATTCGCCATGTTGTGTAGCTGAAATGTGGTATTTTCTTAGCAGTGTATCTGGTAAAATAGCACCGTTGTACAAACAAAGCTTTGGTATTATTTGTAGCACTACTCCCTCTTTTCATGTTGTGTTCACTAGCCAAAACAATTCCGTGCTCTTTTCAGCCTTGTAGGTCAGCTTTGCTCTAAAATAACTTATAGGCCCATCTCGCAGCATCGCATCTTAGGGCAAATATTTTGATCATCACTCCCTGAGCGGGGCTGGTGGGATGACACAAAGCAGTTGGATCAGGATACAGTTTGGGGACAAACACAGCTAGTGTTCCTGTGAGAGAAACAGACTATAGTCAACTGAGTAAGCAAGAAACGGGTGCTAGAGAGAAAACTATATAGCATATGTGGGGGAGAAAAACAAAACAGTGACTTTCTCTATACTGCCAGAATATTTAAAAACAAACAAATAAAAAAGCAAAGCAAAGTGTGCCTTGCAATGAAGGGAACCTGTGGATTTTCCTTACTATGTGTGAGGCAGCGTGTGGATCTCCTCTTGCCAGAACGTCCTTGAGGAGGTTGAAATGTCCAGTTCTCTGAGATGCCCTCGAGAGTCCCTTATTGATTTGAATCTTCATCCTTTAAAATCACATGAAAACTGTGGCCTCTCAAGCCAAATTATTTCTGAAGCCTTCTCTGTTGTAAGGATTCAGGCACAGCTGGATTTACGGAGATGTCTTCCTTTGCCAATGTCAATACTTCGTCACCCATCACAGCCCTGCTGTCCTCCATGGGCTGATGACACGTTCTCACTGTGGGCCCTAGTGCAGGCGTATGGTCTCATTTCCCCATCAAACTGCAATCCTGAGGCATCCTGACCTAAACCAGCCCTGGACATTGTGGTTGTCTTTTCTCTGGGCCACCCACCTCTGCCCCTCAGCACAGCTTAGGAGGGGGCACCTCCTCAAATCTCCTCATCGCCTCTGCAAAATGTAAGTTTGGGAGGTGGGTGGTAAGGGGATTTTCACCTCATGTTGCTTGAGGTCGTTGGATGGATCAATCTCATCTTCTGGGGCTCTGCAGAGAGCCCGAGTGGAACAGCTTTAGCCACCTTGTGCTGCAGAGCGAGAAGGGTGGTGAGACTGGGGGGAAGGCACCACGATCGCAAAATTTCTTACCCACTGCATGTTTTAGGGGTGACGGGAGTGAAACAAGTGTTTCATCGTTCTCTCTTAACAATTAGTCAGGACTGGGGCATTTCTCATAAAGACCACATGACTAATGTTGCTGTGGGAGATCCAGACGGCTTAGTAAACTCGATTTTGAGGTTTTTCGCTGTGTTTGTTGAGATAGAATTTTCACGAGAAAATGGTGCGCTCTTTACTCACTTTCTGAGAAAAAGTGCAGCTTGAAAGACTGGGTACACGGCATATCTATCGTGATACGCGTTGCTTTTTACCAAGCCTGGGTGTTCTGAGTCCCTTCTCTACTGGCAATGGCTGCAGTAGAGCACACAGGCGCTTGCTTTTGGTGCAAAGATCTTGTGCCAAGTCCAGAATAAACAGAATATTTCTTAACTTTCAAAAGGAATGTGAGCGTATGCCACGGAAATGAAAGATCCTATTTAACACGGGTACTGCAACCTTGATCTATTTCTTTTCTTTTTTTTTTTCTTTAAAGTGAAATGTGGGGAAGCATCTAAGATGTTGCAAAGGGTTTTTGGAAAGCCTGTGTTTCCCACACGCTCGGGTCTGTGCAGTGGCTTTGTAGGTGGTGTGTGGTTTGTGTCAGTCATCAGTCAGGTGCTAATGGTGATAGAGCCGCGTTCAGCCCCTGAACCCGATGCCGAGCTCAGTGATCTTTGCAAACGTGTTTATACAAGCTGGGGGAACTGCAGGCTTGTAGCCACAGTTTTCAGCCATCTCTAGAGTTTCCTTTTGCAGCTCAGGAGAAGGCAGAATATCACTTCTGCAGCAGCCTTGGACGTTGTCGCGAGCCCTTCCTTTGCCTTGATATCAATTTAGCCGTTTCATCTTTTCCCCAGCAGACTAAGCAGCAGCACAGATTGGCCGTTATAATTAATTTGTGCAAGAAGCGAGAGCTGAATGTTCCAGCATCTCTTGGTTTTCACTCTGGTTGAAGAGGTCACTTCTCGTACCTCCTACTCTTGCAGGTACAATCCTTCAAAGGAAAATATGACACTTTTAATAGGACTGGGCATGGGTTTAGTGATGAAGTTTTAGGGGATCAGCACAGCATCCTTTTTGGATGCAGATTGGGGCAGATGTTGATCCAAGTGAACAAAAGGATAAAAGAATAAAAATAAAAAGACTGTTGTTGGGGCAATTTGCGCCCGTGGCCTTTTGAGCTCTTCCTGTTATGACTGGTTGCATCTTGTTGCTTTTCTGAACCCACCACCAAGAGAACATCATAAGAAAGGGAAACTCTCAGGTCTCCTTCTCTGGAGACATTCAAAACCCGCCTGGATGCCTTCCTGTGTAACCTCATCTGGGTGTTCCTGCTCCGGCAGGGGGATTGGACTGGATGATCTTTTGAGGTCCCTTCCAATCCCTGACATTCTGTGTTACTGTGATATGTCAGCCCAGTCGTGTCAGCGTGTGATGATGGTGCTGCGCACTGTTGAGGTGGTATGCCTTCTCCAGTTTCTTTTCTGAAAGGGGTGTTTTGCTTTGTTTTGTTTGTTTGTTTATTCAGAAATGCTCTGTTCCTATTAGCATGGTCCTGGGACACCTTGCGGAGCAGCTTCTGCCAAGTAGTGAACAGCCTTAAGATTTGTTAAAACTTTAAACAAGAAGCAGAGGCACTCAGCAATTCTCAGAAGCACTCGGCACCTTCCAGGATAGAGCAATTTTAAAAAGAAAAAAAAAAAAAAAAACACCACAGGAAAAAAAAAAAACCCACACAACAAAAAAATGAGATGTAGTTATGCAAATTATGACCTTTAAATGCATTTTATATTTGGATTGAAGTTGCTAACGCATTCTTTCCAAGTTCTGTTTTTCCAGTGCGGTTCTGCTTCGGGTGCTTCTCTTTGTATTGGTGGAGAGGAGCGGGGCTGGCCCCGCGAAGGGAGCGCGGGACGCGATGACTTTGGAAAAGCAGCCACCGCACTGCGGGATGGGCTGCTTGCCGGTGAGCGAGGGGCCTAAATAGGTGGATTTTAATTTCTCTGGAGGGTCTGAGCACGTTAACTAGATGGCAGATTCCTCATTAGCTAGATGGATTAAAATTTGTATCACGGCTGATGCCTATCCTGATGAATACGTGTAAGTAACAGCTCGTTCTACTAGAGCTATTGGATGTGGCTTGGGTGGAGGAGAGGAATTGGCTTCTGCGGAGGATATTTGCAGAAAGTCACATTTCCACCATATGTTAGCAGGAGTCTCTTTGGATGCAGGTTTTGGATGGAGTCCTCTGTGTTGTTGTAATCTAGTTTGTCCTTTTTCTACCACTAGTTCTGAATCATACCAACTTTTGGACTCTTCTGCATGTTCCCTGAGGGACAGTAGGAACATTTCTGCTTGCTCAGCTGCCTTTCACCTCTAACTTTATCTCGATGAAGAAGTAAGGTCTGGAGAACTGAAGGAGAAATGTTGTGTCAGTCAGGAGTGAGAAGGGCTCCAAAAATATCTGCCAAAATTCTGCCAAATTAAAAAAAAAAAAAAAAGCAAATGGAAGGTACCATGAACCTCATCAATCCTGATTTAGGCCTGGCTTGTGACAAATCATTATGTAGGAAGTGTAATATCCTTTTAATTTTTAATAGCTTTGCAGTGAAGTTTTATTAGACAATAATCTGGTTCCTGAGTGGATCAAAGATAAGGGCGAGGAACAAGTAATTTTTTCCCCTACTGTGCAGTTGGAAAAGGGAAAGAAGAGGGGTCATGGTGAGACAGCTGTCTTCTGAAGCACAAGGCAGCATCCTTGTCTGTGCCACAAGCATACTGAATGTTTCCAAATGGATATTTACAACATAAATATGTTCAGGATGTGGGTAGCGAGAGAAGTGTGGGAATAGACGCGAAGGTGCATGGGAGTGGGGATGCGAAGGGGGAGGTGTGAAGAGAGCCAGGAGAGTGTGATGCACATTTTGCAGATAACTTCTCTGCGGGTACCTCTTTCCAAAGCCTCGGTGCAGCCTTTCCCATTCCTACCAGCGTGTCCTGGGGCTTTGTGTTCACCACGAAGACGTTCCCCTATCTGTTTCTGCTAACACCACCAGTTTCTTATTTCCAAAATGGTTTGTTTTCAGGAAACAGTAGCTGATAATAAGTCTGGATTGGTCAAATAGCTTCATTTGTAGTTTGGCTGTTGGTGGTTGGAGTTTCTTACAGTATTTCCCAGGCACCAAGTGCAATAGACGTTTCACTGGCACTTAATAACGCAGTGTAGGGCACTCGATAATATAATCCTTATGCCAGCCCAGTTGCTAAACCCACGAGTCCCTCAGGCAGTTGTAGACCGCTATACTTGGCGTTGCTGCTTGTTTTACTGTTGTCTCAGATGACTAGGCAGCGTTTCTGCGATTTTAAGGCAGCGTGTTATTGCAGGATTTGGGATGAAATTACCACTTACAGATGTAGAAGTGACAATCTGACTCCCTTCAGCTGTTGAGCATCGGTGACTTGGGGAGGCTGGTGGTGTGGGGCACCTTTGGTGCACCCCACCAAGTACCGGCAACGAGCATCTGGCCCTCACTTGTCAGTTTTTTCCCTTCTTTTTTGAACATCTGCTCGCCTGATTTTTTTTTTCCTGTGGCTCTTTTAATTTGCGGTGAATGTGTATTTAATGTAAGTAAGATGTTAGCTTCTATCTAGTTTTTCAGCAAGCATTCCAGTAATTACTGGAGTACCTTTGAATGCTACAGCTGCTATTTCTAAGTTAAAGAATCACATTTTCCAAGCATTTGTAACTGAATTCATATGGGTAAAATTTGGCATTCAGATGGCCGGCTCACATACCTTATTTTGTCTTGATCCTTTAAGTTAGCATATCAGCTTTGTGTTTGATTAAATTGGTAAAAATGGCTTCTTGCTGCTTTGGGTGGGCTTGCAGTAGCATTGTGTTATAAAATTGTTTTAATGAAAAAGAAGAAAATCATTTTGGTTTGGGCTCTGAAATGATTTCTTTGTAGTTACTACTGTGGGCTGGTGTCTTTAAATCCCCCTCCCCCCACCGTCCTCTTTACCACTCATTACTGTGAAGCAGTAACTATTATTTGAATATTAATAACACTTGTTGATACATTTCTCAGGAGATTCTCAGAATGTGGTTTGATCCTTCCTCTGCTGATGTTTGGCAATCCCGTTGTGCCAAAGGCTGCCGGCTAAAGCCAGGCTTCCCCCCTGCCCTCAGCAATGGTAATTCAGCTTTTCCGAATGCTCCTGGAGAGCCATGCACCCAGTTCCTCTTGATTTTAGAGAATTAAAAATCAACCATGATCACAAATAGTAGTGTGATGTCCGCAGGGCTGCGATGATCTGTACCAGCACTACACTTTGCATTATTTGAATGCTGGGTGGTTTTGAGGCTGTCCCAGTGCTGTCAGCACAGCTCCAGCCTTGTGGCTGCTCTGCAGCATGAAGTGACTGTCTCTTTCTTTTTCAAGCTGTAAAGTCTGGTCCAGAGGAAATGCGATTTTTGTATTTCCCTACCCAGAGAGGTATTTTTTAATTATTATTTTCAGAAGTGTTTTCTGACACTTGAAGTCAAAGGTAACAAGGAAAAAAAATAAAAATAAAAAAAACCCAAACAGTAAAAGAAGAAAAACAAAGCAAAGGTTCTGAAATATGATCTCCAGATATACTTAGCAGATGTGGTGATAATTACAGAGCTTTTCTTCAGGGGAAATAAGGTACGATGTGTGGTTTGCTTCTATGAGGAGGTATGCTAAATGTAGTTGAACAATAAAAACTAAATTGATTGATCTGGTAGAGCTAAGTATTTAAGTAAATGATCCTACTTAGTAACACACATTTCGTGAAGAAGCTTCCAATAAAAGTCTGAGAATGCCACCAGACTTAATTAACTATCAATATTAACTTATGTCATTGTTATCAGCAATAGTTTTACTCACATTTTGATACTGAGCTGCTTAACTCCTCTTTGCGGTAAATGTCCCTTTAATAGGACATGTAAAATGATGTTTCATACATAATTATGCTTTAATTACAGGATCTTCAGGAGAGAATTGTATCCAGACTTTGAGGACAGATGCTGGATTTTGTCTTGAACTAAGGTTTTATTTGCATGTTACAGGAAGCTGGTATTTATAGGCTCTGCAGTACTTGGTGCTTGGTGCCCTGGTTTGCAGATACGGGTGCACGAGTGTGGAGAAGCACCCGTTTCTGGTTATGTGTGGTCGATACAGAGAATGACTGTCCCGTCAGCCGTCCGCAGGGATGCCTGGGGCGAGCACAGGCACAAAATGACCCAAAACGCCTTTCCTGCTCTTTTTGCCCCAGCACCGGGACCCGCGGGGAGAGCATCCAGACAGGACTGTGGATCTTGGCTCAGCAGCGTTTCGAGAATCACTTAAACTTGAGGAATTCATAACTTTGGAATTCAGCAAATTTGCACAACTCCGTGCATCTGTTGCTCCGTCAGCACGCGCGGCTTTCTGCCTTCCCTCGCCCTCTGCATCTCGGGCTGGGTATCTTGTGATTAACGACCCAACTCGTAGGCTTGTACTCGTGAGCATCTTATCAACAGCTCTGCAAAACCCGCCGCTGCGCGGGGAACGTGCCGCCGAGGGAACGGCAGCGCTGGGCGAGCGTGGGCCCGGCCGGGGCGGCTGCTCTGTGGTTTGTTGTGTCTGGTTTGGTTCCTACATTTCAAGTTGCAGTTGCATTTGGTCATTCAAAGCTTATTTTCCTAGTCTGGCCAAGCCAGCAGGATCCCCGTGCACTGCAGGGGAACATAAAACATCAGCCTTTAAGCTGGAGTGCTCAGTAGATAAGGATTTTAAGACTCTTGCATCATGTGCTGTGTCTTATGGGCTTACTTAGTATACTCCATTTGATTTAATTTAGATATTGAATAAGGAGAAACACTTTAATAGCCAGAAAAAGTACTGTAGTTTGTAGCTCCTCTTCTTTCCCCATTGCCTTAAAGACAAGATGGCTGGGAGGGCTGACTGAGGCTGCGATTATGTTTATTTAATTGTAGGAAGTAACAGAGTGTTTTCAAACTGCTTAAAAATGATATTGTGCCGTATCTGTACTATGAAGTGTTTCAAAAAGCCAACAAGAATTCACTGGGCTTTTGTTTTATTTCTTCTTTTCTGTGACTGGATGTAAAGAATTAACTTTTCAGCCTTTGCAAAGATTTGGGAAATGTGCAAAATCAGTGGATTATTTCAGTTGCGTGGCTTGGGGAGGGCATGAAAAATCTGTGTGCCTCTGCCAGTGGTCTCCCCCTTCCCTTCCCCATGGTATAAATACAAACAAAAGTTGTAAGGAGTTACTACAAACGTTCGCTTGCATGCTGCGAGGTGGCCATTTGTCTTGCTAAAGGGATTGGTTTGCCACTTGTTTGCGTTGGCAGGGTTGAAGGTGGCTGGGGAGCAGGAGATGCTGTTGGGTGGCGTTCCTGGGAGATAAGGAGAACCTCAGGGGTGCTGTTTGCTCGGTTTGGGGTGTCAGGGCTGCCCGCCTGGGGGGTCGGACTTGGTGGCCCTGCTGCTGTCACCGTTTTGCAGGAGGCTGTAACAAGTGGCTGCTGTCTGTGCACAGTATAGATTAGAAGGATAAGAAATAGCAAGCCTGCCACGGAAGATTTTACTGTAGCAGTGAATGAGGAGCTGGCAGAAGTGAAATATTTCCAAGTTGTAAAGGCAGCAGGTTCAGAAGTTTTCAGGTGGGACTGGGATTGTTTGCAAAGATCCTTTGGCTGGCCAAGATGCTCACGCTGAATTTTCTTGCTCTAACAGGCTTGTGCACCTTTTACTAAACACTACAAAAAGTGTGTTTGGTTTATAATAAATGTGTTTATTATTTATATAGCTGCATTATTTTATATATTATATATTTATATATTATATACGGTATATATTTGCATGTATTTATTATTTATAGATAGCCTTTTATTTGAGACTTAATGATTGCATGGGTCTGCAACACTCTGCAGTAATCACAGTTGGGTATTCTCAGTCAGTGAGAGTCCAGAGGATCTTCAGTGGGTGAAAATCATCCCAGACGTAGGTTTAAAAAAAGAAAAGGGAAAAAAAAAAGAGCAAAAGAAAAGCAGGCCTCCCAAAAGCTGTGTGGAACCCAGTATTACCAAATGCTTCTAGGAAGTTTGACTGAGAGCCATATGGCAATGTGGGGAGTATTATCCATTGCTCCAAAAGTTGGTTTCTGAATCAGCCTATTGACTTCAACAGCACTTAATCATGTGTTTTAGTTCTTCTTTGAAAAGGCTTGCATTCCTGAATCATGTCCTCTGATTTTAACCACTAGACGGTACTTTGTTTTGTGGTAGCAGACAAGTCCAGTCATATTTCTGTGACTAAGATTGCAAGTTTTGACTGCATCACTAGTGAAGTATGCTGATGAATATTCCTTCTTCTTATCAAAATCCAAACATTTGCCGCTGCCCTAAAATTTTAGGGTGAAACCGAGTGTCTTCCTGGGGTGGAGTTGGTGGGATGCTGCGGGATACTCTGTGATTTTGTATATTCCTCAGCAGAACATCGTGGATGTTGCGAGGGAGGTAAACAGGGGTGACAACAGTGATCTCAAAATGCTGCCCTGAATTTTGCTTTTAAAAGCCTTGAGTGTTGATGGTGATTGAGTCCGTATACCAAACCAAGAACCAGTCATGCGGGTCCGATTTTGGATTGCACTTGGGTGCTGAAGTACATCCTGGAGCCTCACAGATGGATTTGCTGTGTCAGGGACAGTGTGGACTCTGGTGAAAGAAAATGATGGATTTGTGCATCTTTGGGGGATCTTTTAGTTACGTCCGTTGCATTCGTGAGTCTCCCCACCCTGGTGTGATTGTACGGGGGGAGTTGCCACGTAGCAGGTGGGGGCTGCAGGACAGAGGTGTCCGAGGGTCCCGGGGGGCTCCGCTCACAACTGTCACAGCGTCAGAAATGCAGGGGATGTTGTTCCCCTCCCTGCCAAGGGAGTTCCTAGGGATTTCTTCTCTGGTCTGTCTCTTATTCAAAAGAAACTCTGGGCAAACTCCTGTGCTGCTACCTGGTTTGGCACACAGAGAGGAAAAAACACTGTCCCACCGCGTTGCCGGGGAGGGGGTGCATGGGCTTCACTTTCATCCCTAAGAATCATATTTCAGCAGAATTTTTTTGTCTCACCTTTCTATGTTTTTACAGCTAAAGCAGTTTTTACTTCCCAGCTTTCAACATCTGGAATTCAGTTTCAGTTTATTAAAAAGAAAAAAAAAATTCAAATCCGCAGTCTGGATGAAACACCGATGCCTTTGTATTTGCCCACAATTTTTAGCTTTAATTTTGCATCCTTGGCAAATGCCAGAAGTCCCAAGTAGTTGCATGTTCAGTAGCTGCTGTTTTCTGCTGCATCTTAGTCTTAACCATTTTTTTTTTTAAATTATTTTTCCTGTTAGACACTTTTCTAATTGGGGATAATACCAAAATGATTAATCAAATTAAGCATGAGAGCGAAGTGGCTGATGCACAAAGCTATGTATAGCTGCTGTCTTCTGCAGCGAGGTTGTCTCTCCGTAGCTGAAGTTGCTTAATGGGCCTCTTAGGCTTTTTTTTTTAATAAGGTACTGTGTAGATCCCATTGACTTCAATTGTTGATTGGGATGCCTGACAGCCGGGAAATTAAGCCCCTTCTTTGTGACCGAGTTGAAGGCCAGATTTTCAAGGATTTTCAAATGCTTAGCGGGCATAATTGGTGTTAGGTTTTTGGTTTAGTGGGTTTTTTTTAATTATTATTATTTTTTTTATTTTGGAAGAAGTTCAATTCTCATTTGGACATCTAAATAAGCATGAGAGATTATGATACTTGTAGCGACTGGTGTTACTGAGGTATGATGAAGTTTTTTAGAAGAAACTGGGCCTAATGAGCTTTACCATCCAAACAGGAGTTTTGTTCTTCTCCATTTCTGCTTTGTTCACAGATGCTGAGCGTTTCCGCAAATTCTGGTTTTGGAGGAGAAACTTCCTTGCTTCTGCCTCGTTTTTCTGTGTTTTCTGTAGCAATTGTGGGGGGAAGGGAGGGCAAAACAAGTAAATTAGACAACTGTTGGAAAAAAGGGGGACATGCAAAACCAAGTGTTCTACGGGCGTAATCTGTTTAACACTAGCAAGCCATGGAGCCTTGTGGGACATGGGAATAAAAGGGACATCTGTGCAGGCCACATGGCATGCTCCGGAGGAGCCCGCCGTCCCAAGCAGCTCTGCTCTATTTGCAAATAAAAGCTCCAGCCAACATCAAAAAGTTGAGGTGGATCCCAGCTGAAAGGGGAGAACAAATGTTACCTCTTGATGCAGCAAAGTTCCCCCTGTAAGAAGCCTTTGTGGTCTTTTTAATGATGCTTTGAGCATGTGTTTGTAATGGCAATTTATTTAAAGGAAAAAAAAAAGGTGGGGGGGAGGGTGGGAGGAAGCTTATTTATTTTGGAAAAATTAAATCTATATTGAAAAATTTTAGGAGATTGCTGAGCATCTCAAGCTGCAGTCATATACAGGTGTATGAGGCAGAAATAAGACCAGAGATGGTAGTGGCGTTTTGTTTATTTTATTTGGGTTTTCTTTTGTTTTGTTTTGGTTTGGTTTGTTGTTGTTTTTACCTCCTGTCCCAAGGCTTTCCAGGCCGATCTTATTTTGCTGGTGGTGGTTGGTAAACAGCTCCATCCTTAGGCAGGGCCCTGGGGAGCTGCAGCTGCTCTGGCCCCGCTCCCCATGGACACTCGCTGGAGGGAGGATAAACAAGACACCAGTACATTTTATTTCCACTTGCGACCTGTTAGAGTGCAGAAATTCTTGCAAGGAGGCATCTAGCTGGTGGCTTTGCATTTTCTAGACAGGTTGTATTGTTTTTAACAGAGTCATGTATCAGCAAGCTGGGTTGTCTGTATCAAGAAAGCAGGTATCTTTTAATATGTAAATAGGAAAGGATGGTGGTTTGATCTTTATTCCAATGTACCCAGGGTGGCAATAACGCTTTTAAAATCCCTGTGAAACAGATTGTATATGGCAAAATTAATGTCTCAACTCTCCAAGTATTTTCTCTAAAATATTTGAATTTTTGCATTTAATATGCTGCTTGTTTAAAATAGCGAACGGTATCAGCCATGCTTTCAAAGCTTAATTGGTGGAACACAGATTTATTCTAACTTAAAACAGTCACTTAAAAACAGTTTTGTATATATGTATACATGGGCACAACTTTTCATACAGTTGTCTGTTTTGGAGCGGTCTCTTAGGCACTGATGTACGAGTTGAACCTGTTTTCTTTTGTGCAACATGGCTTTGAGGAATCATTAGTTAAAACAGTATTCTGTAGTTTGACTGCAGTTGGTAAACAGCCTAATGTGAGTGGTGCGTAAGATGACTGAAGTTCTGCCTTTGATCAGGCTTTGAAATGTATTGTACCAAATATAGTCCCAAGGTGTTTGTGTATCTACATATGTATGTATATATATGTTGGTGAAAGCTGCTTTAATGAAAATCCAGCCAAGTAAAAAAGTAACGTGTCCATCAGCAATTGCTACTGCAGGATGGTGACAGAAGGGCAGCAGAACCGCAGCTGTGTGCGCATCCGTGTCCCCTACCCCAGCCAGGGTGTGGGTATCTGGTCATTTTCCTCTTCCAGTCACATTTCCTCAGCCCCTTTCCATTGTGTCCCACTTCTTGCCTTCATTTCGTAAGGACTTTTCCTTTGCCACCCATTTTCTCCTTAAAACTGGGCTCTGTTACGATGCGCATCTCCTGGTAGCAGTGGGCTGTTTAGCAGGGGGCTTTGCTGCGCCAAAAAGGGTTGGGCACAGGGACCCCCTATCAAATCCACATAGCAATCCCTGACTCACTCCAGTAGAGCATGGCAGTTTCAGATAGTTTCTCGTTTTGCAGCTGCCTGCCTTTTTCTCCATCACACCTGAACACATGGTCATGTATCTGCTGCCAGTGTTGTCCTGATGCAGAAAGCTCACTCGTACCCAGACAGCCCTTTGCACGGGGTGACATGTCCACCTGTGCCACCCTGGTGCTGCTGGGTGGTGATACACTGTGTGGTTCCTTGTGTCACAGCGTGGAATAGAATAGAATATTTCAGTTGGAAGGGACCTGCAATAATCATGTAGTTCAACTGCCTGACCAATTCAGGGTTGACCTAAAGTTAAAGCATGGTATTAAGGGCATTGTCCAAATGCCTCTTAAGCACTGACAGGCTGGGGACATCGATCACCTTTCTAGGAAGCCTGTTCCAGGGTTTGACCGCTTTCTCAGTAGAGAAGTGCTTCCCAAAGTCCAGTCTGAACCTCCCCTAGAGCAGCTTTGAACCATTTCCACGTCCTGTCACTGAACTCCAGGGAGAAGAGCTCAGCACCTCCCTCTCCACATCCGCCCCTTGGGAAGTTGTAGAAAGCCATGAGGTCGCCCTTCAGCCTGCTTTTCTCCAGACTAGTTAAACGTGAAGTCCTCAGCTACTTGTCACAGGACATTCCTTCCAGCCCTTTCACCAGCTTTGTTGCCCTAAGCTCTTGACAATTATTGAATTGCATCCAGTGTTGCTGCCAGTTTTGCGGTTTGATGTATGAAACGGTGCTCTCGGTTGCTTCAAAACCGCTGGGAGCAGCCAGAACCTGGGGTAGAGATGAGCAAAGAGGACTGGAAGCATCATGGCATGGTGAGGGTGCTAGGGCTGGCCTCATGCTGATGAGATGAAGTCCGTAGTGGTCCGCCAGACCACCTGAGCTGTGCACCTCTGCCTCTGAGATTTAAACAGTGAAATATTAAAACTTGTCTTTCAAATCTCTTCAATATTACGAAGATTAATTTTTGCTGGGGGCAGATTAATAGGTTTCCTATTCTGATTAATACAGTGATAACAGAAATGTTGTGATTTCTGGGATTAATGAAGCCCAGATCTCTGTTTCAAGGTTTGATTGACTTTGTACTTCAGTTACATTGAAGCTGCTGCATCTCATGGCCCCTTATTTAGCTGTACCCTTCAGAGAATCCGTATGGGAGCAAGGCAGTGCAGGAGAAGGTCTTTACTGGAGGTCGCATCAAATAATCTGTTGGGGAATTAGTTTGTCAAAGACTGGTCAAGAGTTTTGCTCGTGTTGCAGCTTTATTAGAGTTATTTCTGTCTTTAACCCAGCAGACTATTTTTGTGAAAGTTGTAGAAGAGGAGTGTCCAACTCAAATGTGTGGGCACATCATTAAAAGCTTCAATTTGTCAATGCCAGATCGAACTCGAGTGCGTGGGTAGATCATTAAAGGCTTCAGTTTATCAGAACCGATCTATTTTCTGTTCCTCTCCCTCCTACACCCTTCCCCTCAGCACCTTACGTGGTTTCGCCAGGTTCTCCAGCGCTGAGGTCCATGGAAGTGCCTGAGCTGCCTCTGTGTCCCCGGGCCATGCTGGGCTCCCTTCTGGCACGGCTCAGCCTGGAGCTGGCAGGGTGCCGGTGAGCCAGCTGGCTCTTGGAGACAGCTGATCAAATGGTTTTGGAGGCCTACAGTGGTGCAAGCCCCAAACCTGGTGCTGTGAGAATTCCTGGTTTTGGGAGCTCTCTGCTCCTGTTAATCGTAAGGGCTTCGAAAGATGCAAGTGGGGCTGGGCACAGAGGGTATGTGGTAATCATGTAAGCCTCGTTCCCTTGTGAAATGCAGCTGAGGAAATGTTTTGTGGAATATTCTGGTGAGGTCAGTTTTTGATGGCATAAGAAAAATCAGTTTTTCCAGGTGTTCCATCAGAGTTCAGGCCAGGCTGGGATGGGATGTCTTTACCTACTCCCAACACCGTTTCTTGTTCCTTGCATAGAAGCTCTCCCAGCTTTCAAATCTGCTTGTTGGCACAAAGATGCCAAGATATTCCTTATGTTTGAGTAGGGATGTGAAGGAGAAGACTGATCTGGAGATGAGGACAGTGCTTCTGTACGCTATAGCCCTTGTCTCTTGCAGACCCAATATATTATTTAGACAAGTTATTTTGCCTCTAACATCTCAAATGAACATTAAATCTTTTGAGCAAGAATTAGCCGAAGTGAGCCTCAATCCAGCTTCTTCTAGATGGGGCTAATGATACTTTCCTGCTTTACAAATGTATCACGGATGAAGATGATTAAGAAGTTGAATACAGTGGTGCAGCAGGTCAGCTGAAGAAATCTTGCCACAACATGTGTAGATGCAGCATTTTGCTTGGTTGCAACTGCATATCTGTCACCCAGAGGTGCAGTACAGCAGTGTTTCTGACACTGCTCAGTTGCTTCTCTCAGGTGCTCTGCTCCTCATGAATAAAATACAACGGTTGCAAGACGCAGGTCACTTTTGTTTTGCAAGTATTTCAGAGTTTCTGAGAAATAAGTCATGTTCAGCATAAATGCTGTTTAAAAACTCCTTTCGGATCTATTTTTATTGTGTAGCACAGTTTTTTAATAGGGCACATAATCCCTATATTTAGATTTCTGAACTCTTGTGATCTTCTTTCAGCCGCTACACTGCATTCAGCAAAGAGTGGGAGAAAGCCCCAGGGCCAGAGAAGTACCTGGTTTTTGTCTTACGAAATTTCATGTGGTTGTTGCTAAGACAGAAGCTTCCAGATGTTCCCCGGGAAGGCTGCTGTGGCTGCCAAAATAATTAACTCCACAAGGTTAATTTGGAGATGGCAGTTCTTGCCGCTGCCAAAATGCTGGTAGACGTGGAAAGGCTGGGAACAGCCACCGCCTTGGGGATGCTATGCAGAGAGAGGATTGGGGAATGAAGAAGTCAGAAGCACCACATGTGACTTTTGTTTTCATATTTTTTCGTACCCAGTCCCTCGGGATGTTTTCATTTGTTGCAAAGTTTGTTTTCTCTGCTGGGGTTTATTGCTGCAGGTCCCTGTTGCGTAGTGGTCCAGGGAGCAGAGGCTCTCCCAGGGCTTGGTGCATCTCTTAGGGCAGCCAGTGCCCTTCTCCAGATTGGAGCTGCTCTTTAAATCCCATGTGGCTTCATGGCTACGATGCAGAAAATCCCAGGGAACACCTCTGTTCGTATCTCTGAATATGAGTTTTTACTCAGTGTGGATACTTTGGCAGTAAAGAAATTATACTTCTTATTTTAAAATACCCTTATTAGTAAAATGGATGTCTCATTTGTATAGGGAGCAGCTTTCTTTGAGCTAAGCTTAAATCCAATCTGTGTTACTAATAGCTGGGGAAAAAAAATACTAATTGGTGTTTCTTAACTGATGTTTGCAAATTTTGCCTTTTCACCCTGAACATCAAATAGTTTTTATATGTGTTTTTCTTTATCTTGGAGGAAAGATTATTGCTAACAAGAGATTCTACATTTTGTTAAGGTTTTATCAGGATGCAGTGAGTGAAGGCAGAGAGTAAATATTTCAGAAATTCAAAGACTGCTATATTTTGATAATGCAAAGCAGGTTAAAGTATCTGGATTTTGTGCACAGAGCTGTATTTTTGAGCATAATATGGATTTGGATGGTGACACATTTTGGTATTTAGAAGGAACATAAGTTTGCCTGTTGGAGGAACATGTTGCAAATGTGAAATAAGTGTGTCTTTTAAAACCTTTCTTAATATTGTAAGTTTCAGTTTTATTTAAAGCCAAATAAAGTCTGCTGTGTGATAATGTTTGATACGTAGAAATACTCTTGTAATGCTCCCCCCACCTCCAGCATTTATCACCAAAGAAAAATGATAGACTTTGATATGATTCTAACTGAGTGAAGTTTTAAAACATGTTTTTGTCTTTCAGTCTCCTGAGAACATTTTTTCTGAGTGACTCCGGCTTCCAGACACATTTGCCATGATAAGGGTTTCAGTCCTTTCCTGTATTTGCCCTGAGTCATAAGTGGATATGTGTGATGCCTGCAAGTAAAACTGGTGAGTCGTCAAACCTGAGTTTGCAGTAACTCTCACTTATTCTTTCCTACATTCTCTCTTTCCCATGCCCTTTTCTCCCTTTTTTTGATATGGTGGGGTTTGGGTTGGTTTTCTTTTTTTTGTATTGCCTACACTGAAAAGCAAGTCACTGCTATTCTTTAAAATACAAAACCAAAAACCCAAAATGAAACAAAACAAAAAACTCCACAACACAAAACCAAAACAAAAATGAAAATAAACACTAAACCTTCATTGTAATTAAATAATAGTGATACCAAATATTATCAATATGGAAACAAAGACTTGGTTCCTTTCCTTCTTTTCTCCATCCCCCCAAATCCTGTGAGTTGTGAGGTCTTTGACGGTGACACTGGAGTTCAGCGATGCAGGCGAATCCACTGCCCAGAACTGAAGCTTTGCAGGTAGACATGGTCTAAACATGCTCATGTGTGCAATTCATGTCATGATTAAATATGAATATGGAGAGGTCTCCTCTCCATCATATGTCAGAGCCTTTGCTCTCAAAGGAGCCATTGCCAATAAATAATTAGCTCCACTGTTTGCTGCACTTACATCCCAGTGACAAAATGGTGTCACTGGCACACAAGAGAGCTGTCTCATTGTATGCGCTTGCCCGGCTCAGCGTGGTGCTGGGGCTGCCATGCTCAGCCTAGAGGAACACAGGGACAGAGCATTTAATAGTGAATTTTGGCCAGAGCGCATTTGTGCTTGGGCAAGCTTGAGAGCGTGTGGGGCGACCACTTGGCTGTTAATTGGCAGTTGCCATTTCCCCGTGGTGGTTGCCAGCCAGGAAGGCTGTTGGTCCCATTTGTGCCAAATGAGCGGTGGTTCTGCCTTCCCTGGCTGTCCCTGTCGCCGTCCCCCAGCAACGTGGCACAGGGAGCGTTCCTGTGCCCTCTCTTCTTACCTGCCTGCTCCTTGGTTCCTTTCTTGTTAACTGGGGCGAGAGAAGCGTCAAAATTTCTTCGTGAATCAGAAGACTAAGAGGTTGGGAAAACAGGAATTGTCTGATTTTACAGAAAAACTGGAAGGTCTGTGTAAGAAATCTTTCAAAACTAGGAAATCTGTATAGTTAAATTGCATAGGAAATAGGAGCACAAATTGTTTTTTAAAATAAATTCAGGTTTCTATTATATATTTAATATCCCTCTGTGTGTTAGAAAGTGCATTTCAATTCAAAGAATACAAAACCTCAGAAATTGACACATCAGTGAATTGTGATTTTTTTTTTTTTAAGTTTCTATTTTTTCTTTTTTCTTTTTTTTTTTTTCCAGAGGTAGCATAATTACCATGTCATTTAGCAAAGATTATAATAGCTGTTCAGTTTTTACCGACTGGTGTAGTAAACAGTTGAATAAACCCATATGGCAGCTCAAAGTGTGCGTGCAGGAGGGAAATTCTTACCATTTCCTTCATGTCTGAATTACTAACCTCTCTGATACAACTGAGATTCCCCAAACAGGGACCAACTTCAGACTTTTCCAGTGATGCAAGAATTTCTCACAGCTCTGTCACTTATGAATCAATTTATTGTAGTCACGGGGTTAGCTAATTAATTATTTCTTTGTGCTTATGAAGTATGCATGGAAAACTTGGGGTTATAGGCAAGGTACATGGCTCCGTTTAAAACAATCTTTGCATTTGCTTAGTACTTCTTAAGAACTGTAAATAATGCCTGGAGTCCGAATCCTACTTTCCAAGTCACTGTTAAAGATCGAGAGCCTTCCTAAAGCTGGTATAGGTTAAGTGTGACAACACGGGGTATTGCAATAGCCCCGTGGCTCTGCCTGTAATGGAACTTTGTGTCTGGTCTGAGCGGTGGCAAATGAAAGGACCAGGGTGTTTTGAAGCATCTCATTGGTGTACCAGGTTGAGTTACAAAGGTGTAGAGCTGTGCCCAACTGTAAAGACAAAGTGTTCAAGTAGTATGCCCTCTGGATAGCTTCAGTATTAAAAAATGAAAGCAACAAAAAGGAGGATTGTTAACTCTCTCCAAATGCTGGCTTGAACAAAGGAGGAGACTTGTGCTATTCCTCCTAAAATTCACTTACTTGCAGTTATCTTAAAATTTTCTTGTCACATAATAGCTTTAAATTACCTTTCTGAATGCATTACACTCTCTAGGTGCTTAGAAAATATTGCAAAATAATAATATGAAATGACCAAGCATTGAGCAGTCCCACTGGAAAGGAGCAGTTGGCCAAAACTGGTGCTTGTGTTCTTCTTAACCCTGATGTACGATCAGCCCTCCACCATAATTCTATCAAGAGATGGTAAGTTGCCTAGCAATGTGCTAACTGCGGAGGGGACGTGTTGAGCTAATTCAGTTTTTGTTCTCTTTTTTCCTTGAGTGTTCAGCTTAAAGGAGTGATCCTTTCTCCGGCTGCAGCAAGAGCCACTTCTCGGCGGTCTCTCTTGTTCCCCACTCAAGTGTCCCTGGTGATGGCAGGAATTCATTCACCGCTGTACGCGTTTTAGAAGTTTCCAGCTTATTGAGTAACCAAATGTGGTTTCTGCTGATTGTGTTGACTGAATACCTAGGGCCTTTCGAAGAGGCAAGAGTTGTATTTAAAGCAGAGCATTTAGTTGTATACCATTTTATGGCAGGCAAAGGTCATCTAGGGTAAGCAGCCAGAACAATGAATTGCCTCATTGCAGCACCTAGGAAAATGAGACAGGAAGATACGGTAAAAGGCTTTAACAAATTGCTCGTCGTTATAAATTTTTGAAGTCGAGGAACTGGTGCTGTGTACATTTTTAAATTGGAGATAACCATGCTTGTAGGATAAATTGAGTTAAGAACAGAACAAATCAAAATAATGGGGTGGTACTAAAAACCTGGTAGCGCAGCACGTTTCTGGCACAGCGTGCTGCCGGTGGGGCTCGGCGCTGCACACGCCAAGGGAACGCCATGGTTAGGAACCTGCCACG
Organism: Nesoenas mayeri; assembly: GCF_963082525.1. Lineage (NCBI taxonomy): Eukaryota > Metazoa > Chordata > Aves > Columbiformes > Columbidae > Nesoenas > Nesoenas mayeri. The sequence continues at coordinate 14,495,532 of NC_137560.1, forward strand.
TCCCTGCACGGCCACAGGCATTTCCACCGGGCTTCGTGGTGACCTTTTCTTGCAGGGACACCTCATTCCTGCCATAGTCCTTTCCTCTGGTGAACAGGCTCCTAGTTACAGAGAGGGCTTCATCTGCCCATGATGGTTCTTGTAATAGCCGGGGAGCAAAAGCTGAAGGGATTCCCCAGGTGAGAGGCGTCTGTGGGATGGGGAAGCAGGGCAGAGCTCCCAGAGCTGAGCTGGTGTCCCCCAGCAGAGCTGCACAGCAGGAGCAGCCCAGAGGTGGCACTTCTGTCCTCACAGGATCTCCCTTGCTCCTGTAAAGCATCAGTGGCTACAGAAAGACTTTGTTTTGCTGAAACTTTTCTGTCCATGGAACTTTCTCAGGGGCAGGGGGCTAGGAGGAGAGAAGTAATTTTAACAATTTAATATACTACATAATATGTTTTATAAGCTGGTGTGAATGCTCCTAAGTATTTTGGTCTTTTTTCATAACACAATGAACCTAATATTGGTAAAAATACAGATCTTAGCTGCCACCATAAAGAGAGGCTAGATTTAATAAACAGTTATGAATGTTGGCAGCTGCCTATCAGATTGTATAACATCGGCTATAGCACATGAAGACAGTGTCAACTTACATTTTATCTCAGAAGTATTTTCAAAGCATTTATTTTGCTTTCTCTTGAGTCCTTAACCTAATTCAAGTTATATAATTGGCGGAATATTTTTCCACACCGCTAATTGGCTGGGTGCCAGTGTGGAAACCATTGTCTGACTTGATGATGATCAGGAATTAACATGACATTTGCGTGGTGGTAATGGAATACATTAGTAATGTAATTCATGACTGTAAGAAATGACCATCATCTCCCACCTCTGATCAGCAGGAGGGGCTGGGAGGATGATGAAATGCTCCCAGCAGGCACCTCACAGCAGTGGCTGGCCAATCTCGATGTCAAATTTAGTTTTAAATTCTTCAGACAAAGCTGTAATGCTTACCAATTAATTACTACAAATGTCAATTAAAAATCTACCAAATAATACAGTAAGATTAAATTTCAATTAAAAAAATTACATTTAACAAGGAAGATACAACATTATTTTAATGAATTCTGCTGAAGGTGACAGTTTATCTAGATATATTTATACCGTGTAGGTGGATCTAAATTCATTGGATGATGTTAACCATGTTACTCCGTGTACATATTAGTTTTGAAAATTGTTTCCACTTTGGCTGTGTGCTGGAGGAGATGGGGTATCAAGGGGCATTTCTTGTCACCAGGAGAAAGGGGAATTTCACGCTTTCTAAGTACAACAATCTTCTCACACCTAAACTGAGGGATTTATTGTGGACTCTTACGGTTGAATTAACAATATTTTTAATGGCTTGATATTTATGAAACAGAATATAGAATGTTTGTTACGGTAGTAGAACAAGCCCTGACGTTGCTGTGACTATAACGACTTCCTTGGGACATCCTACAAATAATATCCCTTATTTTGATAAATCACTTAACAGGAAAAGATTTTGCTGTGTGAAGGTGGTGAACTGTAATTCCTGAGCAGAGTTTTTATCTGCAAGGCTTCACCCTGGCTTGGTAGAGTTTTCGAATGCAGGATTAGAATCCCTTAGTTGGTACTTCAGGTGCTTTAAGATACATTTTGGACTAGAGGTGGCACGGCAGAAACATCGTGTAGTGGGGTGAAGTTCTGAGTTTGTGCAGATCACAAGCGTATGTACGAGAAACTCTTGTAAAACTCCGGCACCCCATCGATGTGGAGCGTTAACAGTGCAAAGTGGCTTTTGTAGCTGGAGTTTTGCTTCGCAGTATCTGTGTTTTTGTTGAACAGGGCAGTTCTTACGCTGATGGAGATGCTGGTGCTGCACTTGCTAGCATGGCACAGGGACAGAGCTGGGGTATGCAAGTGATTGTCCTCCTGGTATTAAAGCATTTGTGAGCCAAAGCCTCTAAATATGATCTGAAGAATACTTTCTCAGCTTCCTTGAATTTTTTTTCCATGAGCTTTTATAATGTTTTCACACCATCACATCTAAAATGGGTAAGAAGGAAGACATAATTGAAGAAACAGATTTTATGTGTCAAGCTAGCACTGAGAAAAGTCCCTCCCAGGGACCAGAGACTCCTTTTCTTTGGCAATGTTGTGTCTCGAACCATTGAATTTCAGCAGGTTTTAACTTAAAATATAAAAAACCACAGTGTGCACACAGAAAATCAGAAAAGCCATACAATTACTCATGGCAGGTTAAAGTAACGTTATGCTCTTTAGTAGACAGGCTTTGCTGGTCCCTTGGTTGCTGTTCAGGCTTTGTCCATTGGTGGGTGAACACAACGAGCGTGATCTCTGTCTCACTACTGCTGTTCAGATACCTTTGGGTATTGCTAACAGCTTTACAGGATCATTCCTGCTTCGTGCTATTATCTGATAAAGCTATTGTCAGCAGGAGATGGGAGACAGGTTTTTTTTCCATAAGGGCCTCAGGAAATGGATGCTGTGGAAGCGTAAGAGCAGCCGAAACATTTTCTCACCAACCCTCCTCACAGACAGCAAGGTGATGGAGAGAAAGGTAGAGCAAGGCAGACTCATTTCCTCACCAGCAGCCAGAAAGCTTTAAACAAGGAGACAGAGAGGAAGGAGTGGGAGCACATAACATCTCTCTGCCGGGAGATAATGATGTGAGGAGGTTGTGGGTTTGGGGCACCCACTGGTCAGACAATTGGGTGGCAGCTGGAGCTGCTGCTCTTAAAAACCCATCTTCCCAGGGGCTTTCAGCTGTACACAGGACCAGTCATTTTCTGATTTGAGCTCTGGGATGAAGCCCTTGCTCTGGTGATAGTTTGGGAAGTGATGTATGTGGTACAGCAGGAACTGAGCATCTTCTGCATCACAAGTTCTGCTGTGTTGGGGTGTCCCATGTGGAGCTTGTGCCCATCACATGCACTTGTGATGTCTGGTCTTCTCATTGGGGTGTCTCACATGAAGCCTGTAGATATCTCGAGCATTTGAGGTGATGTCTGGTCTCCTGAGTTCTTACAGGTGAAGATTTCTGCCGTCAGTAGGGAAATGCTTTTTACCTTCTGTAAGAGTTGACCAGATGTTTTGAAGGAAGAGTGTCTTTGATTTTGGGAGAAATATTTATATCTTAAGGTTGTTTGTTTTTTTCCTTTTTCTTTTCTTCCCCCCATCCACCATAGTATAGGGTTATGTCAGCTCTATTACATTTAGGGAACACTGGGCTGTGGGAGGAAACTTCATTAAACTGCCCTCGTATTGCCAGTTTATTTCTAGCTTTCATCTGCTGATTTACATCCCATCTGAAGTAAAAATACCCAGACTTCAGAAGTTTGTTTACCTTTGCTTATATGACTCTGGGGCGACCTGAGGAGATGTAAAAACTGTTCTCACTCTGAGGTTTGCATGAGCCAGGAGGTAGGGTGAAAGGAGACAGACGCTGCGCAAAGTGAAAAGGCAACAGGGTTTATTAAGGCTTCCTTGTACCATGGTTTATAATATTTAGATAAAAGCAAACATCTCCAGGGAGGGCTTAAGAAATGAGAGACCAGAGAAAGCTCTCTGAGCTGATGGCATATCCTGTCCTTTTCAGGTGGTGGGATGGTGGGATGCTGACTGCAGGGAGGAGGCTGTGAGGAGCGTGCGAACAGGGGGGTCCTGAATAGCTGCTTCACAGGATCAGGACGTGAACTTGAAGTACTTGCGTAGGACAAAGTCATTATATTGTCATCGTGATAATGCTTCTGGGGAAAATAGCCTGAAATACTTTTTGTCTTCCTTAGTACTCCTTCCCAGCAGAGCCTTAAGAGATCATTCTCACATTCAGATGTACAAGGAAACTGAATACAGTTGTTTGTCATGAAAATTCCATTTATATACAGTGGCTGTAAAATCCCAGATGCTGTGCATAGAGAGATGCTGCTCTGTCATCAGCTGGTCGAGGGGAGAGCTGACTATAAAACCAAGCAGTAACTCACTCTTGATCGAGGTGAGGTGGTTGTGTCTTCAAGCAACTTCAGGAGTCTTCCATGCCAAGCCTTTGCGGATTTTATTCTCATGAGCAAGGTGACAGATAAGTCTGAGCAAGGAGATCTCTCTCTCTCTCTCTCTCTGTTTCTCTCTGTATATAAATATATATATAGATATATGAAAGTAAGACCTTTGCTCTAGGAAGATATCCATCATTGCTTTTCACAGCACGGTTCAGGACTCTAGAGCAGAGCGTCTGAAGCATTTGGGGTTCTTTTGTTGTGAAGGAGGTGCCGCGGGACTAGGGCTGTTCTTGCCGTCTCACAAGTCTTCAATAGCCCCTTGACCTGGGGGCAGCAGGATGTGACCCTCACAGAAAGACAGGTGGCATCTGGGGGCTTGATGCTTATTGTTTTCAGCAGAGCTTTACTGGAACTGGTAAAGATGGTGCCACTGTTTGTAGCAAAACTGACTACAGCTGAACAAGAGAGACAAATTTATCAATTAGAAAAGCCAACGCCAAGCCCATTATTCTACTCTTGAAAAAACATCTTGTTTTCTAGTCCTTTTTTTTTTTTTTCCTCCACATGGAGCGAATCTTTGGGATATTAATATTATGCTGTCATGTTTGTTTAACATATTTTTTTGACAATGCCTTTTTAGGGTCAAAGCCTAAAGTTTTTCTCCATGTGTTTCAGCTAGGCAAAACTCCCAGTGTCTCAATGGGGCCTCTTCTGAAATAAGTGCAGACTAATTTTTCCCAACTTAATTGGAAATTTCATCTCAATAAACAGATTAAAGGTCGAGGCTGCACTGCTCTTTTTTTAATACCATAAACTGGTGTCCTGCTGACCAGCTAAGTCTCTGCGAATTCAGCGGGCAGAGCCCTTCAGGATGGCTCGGTGCTCACCTGCTGCCCTGGGCCACCATGACTCCTTGGTCCTCTCTGTTCCCGGCCCAACCTCACGTCACCCCTCGCTTTGCCCGGACCATCACAAGCACTCGGGCATGGCTCGGTGAGCTAAAGACAGTGTCGTTTTCTGAGATTTGGCCTTAAACTGGAATTTCCATGGTTTTTGGGTTTAAGTCAAACCTTAATACCACTTCAGTGTAATATTTTCGTGGTTTAATGTTCTTACAGGTTTTTACAGTGTTTCTTTTAAATTCTGTCACTGAAGTGTATGAGAGTTGACAAGTGTAAATATGTAGTTAGACAATTTCAAAAGTGTATTATTTACTGATCGACCATAATGGCTCCAAAGGAGCCATTATACTCAATCATATCATGTCACTCTGTGGCACTTATTATGATGGTAATATGGATATGCATATTATTTTTTTTTTTTAAAGCATGAGAAGCGTTATTGTGCATGTGTAAAAGCTGTTTTTAATTGTCAGTAATGCTTGGAGCTTTTTTTAATATCAAGAATTTAAACCACCTATGGCTACCAGCCTGCAAATTGCGGTAGCAAAAACCATGTCTGTAGGAGGATGGAAAAAGCCGCGCTTGATGTTTACAGCAGTGTGACTATGCATCTCTATAATACAGCTCTTTTATAGCTTTATTAGATCCAAGGGCAACCTAGAACCCTAACCTGAGAGCTTGGCAGGTAAAAGCTTTCCATTTTATCTCTGCAGCTTTCATCTGCTCCTGTAAGCTCTTTCCCTGACTTCCTAATTGTGTTTGTGACATTAGCAAATGACTGGTCTGAAAATATAATACCATGCAGTGCAAGTCATGTTAATTCAGCAATCTATTTTTTTTTTTAAGGTGTCACCAAAGATGTCTTTTTGTAGCGCCCAGGGTAGAGAAAGAAGGAGAGAAGGCAGAATGAGAACATTGAAGCATGTAAAATAAAAGAAAGAGACAAGCAGAGAGCTGGGAGTGCTAAATAAGCTTCAGCCTGTCGGTAGAGCTGGTTTCAGAAGAGAAGGAGCTCAGAGACTGTAAGCAGTAGCTTACTTGGTAGAAAATGTCTTTCATGGAGGAGATGGGAGTTTGAGTTTTAATGAGTAGAGGTGAGGAGCTAAGGTGTGAATCTGGCATGGGGTATGGCAAATGGATTGTGGAGCAATAATTAGAGAGAAGAAGAGGAATCAGAAGTGTTTCTTAACTTAGAAACTCTGCTGCTGCTCAGAGGCAGGTAAAGAAGAAAGGAATCTGTTGGGCCAGGTCCTCACCACTGAAGACCCAACCAGTATGAAATCCAGTTTGTGGCTGTCAAAGAGAGATGTGGAAGAGGAAAACCCAACTTCGACAAAGAGCTCTCCCCCTTTGGCAGGACAGTGGTACATCTGCAGGAGGTGCAGGGCTGGGCTGGGGCTGAGTCCTTCCGGCTCTTGGGCAGGAGAAAGCAAGAAGGTCATTGCTGCTCCTATTTCAGTTGCAGAGTGTTGAAGCAGATGACTGCTTTGTCTTTTCTATTTAGACTTTAGGACTAGTTCTGCTTTGTTGCTCTGTTATCAGAGGAGTTACCCTGCTCTGAATGAAACTGGGCTAATTGCTCAGTTATGATTTTCCCCTCTTATTCTACAGAACCTTCTGTTGGAAATGCATTTTGCTCTAAATATGGAAGATGAACGTAAGATGCTAGAATGAGCCAGTATGGAGTAGTTCAGGAGTGGAGGGACATACACATGTAGTTTTGCAGATTTTGAACTGATAACAGTCAGATTTCCTTGCAACAGTTTTTAAATAAATAAAAGTAATGTGGTTTTTTTAGTCAATTCTGGATTAATTCTAATTTGTCTCTCTTTGTGAAATTCTATTAAGACCATTTGTCCTCTTTTGAAATACCGAACAAGAAGCATAAAAGCAAGTAAATATGCTCTTACTATTTCTGTTCTTGACCTACATAAACAAGTGTATGTTCAGACTCAGGATTGAGTCTTGTATTTGTGAAAAGGCTAGGGCAGGTTAAGCTTAATTATTTCTTTGGACCTGCTTCCTATTTAGAAAAGTTACTTGTTGAAGTCGTATCACCCAAAATATATTGATGCTATTTCTGCTGGGATCGTTAGTTTAATATTCTGAATAAATTGTAGAACTGCTCATTTTGCTCATTTGTATAAGAGGATGGGATTTATGAAGCTACAGTGCATTTGTACACACACGCGCGCACTAGCACACAACACTTGTTGATGATTCAGGGGAGTAGAGTAATTCAGCTCTTGGACTGCCTCACGTGTGATTGGCTTCCTTTCTGGGGGACTTATTTTAGGGAAAAATCAATGTCAACTGAAAAACATTCCATTCTGAAAAGACAAAAATTCCCCTACTTGTGAAAATGTGTCTTGGCAGCTGATTTAACTTATGATACAAGACTTAACACTTTTCACTAAACATGAATGTTTACCATGGCAACAGCTACGTTACGGGCCACATGTTGGAGACTTGCATGTTGTTGCAGAAACTTGTAGCTCACCACATTTAGCCAAGTCCTTGTTCCCACCAGCAGAAGGAGCCCACTGCCGCAGCTGGTTCGGGCCGGGACCTCCCGGCGGGTCGGTGCCATCCTGTGTGCTTCCAGCATGGCACAGCTCATCGCTCCGCGGCGCTCCGCCGCTGGTGAGCGGCACCACGGTGCTACATATAGACAAACGACGACAGAATAACCTGACAAAAGCATGCATTTGCCTCTGATTTGTGGGGAGGACTTTCTGAAAGTCTCACTTCTCCAGACTGTTTCTGCCTCCCCATCGCCCCCCAGACATAAGCAGATCAAATCCATTTTGGCCGCACGCGGTAACAGGTCTGCCGTGTCCTCTGGCCGCTCTGCCCTCCGCCGTGCCCCTCTGCTACTGTCTCAACTCCTTGTCACCTTTCATTTACGGTGTAGTGGCTTTTCAGGCGACGTTAATTGAATCACGCTCATCAGGGACTTAATAAAAGCGTGCGGCCAGCACGGCGCCCGGGCAGATGGCAGCCGCGGTTGACAAGCGGCGTGCGTGGCTGGGGCTGTGCTGGTGCACCGCAGGCAATGGGCTGGCTCTTCTGCAGGGGCAGAAAGTTTGTGGGTGTGGAGTTGTGAGAAGAGCAAGCCAACAGGAGCAAAGTACAAGATGGCTTCAGATGACTTAGGTTGCAGTTCAGTGTTGTCTTTTTCCCTGAAACGGGACTAGATAATCATTCGATACAACTGTAAGTCCTAGCTACGAAGGGCAAGGTGTGAAACAGCAAGAGGGTTTAACAAACATCTGCAGGACTACTGAGTAGGGGCAGTTTTATTTAATTTAGTTTTAAAGTTAGGAAGAACATAAATAAACTTGCTTTAGGACAAAGCTAGCAAAGGCTTAGGCAGAAGCCCATTTTCCCAGAGGTGAAACCCCTCAGTTCAAATGTTTCTCGTACCTTTCTCCGAAGTGTCTTGGCCAATGTTAAAGGAAAGGCCTTGGTCTGAAGTGGCTCAGACCTTTCCTCTTCTAGGCACTGATGGAAACCTTGTCCTTTTTCTTTCGTTTAAAATAGTGCAATTTAAATGAAACCAGCTATGCAAAGCAGAAACTAAGCATGCAACCAGGAGTCATCCTGGTGCAGTGGTGGTTGTGCCGGGGATACTTGTCCCCAGTCAGCACTGGGTGGATGGTGGCGATGTTGCTGGTGTCCTCTGGCCAGTGTTGCTGGTACAATGTTCCCCAGCACAGCTGCTGCTTTCGGCTGTAAGGCTGGTTCAGATCTTGGCCTTTCCTTGATGTGAATTTGCCAAGCTGTGCTGATCCCAGAACTTAAATAATTTGCTTCTCTTTTTAGCATCGTGTCTTTTAAAGGTGTTATATTTGTTTGCATTTTGCATTAAATTAAAGCTAAATGGTTCAGCTTTGTAGATTTAATAGTGTACAAATATATCTATTTTTAAATCCTTTTAGCCTATGTATGTGCGACTAAGAAAAAAACAGCCAAGTAGGGTCCTTCAATTCTTGTTTTACTTGAATCAGATACCCTATTGGGATTTCAATTCTAAGTGAACATTACACTTGTTTGTTACTAAGGTGACTACAGTGTCAAGGTTATGTGGATGTTGTAGTATTATAAATGCACAGATAATGCAAAAAAGAAAAATAGTTTTGTTGGCTAAAATCATCTTATTCCTATAGCATAAAGTTGCACACTGTCCTACATTTCAATTCCCGTTCTATTAAATTACCTGTTTAATAATTTGAATCCAGTGTTATTTTTATATTATATTGCAAATGTGTGACTGTGAGGTTATTTTTAAGATATATTTATTAAGGGAATGAATACAATAAGACAAGTCATTGCAGCCCACGTACAGTTCCTTGACTTCTCATTTTATGATGTTTCAATTGCATATGATTACCGAATGTTTTAACTTTTATGGGGGTTCATTAGAGATGCAGCTGTGTAGAGAGAAATTCAATAGAATTTGATATATTTTTTAAAAGCTCTAAAAGTGTGGTGAGATGGAGCAACTTGATGGAGCATAATTTCAAGCTTCCTACTTCAAGCTTGGATGCAGAGTTGTAGGGTTTTCAAGGGCTTAGCTGGGCTGTAGTGGAGATTCACTGATGATGGGGAGAGGAAAGGCACTGGCAAGAGGTCTGTGTTTTTGGGTTGTGGGAGACCATGGCATCTCAAATCAAAGGTATTTCCCATTTTTCAGGGTGGGATGCAGAGAAGAGTTGGTGTCCTTGGCTGGGGCCAGGAGTACCATTAAATGCTTTTTGCTTCTGTGTGAATCAACGTTCTGGTGGAGAAATACGGTTTCAGTGAATCTGCGATGTTCTCTTCTAATAGAGAATCTAAGTAAAATGAACTCCCCAAAAGCCAATATTAAAAGCAATCTTTGTGAGCGAGTGCTGAGAAAACAAATTTTGGGGCACATTTAAAATAATAGATGTAGTAAATGAGTAAATCTACCCTGTGGTTAAGTGCTGCAGTGTTTTGTGTGAATATTAAACAGGACCGTATCCCATTAAATATCGTTTAGTTGCATAATTTATTAGCATAATGTGTTTGTTTTTAATGTATAGGAATCTAAATATCTATAACTGAATGATCGTGTATGTTAGTAGGAGGAACCCCATATTCAAAACTAATTCTGACGTTAGCTGTTTGTAGAAAACTTCTTTCACAATACATACTATTTCTTTCCAAACATCAACTTCTCATAAGGCTGCAAACCAAGTTCAAAGCAAAGACATTCTTCTCCGTTCGTAGGAAAATGGAGCATTTTTGTCCTCAAATTTTACTCGGTGGTTCTCAGCCTTTGACAAGGCTCTGCAGCCCTTCCTGCCATCCCAGCTGGCTCAGTCCAGGACAAGCATCTGCTTTCCACTCCTGTTGCAGGAGTTTCTCCAATAGCTCCAGCAGCATGTGGATATTATCTTAACAGTATGTTTTTCCCTTAGTTTTTCTTCCTTATGGGAAGGGGGAAGATAGAATGGTGACTCCTGGGGTGTGATCCTGCCAGGATGAAACCTGTGGAATGACAAAGGTCAAGAAGAAGTGGGTGGAGGAGAGTATATTTCTGCTTTTGGTTTTAATGGTGAGCTTTTGGTTTGGGCTGAGGTCTTTGAACCCACGGGCTCTCCAAGTGCCCTCCAGGCAGATGGCTTTGCTGTCCTTAGTTACTTTAAGCATTTACTGCTGAAGGCATCTCTGAGTAGGGACAAGCCTTGTGCGGTGGAAAAGCTGGATTTGCGTTGCCTCAGCCCATGAACTGTCAGCTTCTTGGGGGTCTGGTCCTCGGCTGTGGGTAGCGGAGGGGAAGGAAGGGCGGTGGCACCGTGTCTGAGCAGAGCACGGGTGGGTTGGTTTCATTCTGCCTTTAGAACATCATCCCTAGAGAAACAGTTTTCCTGGGCTGTGCCACCTCCCACAGCAAGAGAAAACAGATGAAAAGCAATGAAGCACACAATTACATAATGAAAAACAATAAAATGCATCTTCTACTATGTACTACTAGTGACCATATGACTTTATAATAAAAACTAAATATGATTACATTTCCAGGTATTGTACTGTGTGATAAACACCAGGAAAAAGTGAAGAAAAACTTAGAAAGAGAAGACTTCTTGTTTAATATAAACCTCAGACTTTGAAGTGACACATAGCAGAGAATAAATGTCCATCATCAATCAAATGAGGTTTGAATGGTTTAGGTCACACTAGACAAACACTTCTCACCCTAAAACCCTCTTTTCATCTTCATTCATCAACAACACCTTAGGCTTGTGCCCCTCTTTTTCTTTCCCACTCTCTCAAAAAACAATAATCCACTTGATGCCTACAAATCACTTCTGGCTGGCATTCGTTAGGCGAGTTATGAGCTATGGCTGCTGCTGCTCCCACCGGCGCTGCCTCCTGTGCAGGGGGAAGAGGGAGCTGGATGTTTGCAAAGAGTCTGAGAAAAGTGCTGCAGTGGTGGTAGACGTAGGAGGCGATGAGCAGCAAGAGGTGAGAGAGGTGAGAGGAAGATATAACTGGCAATGAGGATTCCTGTACAGCAGGAACTGCGCTGTGCCGTTTGTGCTTGTTCGTGGCTTGTATCTCGCAGTGGTTTGTGCTCGCGGGGTGTGGAGCTGTGCGAGGCTGTGCAACCCAGCCCCTGCAGACAGGAATGAACGCATCCTCTGAGGGTGGTGTCTGCATGTGGAAATCCCAACAGCCAGGCTTGGAGCTTTAAAATGGAAAGGAAAACCTCCATGGCCAGGCTGGAGAGGTTTGTTCTCTTCTGCGGATCCCTCAAGGTGGCTCAGGCTAACCTGGTGGGTGCTCAGACCCAGAAGCTCATATTTAATTTGGTATCTCAGGCTGCAGGCTCACCTGCATCATTGTGCCTTGTAATTTCTTCCTGCTGCCTCCTGTGAGGTCCTCAGCTGTGCTGTGCATGAGCTGTTCAATCTCCATTTCCTGGGAGGAAACTACCCCTCTTACACTAATCCTTGTCCAATAACTCCTTATTTTTATTCTTACCTTTTTCCAATGTATTGGACTCCTCTTGGATTAACTTCCCCATGGTAGTTTTCCCCTTGCATTGCTTGCTTCTTGCTTCTTCGCCAGTTCTTCCTTTTTGTTTCAAAGATATTTTTCTGGCTTCATCCCCAACTACCTGGAAATGATTTGTTCAGCAGTGCAGTCCCCTGGTTTTCAAAGGCCACAGAGTGTTTCCCCTCGTTTTCTGCCTCTCTTCCTTCTTTCTGTCATTCTGGGAAACAGTGACAGACATGGCTTCTTCACAACCACCAATTAATGTTAATCAGCGTGACTGCAATGGGCATGGATAGCGGCAAAGATCTGTTCGAAGGTAGAATTTTGTGTCAGTGGAAATTTCTGTAAATCTGGGAAGGAGAACTTTTGGGGAGGGCACAGGCAGGCTAGGGGAAAGAAGTCAGGATTTTAATTGCAATATAAAAGTTGTTTATTGTTTGGTTTTTTTTTTTCCCATCTCTGTATTAAACATTACTCGTTCTAATGTGAGGTTTAGAGGATGCCACCATCCCTGGCAATGTGACCCAACATTGGGGAGCATGGGGCTCTGTCACCCACCCAGCCTGTTGCTGGCATTTTGGAGTTCCTGCCCTGTGCTTAGTACCCACTTGAGGTATTTTCAAGGGAGCTTTGGGTCTCGTTACCCTTTGAAATGTGGTACAGTGATGTAAAATCGTGAGGATACGGATGGTGATGGGATGGGTCCCCACGCCTTGCTGTGCAGCGGGGAGCTCTGGGTGGTTGTGGGGACCTGCAAACCTGCAGCCTCATTAACCAGGGAAGGAGGATTCACCCATTTGTGGGAACTGGTCACACATGAGGGAGGATCACGAGGTAAGCTAATTTCCTACCCCAATACCTTCCTCTTTTCCACTTCTCTCCTTCACAGTTTGAAAACCATAAATCACTTATTTGAAATGTATTTAAGGAGAAGAATAATTTCCCCTGCATTCCCACTTAATGCTTTGTAGCGAGTACAGTTGGGATCATTCATGTGCTAAAGTAAGTGAAATATTCTTCTTTGATACCCTGTCTTCATTTTAGGCAGTTTCCTCTTTTGCTCAGTTCTTAGATGATAATTTGAAGTCCTTAGATGCTGCTCATTCTGCCACAAAAAGAAAATGCAAAATAGGTTATTTTAATATTATTAATAATGAATGTTTACATAATTAGCACAATTACTTTGTTCACTTTGACATTTTGTTATTGTGGACCTGTCTTCCTCTCTCGTTTAAAGTATGTTGGTAGTGATGGGAAGTGCAGGGGTGGTGCTGGGATCCTGGTTGTGCTGAGCATCTCCCCGTGAGGACGAGGGCTTCTCCCCACCTTGCAGCCTCAGGCAGATTTAGCGGGTGTCCTTGCCCTGTCCTATTAGGGACACTTATTCAAACCTCATTAAAATACACGTCTTCAAGAGATTTTACTCTAAAAAAATATAGATTTTGCATGTAAATGAGGAACATGCTTTTTCCATGTGGCTCTTAAGGTCTGTATGAGATTAGGTCATTCACTGGTCTAGAAATTCTCCTTTGTGAATCAACACTATGCCATAAGGGTGAGTTGTTCATCTGACCTTTAATTGCTGTTGTCTGACATTTATTTTACAGCTTTTGGGTGTACACAGGAAAATTTCTGTTGTGCAGAGATGGGGTTTGGCCAAAAAAAAAAAGAATGTGAAGGTTCTGGTGATATTGGAAGAAAACTAAGAGGGTTTTGTTGGTGGTGGTTTTTGTCAAAAGAAGCAGCAAGAATAACTGTGTTAAACAGCAGGGTGCCACTGAATGATGGAGAAGCTGAAGGAATGGCTCGTTTTCCTGTTATGCCACTGATTTGGCTTTCTCATTCTTGTTCCTCTGTTTCTTCAGAAAGGCCCTGCAGCCTGCAGATAACAGAAATTAAATTAGTATTGATATAACATTAGACACTCCTATTAATATTGACAGTCTGTCGATACTGTTGTGCTACTTTTGTAATAGGGGATGTTAACGGATAATACTTTAAATAAAAACACACTAATCTTATAATCACTGAACATGCAGCGGGGTCTCGACTCGGTTCACTCCTCCGAGCTCCCCCGTCCTCACGTTCCAGCCCTGCCTGCAGCTCTCCTTGAAGCCCGAGAGGATTGGGCACGTGGCTCCCTCCAGGCTCGAGCCTGTGGCTGGGGAGCTGTGGTGGAGCACAGACTGTCAGTGGGAAGGCAGGAGTAGAGGTGGCGATGTCCCCATGGCTGGTCCTGGGGGCAGGTGTGTCCATTGCACCAAGTTCTGGGAAGCCCTTTGGGGCTGTGTGTGGATGCAAACCCAGTTCCGAGGTCGGTCTCAAAACAGTGGGGTTTTACTCCCGTGGCTGCTCGTGGCTTGTGATGGGGTGCTGCCTGCTCTTGCTGTGCGTGTCCACAAAGTTTGGTGCAGGAAGCAGCGCAAGGATGACTTCAGGTTCTGATGCAAGCCAGCAGATCTGTTAGACCGTGCTGGCTGAGCATGAGAACACACGAGGTCAAAGCAGTGCCCTTAATCTGTGGCGGTTGTCTTGATACTTAGCATGTGGCAGCAGCTCCACGTTTCTTATGAACTTTTTTTCCTTTTAAGTCTATCATGAAAATCACCATGTTCATCAGAGCTAAAGTTATTTGTTAAATGGTGTAAAAAATACGCATTAAACAATAATGATTACTTTGGTAAACACAGATGTCTTTGTATTATGCAGTGGGTTTTGTATGCGAATTTGTACATGTCTGTGAAGCGGAATTTGCCATCTACCTTGAAAAATGGGAAGCACAGTACATGTTAATTGCTTCTCCCTTAGCCCCCCGCTCCACCTGCTGTGCTGCTGCAATCTGGTGATGTTGTGCTGAAATCCGCGGCACACGAGGACGCGCTCGGCAACGAGCAGGTTGGCACTTGCAGATGTTGTGTGCCCGTTGTAGGAGGCAGCAGGCAACAGTCTTAACTTCTGCCTCCTTGTTTTCTAACTAGGAGGATATTTTTAAAAGGAGGAGGGAAAAACCTTTATCTTGCTGAAAACCATCTAGTGATGATCAGTTATTCACCACATTATTAATGCTTATTTGGACGTTGCTTGGACTGCTGCATTAAACAGCTTTCCTGTTATGTATTGAATAAAATGAAATACATGTCACAACAGCAGTGCTATGATGCTGACAACCGTCCTTGGCTGTGCATCTCATCAGAAAGATATACATTTTTCTTTGTTGTGCATCTGTGAATGACAGAAGTTGACAAACATCTTTTAAGAAGTTACTGTTTGGAGAAAGTTACATTTATGGCGCAGAAACCAAGAATAAACTGCTTGTTATGAAGGTAAATAACTATTTATTACACATTTTATAAATCGCCCTCTTCTGCCGTTATAATTACTTTTTACTTTATTATTGCATACATGTTGAAGGAGGTCCTCATCTGGATCACTTACTGAGAAAAAGGCCCTGGAGAGTTCAAAGTTGAGTTTGTATTAAGACTTGTACTAAAAACAGCACGAAATGCTTGTGTTTCGCAGTTTAAAAGACTGACTTGATTCTACAAATGTAGAACATGTGAACTTTCAGGGGACAGATGAATTCTTCCATAATGTTGTTTTTTTGGGGACAAAGAGTTACTAACTTTAACAGAGGAAAGATATTTGGCAGGAGAGGTACCAGGTAGGGGCTTGGTTTGCTGTCAGCTGAACAGCTATTCTTTAAAACACCCATTTTTCCAGATGCATTATATGTTTGCATAATTTAAATCATCCTGCATGTCTGCAGGCGGGTGGTATTGGCCTGATTTAGTGCTAGCCTAACTTCAGAGCACGAACAATGACTCTGTTTGTAGTAGCAGTGTGCATGTGTGCTATGGGGTCCTTGGACCATTATCAGAAGTGCGGAGCAGTAAGAAGTTGAGATTATTTTTTTTAAATAATACTTTCTGAAGTTGAGAATGAAGATGTTCACCATCCAGACTAAAATGGCTTCTCGTATTCCTAATGAATCAGAAAAGATGATGTTGCATATTTTGCTACATTGGCATGACTTCCCAGATTTCGTAGGTGTTGCATGGGTGCCAAGCTGGTACTGTGTTGACCCACAGAAACTTGAAAGCAAAGTTGAGAAACCAGTGGGAAGACGCAAGTGTGGACTTGTGAGAGGGAGCAGGGGAAGAAGCAGGATGGAATCCCCTTTTGCCACCGTCCGATGTGTGATGGGTGGTGTTTGCACAGCCCTGTCCTGAAAACATCTGTCCCTGGTGCAAGGAAGCTTTGCTATTGTGGGCCTTGGTTGGTGATGCATGGTTTAGGGTGGGTTTTTTGTCTTTTATTTTTTTTCATCTAGACCCATTCACCTTTGAGCATCCTGAAACAGAGAACACAATCTGTGCAAGAAATTGTCATGTGGGGAAAAGTCTGTATTTAAGGAGTTCTCAGCTTGCACTCAGCCTTGTGTCTGAAATTGTTTTACTTCTGTTACAAGTAACACCTAAAATTGCCACTTAACCTTGCAGGCACATTGTTAAACCCGTATTTTTGATTGCAGCAACTGGGGTGGAGTTTCCTTTGGGAATTCAAGGAGTAGGAAGTGTTGTTTGTAGTTTTTTGTTGGTTTTTCTGCTGACTGGTGCTAATGTGTAGGTGGGGATGTGCTGCTGCTTTTGTAATACTTTTATTGTTTATGGAATTGTTAGTTAATTGATGGTAACAATGCCAGGAGCCTGGGAGAGGTATTCTTTTATGTTTGCTCAGATCAGAACAAGTAAACAATTTTGTAACTTAAAAAGAGATTCAAGATTATTCTCCTTAGTTTATTTACCTTGCAGGTTTGCATCTCCTATTTCCATACCTTCTTCTCAAGTTTCCCAAAATTAATTTGTATTAGTTCTAACAAAACAACAGATGACAAGAGTGTATTTTCTTCTGTTTCTTTAAGGATTCAGTAGGGTGTACTGGAGCCCCCCAGACAGACTTGGGAGCTCAGGAGCAGATGCTGCACCTGAACTTGCTCCCGCCAAGTTTGTGTGGATGTGACGAGGTCCTAAGTTGACAGTGTCCCTTTTTCACTTACAGTAACTCTCCTGTGACATGTCGAAGGCAGTAGGGTAGCTGATGGATGAAAATGTGTCTTTGAAACTCCTGTTAATTGCTTCGTGGTTTACTCTGACTAAAACCTACTTGGTAACTTTGTCTTCCACATTTATCCAATGAAATAAAATTCAAACCAGCCCACAAACTAGGGAATGTTTTTTTATTTATATGTGGTGTAGTTCCATCTGGTCCATGTTAAGGACCCCAAAAATACATGTGATTAGCTTTATAGTTCACTGCTAAAGGTAGCAAAGATGGCTTTTAACATTTTTCAAATTTGCAGCTAGCATCTCAAAACATTTGCTGGCATTTCCTGACTATGATTACCAACTAAAGATTTTCCTGGTTGTCTTTTAACTTTTTTAAAGTATGTTGTATAGTTTTCCTGCTTAAAATATCCCTGAAGCCTCTGCTGTTGCCTTTATAAGTCTGATGCAAACTGTCCATCTCTGTCAAGACTGGTCAGTCTAAAATCCCAGAGCTCAATGTTAGGCAACATCAGATAACATATACTTTCAAAGTAGTAAAATTTACGGCTATCGTCAACACTGCTCAATAAAATGAAGTGCTACAATATGAAAGGTGAGTTGTGCTCCTTCACAACAATTAAGGAGAGGGTTTAATGTATTAGCCAAAAGCCAGCTCAGAAATGCCCACTGAGTGCACAAGGAAGACTTAACATCATCCACTTACCCCAGTTTAAATTTCAGACATTTGTGAATAAGGGTCTTGTATTCCCACTAAATGAGTGGTTGAGACCTTGGAGTTAAAAATGTGGTGTTTTCTACTGCATTTAAGCCACGTTGTTTCCTTTTGTGGCTTTTTTGCAACAAGTGCATGTTTGTACCTGGAATTAGTCCCCACTGGAAGGCACCCTGTGCTCCCAGGAGGTTTTGGTGCAACCTCAGCACCCCCAAAAAAGATCAAGAGCCCCAAATTTGTGCACTTGAAGGGTTTTTCTGCCTGTGCCTTATTTACTCTTGGAGTATTTGGAATACTCTAGATTTGGCTGCAGGTTGTCCCAAACGGTACCGTGGCACAAGGCTCTGCGGCAGCCCATTTCTGAAATTAAACTTTTAATAACAGTTTTTGCAGCTGCAAGTTTTCCTTTGGTGCTTTAGTTCTCCTTCTCCTGCTCATTCGGCAAACCTGTGCTGTCAGCCGGCGCTGAAAGCCTCACAACCCACCCTGCTTTGTGCAGAGATGCAGGATTTTACCTTAATGCTCTGCCCGTTTACTGCACCTTAATGCTGCTGATGGAGAGAAAACATAGGCACGAGGTGTGGACTTCGCTCTCCATCCCCTTGCATTAGCAGAAAATGCTCCCAGCATCTACACACAGCATCTGCTTTGTGGAACAGCCTGGGAGGGTGTTTTCCATGTGTAGTTTTCCCTGTGCATAGTGGTAATTTGGGGAATTTTTGCAGTATTTAGACCTCGAGGAGGCTGCTTCTTAACCTCAAGTATGTCCAGCAGTGCTTTGCAAGAAGTGCCAAGGATTTTCAGGAGTTGAGCTGAAGGTGTTGTTTGAAGTTAACCATATTTTATTTTCTCAAACCCTTTCTTGGGACTTAATTTATATGGCGCTGTGATGGGCATGTATAAACATTGTGATCAGGTTACAGTATGAGTGAAATAGGTAGACTCATTTTCTTTTTCTTTTCTCACAATAAAAATGTAAGAAATTAAGTTGCTTACCCCATGAAATGCACATTTCTGTTACGGATTAGCCTAATTTTAATGAGGCTGTTACTTATACAGTAGTACATTAGCAAAGTGTCCTTGATTTTTATGTAGCGAATGTTTATGCGCTGATTCAAGGAGGCCTGACCGTTCCGCCCCCCAAATTCTTCAGACGGGGTGTCTGGGTCACAAAGCTGTCCATAGTGGATTGGGGCATTCCTGGGTTACACAGGTGCCCGTGGGTCGGGGAGCGGGTCCGTGCTGGGCTGTGCTAGGACCCTGAGCTGCATCCGAGCTGCTCCCCAGCAGCAAGTGGGGGCTCTCCCGCGCCACTGGGCCAAATCCTGCACAGAGCCAGGGTGTAAAGAGGTTTAGAAGTTGCTGGCACCCTTTTTTTGCACCTTCTCTAGAAAAAAGCAAGTGGCAGCGGTGAAGCGAAGCAGAAAGCCCAGCGAGGGGATGAAGACATCCTCTGTCCATCTCTCTGCCTGTGAAGCTGAACTGAAGCCTTCCTGTGCTGCTTAAAATTGTAATTTTGGATAAAAGGCTGTGTAATAACTTGAGAACTGTGGGGGAAGATCTCGTGTTAATACTGTATAAACCTTCTTTAACTTCAGGAAGCTTAAAATCAAATTTGGCAGAGCTTACAAGGGCAGTGAATGTGGAACCACTTGACTCCAGGAACTGAGAGAATCGGCTGACAAACCTGCAGTATTTTGGTTTTTTTTACAATGCTATCTGAATTCTTGCAAGTATTTACTTCCTTGTGAATATGTGTTAAAAATATATATATTTAACTTTACCTATATGTTAAAAATTTCAGGCTCATGTTCTATGCAAATATTTTTCCCCATCTCTTTGGGAATACTGAATGAGGAGAGTATTACATTGCAATTTGTGTTCTCTGGGTTTCAGGTTTTTTAAGAAGAGGTAATAAGGTAGGTTAATTGTGGAACTAGGAGGCTCCACTGACTCATCTTCTGAATAAAGAAATTCAGATGTGTTGTGACCTCAAGAAAGTGAATTTTTAGAGCAGTTGAAGTTAGAAATCTGGGGTAAATTAGGATATTTGAAAGTCATGGTAACAACCATTTGTAAGAGTGTATCATGCTCTGTAGTAAGATTGCATAAGGGCACAGGATGAAGCATCTGATTTTTTTTTCCCTTTTGGCATTCTGTTTGTGACAATTACATGACTCTCTATTAACTGTGTGTGGAAGAAAGCAGTGTTATGAAATGAGGAGAGATTTCCTTCATCTGTTACTCTGTAGGTAATTTTTGTGCTTTTTCCAGTATTTAAGTACCTCTTAACTGCTTGCTGTCCATCTGTATACCATTCAGAGTACTGTAAACTAGTATATGTAGCATGACCTTGTAACTTGCTTTGTTTGTGCATCTGCCAGTACAATATGTTGTCTTTCCTTAAAATGCAAATATGCTCCACGCAGTACAGAGCTCCTTAGTCAATAAATAAATGGAGGTAAAAAACTGTACTTAATACCCATTTAATTTAAATTCATTTTATAAACATAAAGACGCCTTTTAAGAGAAGCTTTAATTCAGACTAGCACCTTGATTTGTGGTTGCCATGGAGAATCAAATCTGTCATTTGACAAGAAAAGTCACCCATTTATGACAGCACTTTATCTTGTCTCTCCAGGGGAAGAAAATGTCAAAAGTGAGAGCAGAAAAAAATAAAGCCTTGAAACACCAGAATTTCTTGATTTCATTTTTATTATTCAGCTATCATATCCTTTCTGATAATAGCAAGTTGGCGAAAATAAATAATGTTCCTACAGTAAAATCAAATATTTCCTATTGGAATGGACAGGGCTCTTTGTGATTGTCAGTGCTGTGAAGTCTGGCAAGAAATAGTGTTATTAGATAAACCCACAGTGCCCAAATCCCATTTTCTTTTCATTACAGTGTCAAAATAATTATACCTGTGTAATTTGGGTAAGAAATTGTAGAATAAGTAAAATGGTCCATTGGAAGAGATTGCTTTAAGCTTGCGTTCATTATAGGGTGGGGTTTTTACATTCTAAAGAAAAAAAATTGTATAATTTCATTTGAATAAAAATGTCTGGTTACTCTTTCATGTTCTTTGCAACCGGAGGAGACAGCAAGTGCTGCGTTCCATTGAGGTTTTTACATCCATGCATCTTTTACAAAAGAGAGTTAAAAGAGGCAGGAGTTGTAACACTTTTTGATTCGCAGGTGAAAATCTCTGGAGTTTCAAAGACATTAGATAAAATTGATTATTATCTGACTTTTCTTGAAGTGTTTTTATTTTGTAGGATTAAGAAATGGTAGGAATCGAGTGTTTTCAGGAATATAATTAGCTACTGCAAGTGTTTATGCGTGTACATTTAATCCATTCAGACAATAAGTTACCCCCAGGGGAGAAACACTGTAGCATTGCATTACTTTTTACATAAATCTAAAAAGTGCCGTTGAAATAACGAGACTAAAATAATCCACTCTGTGCCTCTTTCTTGAGACGGCGTTTGTGCCTTTCACAGTATTGCGGGGTTTGACGTGGTTCAAGAGTAATCTTGTATCTATGAGATAGCATTATAATAGAAAGTCCTTTAGTGGTTTAGTGTAAATATTGGGCTGGTAGGGGAGCTGCTTGCTGGAGCGCTTGTGCCTGCAAGAGATTACAAAAAGGGAGAGAAAGGAAAGGGTCGGAGGCTCTTTTTTTCTTCTTTTCCTCTTGAAATTGGCTGGCAGTGCTGGATCCGTAGCCAAAGCTAGTTGGGATCTGCTGTGAGAAAACAGGCAGCACAATAGTTCTCTATTCCTGCCTTCATGCAGAGTCTGAAGCCAAATCCTGCTCTTAAATACTTATATATAACTCTGCTTCCTTCACCAGGCACTTACCATGCCTGTCCAGTGGGAGTAAGTGATGTGTTGTATCCTGGGGTTCTTTACAAATCTGTGTTGGTGCAGATGTCACCTTGGTGGGGGAATAGTTGCAATTTGGATTTTCTGATTTTTTTCATCATGTGTTAACGTTTTATAATAGGAAGTGTGTTAGCATGGGCTACCAGAATGTGATAACTTGGGGTTTTTTTGTGAGACCATCTGGAATAAAAGAGGGTGAATTAAAGATGTTCTCTGGGGTTATAGAATCTTAAAGATATTAAAGGGTTTGATTTCCATAATGTCTGCCTCTCCTTTTGCCCAACTGTTGATATAATCTGCTTTAAAATCGATTTGCTGTCATCACGTAATCAAAGCCTTAATTGCATCATCATTGACTTCAGCATTTTTTGCTGATAAATTTGTGCAACTGGTGGTCAAAATGTTGTAAAAAAAGGGACAACAAGAGTTTGAAATAATTTTGCTGGGTGTGCTGTCTCTTGACTATGGGCAAAAGAACTCACAGGTAATCCAAGAGTCCCTGAATTTCAGTGAGAGATATGAAAATATTTTCTTATGTTGAAAACCTTGAGGCTTGACACCACAATGTTTAACTTGTTGAAGTTGAAAATTCTCAAAGGAGTATTAAAAGATTGATATGGCCTTGTTAAAACTGTCTTTTAAAGTATTTAGACCAGTTCAAATTGTAACTTTCTCCAAGTTGTTCTTAAAAAATTAATTAGAACAAAATAAAAGGGATGGTGGGGTTAGAGCTGCTTTTTTGTTGCGAGGTTGTTCCCTGAAGCACTGAATTACCTTCCATAAGCTCTGTCTGAGGGAAGGCCGAATAGAATTTAAATATTTTCATAAAACAAGAAATTGTGAGTAACTTGTGTCTCTAGTTTCCGACGGATGCTGTCTGAAATGGCTGATATCCTGTCCTGAAAATCACAGATGGAAACTTCATCTCAGCACAGTCCTACGGCAATAATGAAATGAAAGTAGCAGAGTCTCATTTACATTTCAGAAATAGTTCTCTGCAGTTTCCTGTTCAATCTACCAGATTTTCTCGTGTACCTGAGGTTGGCTGTTACCCACATTTAGAGGGCAGTGCTTTGGGTTTGACTGTGAGTATGTAGGTGATGCTCTTCGTTACCCAGGGATGCTGCAGCAAGTCCCGCTACAGCAATAACTGAAGCAGCAGCAACTGTTTGATGCTGTTTCGACAAAGGTTAACTCCTTCCTTTTGGCTTTCGCAGTTCTCTTTAGTCAGAGCAACTGCAGCGCAAGCTTTTCTCAGGTGATTTTTTTTGCTGATTTATTTAAATAGCATTTTTTTGTTTTAATAACCTGTTTCAGAAACATGCTCGAGACTGAAAGTCTGTGATATAAAATGGCAACACTCGTGTGTTGTTTCTGTAAGGGGGAAGTCAAAGTAAACGCATACTTTGTGAAGGTGAATCGCATGCTTTGTAAAAGAGAATATATACTGTGTGCTAATAAGACTGTGTATTGACTGTAAATGCCTTTTATGTGAATCTTTGAAAGAGAAGAAAGCGCAAATTACTAGGGAGGATGGACAAGGCTGTAGATCAAGGTAAAAATGTGATATTTGGCAGTTTCTGTGTATTGGGGCAGCCCCTTCCCCAGCACAATAAATACCAGTTAAGTATTTAGAAAAACTGAGATGTGCTACTTTCAAACAACACTTGTGATTTTCTTTAAAATTTAGAGGGCCAGAAGTTAAGGTGCTGGGTGTTTAGTGAGTCTTCTGAGAGCACCCATTGATCTCACCAACACTCTTGAGGCCGTTTGAGCGAACACAAACGGGCACATAACGGACAGGACTGACAGCAGAGCTCGTCGCCGTATAAAGAAATCTTTTTTAATGTATGGATGCATATGTATGTTCGTATGTATTATATCTTTAACAGAGCTGCAGTGTCTCCATGCAGGAGTTGTCGCTAGCAAGGGGATGCCAGGGCAGCCTCTGACACTCTGCCCAGCGCGGAGGGTCCTGCCGAGGGGCGGTGCGGGAGGATGAGTCCCGCAGTGCCCGAGCATCCTCCTCAAGCGGTGCCAGGTGGGGTACCAGGAGCCTTGGTGGCACCCTGTGTAAGCCCCCACAGCGTAAAGGGGAGAGTCTTGCTGGCAGAAATATTTCTGGTGGGCATGGAGATTTTCGCAGTGGTGATGCCACTGGTTGGCTGCCTTTGCAGCAGGTACCCCAGGGAGCAGTGAGAGCTCCTGGTTTCTCATGGAGCCACATGTTGCTGTGGAGTCGCTGAGGTCATCAAGGCACTTCGAGTTGTTTAAGGATACTCGAATGCTCCTTGTGGTCCCACCAAGGGCGAACCTCAGGCTTACAGCTGTTGGGAGTGATCTTCTCTGCAGAATTTGAGGCTGATGTGTATGTTCGTATGTATTATATCTTTAACAGAGCTGCAGTGTCTCCATGCAGGAGTTGTCGCTAGCAAGGGGATGCCAGGGCACCCTGCCCTGCCATTAGCAGCCCCCAGTGCCACCCACCAGTGTGGCGCAGCAGCTGGTTATGCTGTTAGTTCTGGTGGTGGAGACTTGGGGTGTGGGTCTCTTGTTGGCCAAAGCTACATCGTGTGGTCTCCTTACTGCACTCTCTGGTTAGAGCTGTTCCTTGCTGATGTTTCAGTTCTCACTTCTTAAAGCAAAAAATTCTCAAGAAATGATGTGTATGACAAACAGGTATACATGAAACAAGCCTTCGAGATGTTAGTCTGGTGCATGAGATTTGGGAAACAATAGAGCTAAGACGGCACGGGCCACCTTAACCAAGCCATATACATTGCAAAACTCTCTTAAAATGATCGTGTAGTTTGGAGGATCTTTTTCTTTCATTTTTTTCTTCCAAGGAACCTTGTTTGGGCTTCAGCATGTCATCCAAACCCAAGTGCTCCAATCTTGCCACATGGTTGGTTCCCTGTTCCTCATTTCTGTGTGCCCAACAAGAGGCACCTGGGATCAGTTTTGCAGAAGTGTTCTTGGGTTTGTTACCACAGCTGAGGCTGGTTGGGGCTGTTGGTAGCACACAAGGTTGTTAGTGTCCATAAAGACTGTGAGCCCTGATGGGCTCAGATTGCTGCCTGAAGTTACTGGGTAACTCAAACCAGCATCTATCTGTAGCCTCCCTTTTGCTTTGTCTCAGTTTTCCAGCAGTGAGGTGGTTGTGATGCCATCAAACGTCTCTGCAGGTGGAGGTGAGGAGACTTTCAATGATATTACAAACTTTGATGCTGCATGATGGAACTGGGGATGTGGTCAAGAGGAGCTTGGTAATTTTGCATTCAGCTCCATGTTTGGGTAGTATGTGCTAAGTAAGTAGTACATGCTATGGAGAGTACAGATTTTATAAGGGTAGGAAGAAATGCTTAGTAACTACACATTAGGTGGGAGTCCTGTAGGAACAAAAAAAAAACCAAGGTTGTGTAAATGAAGACTTGATAGTAATACTCATTCCAAAGGTGTAAATCAAGATTGTGTGTTGATGTTGCCAACTTTGTTGCCTAGTTTTTGCAACCTTAGTGTTATTTTAATATAGGTTTGGATGTAATTCTATAAAGGATGTACAGCAATATGTTAACATGCTGTGCCATCCTACATTTAGGGCTTGTAATAAGTTTTCTTTTTTTTTAAATTGTCTTTGCCAAAAAAAATAGTGACTTTTGAGCGCTGAAGTATGTGTTCATATTGCTGCATTTTTATTTGTTTCTGGGTGCTCTATGCCCTGTCTTATCACAAGATCTTGAGGCTGTTACTGTGTTCGGTGTATCTGGGAGAAGCAGTCAGGGTACTCCATGCACTTGGCAGGGATCCCTGAGCAGAACAGGGTACGTGGTGGTGGTGGAAGGGCTGGAGGCAGAAGAGCAAGCACATAAGAGGTTATAACCACTTAATGCAGGTTCTTGCAGCTAAAATAGCTAAAATATAAATATTTGCTGGGAGTGGGGAAGACATACCAGGGTTAGATATTTTTGCCTAGATGTTACAGGTCTGTTTTTTTGAGAGGGAACCTTGTGAAGCTTTCTTATTGCCTGAGGGAAACAGCAATTCTCATGCTATGTGAAAAGTTTCTGATGGTAGGTTTTTTTCAGGAATTGGAAAGATTATGTGCATGAAATAGTTTGTGGTATCTTTTTTTTCTTTTTAGCTTTATTTGTGGTGGTGGGGTTTTATTTAAATTTTTTTTCCTTTCCCCCATTGATGGGCATAGCTACACAAGTCTCATCCAAACTGAAATGAAGATAGAAAGAAAGGTAGAATTCATCTCTCCTATTTCAGTGTCCAAATATACTGATTCAAGTGGACACACAGATGACAAAATTGATCATATTAACAGTTTGCGTACCTGGCTTTCAGAATGAAAGCTGGACCCTTGATAGGAGTTGGGTGTTATTACCAACATTCTCACCAGTGCTCTGCACACATCTTGGGACAACGTGTTTCAACTGTCTCTGCCTAAATTTCACCATGTATGAAATTAGATAACCTCAACTGACTTTACAGGTTTTGAAACTCTTATGTATGCGTTCAGGTGTTCCCGGAGTCCCAGCACATGGCCCTGCTTCCCTCCTTCCCCCGTTCCAGCTCTGCCAGCTGGATGTGAGCCCTTCCTCAGGACCGGCTGATCCTGATCTTTGGTTTTTTAATTAATTGGTTAGTGGTCCTGATTGGACAATTAGGAGTCAGTCCCTGGGGAGGTGTTGACTTTGGTAGAAGCTCCCTGACCCCCTCAATGGGGCCGTGTTTTCCAAGGCATAGCTGGCGTTTCCCTCATAGCCCAGACGTGCCCGCTCAGGGCTGCCCACCCTTCTGCTCTCCCAGCCTCAGGGCCTCCTCTGGGTTTCTTATGCTTCCTTCCACGTGAGGCTGAATTTAATTATTGGGGATAAGGTCCTCCAGAGCAGACCTTTAAAAGTCCTATATAAAGATGCTGCTCTTAAGTAATTCAATATTTCAACTGCTCTGTGCTGGATTGATTGATTGATTAATGGTGGAGTTCATTTAATTAATCTAGGGCTTCACTAAGTCACATGTGTTACAGTAAATACTGTGATGGTGCTGATAAAGGGGGCGGTTGGGAGCCACAGCTCCTTGCTTGCCCCTCTCATCCCGTTGGTTTTACAGCAAAGTTACGGGTGCAGAGTCACCATGAGTGACTGGGTGTGTGCGCCGGGGCTCGAGCTAGATGAGTCTCGTTGGTTTGCTATCTATAGGCTGCTAAATATATTTTGTATGGCAAGCAGACGTGATACTTTGTCACTTCCTACAAGTGTGCGTGTGGAGCGAGACGGTTTCCCCCCCGCCCCAGCGCGTGTGCCCAAGTGGTTTGCCTCAAATTTTGGATTCTATAATGTTGTTATGTCATTGCATATTGACAGGGACAATACCTGCTGTTCCTGAGTGGGCTCCCTCTGCTGAGTGCCTGCTTCTTTTGTTTGCTCTTTGCTGGCCAAATTTGGCCCTTGGTGGGGGGCACCCAGGAACTTCCACGTGAATGCATGTGCTGTCATGGTACCTGTGCAACACCCTGGGGAGCTGTAATACTGGCTACAGAATACCCCAAAACCACTGGTTTCAGCACAAAGCTTTGTGTCTTGGCCACAGAAGAACTGTGTGTGGAGTTGCAAAGCCTCGTCTGCAGGCTGGTGGAGGTTTCATTTCTCCTCACTCTCCTCCCCCATGCAGAAACCTTGTTTGTCCCTCTTGGTGACCTTTACAGGTGGAGATTGCGTTTTCTGCTGCAAGTTTTCCATATCTGCTTTGAGTACACAAGGTGTTTGGGGACAGGGCTTTCATGGGGACCTGTGCAGAAATGTCTCCAGGGCTTCGGTGCTCCCATAACGGAGTCTTCCTCCTCTCATTGAGAAGCGTTGGTCTTGTGCAGAAAGATGTCTTCAGTGGGTTTGGATGGGAAGGGAGTGACTGAAATGGCAGTGATTCTGGCACCCTAAGATTTGGTACAAACCTTCCCAAATCTGTCATTGTACAATAGACAGGAATGAGATGTGACTGGCCTGCCACAAACCCTTGGAAGGACTGGGAATTCAAAGCTGCATCTGGTTGACCATGACCCAGTGCTGAGCTGGGGGCTGTGCCTCTGTACTGGAGAAATGACGGTGACTCCAGGATTGGTCATCGCTCTCACACTTCTAGCTTTTCCTGTCCAGACTTTGTACAGGCAGGCCTAGAAATAGATGAATAGGCACACGCATGATGCACGTGCAGTAATCCACACTGCTATTGCACGATGGGTATAAAAAGCCCAAATGCTGGACAACCTCACAGCTGGGCGTGCTCCTACGTAACCAGTGCTCGGGCAGTTGTGCAGCAGCTGAGTGCACCTTTTTTTCTTTCTCTTTATTTTAAAATAAAAGGAAGTGAAGCCTTGATTCGTGGGCAGACAGCTTAGTGCTGCTGTCATAGGTTGGCGGTTTGTTGTGTGGTTAGCTTGGTTCTCAGACTTGTGTGTTGAAAGGTAATGGGGTTCATCTCCAAGAGAGCTTTTTGTCGGCAGGATGTCTAACTATGTGTTGCGTCTGTTTTCTCACTTGCTAGTCTTACAGAATTTAGTCACAGTGCAATATTTGATGAATAGCCTTTGATAAAAGGCACTTTTTTTCTTCTTTTCTCTTTCTTTTGATTTTGGTCATTGTTGTAATACTGTGAAATGCTGATGGAAAACCAAATGAAAATGATCAGTAAATGCTAATGCGATGGGAGATACATTAACCCGTAGGAGCCTTGTGCCGCTGGTGGAATGTCACATGTGCTGAGAAGGATGCTGATGCCCGCTGGGGGGCTTTGGGTGATTTTGCCAGTACCTGACCGGGCAGTGTTGTGTGGACCCCTTCCCTCAAGTTCACAGCTATTGCTGCTCGCCAGCCCTGGCCATAGCATGGAAAGAGCCTCTCGATGCTCTCTTCAGCTCTGGCCCCCGGAGAGTGTGGGATGGAAATCCTGCCCCGTTTGGTGCTGTCTCTCCCTCCAGCCGGGCTGTACAGGAGGCAGCGCTAGCAGGAGTTTTTGAGCTGTTGGATTTGGAGTTGCTGCATTGTTCATCTGATTAAATTGTATTTAATTAGCTTTGTGTTTTGTCCTTTTGTTTCGGTGAAGATTTTAGGGTGGGAAGAAAAGATAAAAACTGTCTAAATGAAGCTTCATCATTTAAAACACATATAAAAACTCTGTGAGGTGCCTTTTATTCCTTAGTCCTTTATCTTCCCTCACAAGCTTTCCGAGAATGAGTAGTGCACGTTGAGGTTTATCTTTGCTTTTATGTGCAGTAGCCACATGCTTAACATCGAGCACATTTGAGTTGCATTTCATAGGGCTTTCGCAATCCCTTTATAAAGGGCTGATCTGCTAACATCACCCTCTTTAGATGTAGCAGGCAGGATGTTCCTCCATACAATGAAGTGCTCACAGTCTCTCTTGCCAGACCAGTAAGTGAATGATTTCAAGCCTGGTGGGCAATACTTGTGTCCATGCGTAACACAGACAGACCACAGTAGTAGGCAGCTGCATGTAATTTTGAACTCCACTCATTGAACTGTAATAAAACAATATAAGCACTGCTTGGGGGAAAGATTGGATGCAGTTATCCTTACACAGGGCTCGGGCATATGAAAGCAGTGCTGGCTGACAAGAGGATTTTGAGATTTGATTTTGATTGAATTGCAGAATTGAACAGGCCAGGAATGTCAGTGGAAGGCTAAATGCCTGTAGTGCCATAAAGTTTTATTCATGTGAGGCTTTCCAATATAAAGTAGATGGATTATTGGAGAAGGTGTCAAGGGACATGAAATAGAAGTGCCCAAAACATAAAATGTGAGTATAAGGATAAGATTACCTCTTGCTTAGTACATAATTAGCTCACAAAAATATTTGGGGTAGTTGTTTGTTTATTGTTCAACCTTTTTAAAGCTGGTTCATTACACAATATAAAATAATAGTCTTTAGTTTTACTTCAGATCTCTCTGGCTGGAATTCATATTGCTTTTAGGAACAGGTTTATATTTCTTTCTTTTTAATTGGAAAAGAAAGAAGCTCATTTAAAAAAAAAAAAATGAGGGTGGGAAGTCCAAAAGATAGAAAGGAAAAGGGAAAAAAAAAAAAAGGAAAAGTCCACAGGATATGAACGCTCAGCAGACACTGAAAACTATTATGCTCAAAAACAAGAGCGGGATGTGTATTCACATACCACAACACACTGACTTATTTCATAGCTCAGTAATGCATACGTAATTAGAGTCAAATTTGCATAGGACAGCTGATATCCAAATTTGTATGGCATTAGAGACAGCTTCACTCGTTTGCAGTGAACTATGAGCAGTAAATAAAGTTGCACGGAAGACTGGATGTGGGTTAGCAGAAGTGTGATGCATTTTTGTGCCCAAATTCTTTATCCGTTTACAGACCTCTGTCTTGGTGAACATTTTCCCCAAACATACTCTAAATGACATATATTATGACTGCAGGAAAATAGTCATAGCTTTATGCTACATCCATTCACTTAGAATTCTAAAATAAACAGTAAAATGGCCTTCTTATTACAAGCCCTTTTTCTGTTTTAAATTGCAGTTTTGGAAAAGAGCTTGTTCTGTTAATCCTGCTTTAACCGAGAACACGAATACTTTTCTGTGTGTGTATTTTATAGGGAGGTGGTGTGTGGGGCATACAAGATTGTCAAATTGGGATCTCAAATTACCATAAAATATAAACTTATGAAATTATATTTAAAGTGTACTTAAAGAACAGCATATATTTATATTTTCTCAACTAGTTGCCATGAGCTGCATGTTCTTCCCTTTCAGTCCCTCACCATTGAGCTCACATGTATATTTAGGCAGTATTTATATGTAATTGTCTTTGTTGTTGTTTAAGTCTGAAAGAAACATCCAGAGGGTTGTTACTGTGCAGATTTTAAGCATTGGTTTTGAAATCTTCTATTGAGGCTCTGGATTTGTAAATTCTTCAGGAAAGAAATGCCACATCGGTGTTGGTGGTAACTCTCCAGGGATTTGTTAAACTTTTATTTACCACATGTTCTATGCATCATGCTATTTTGGGTTATTTTGTTGTTATTTAGGTTTGCTGAAAGTAAATGTGCAGTTTTCTTCCTCCCCCTCCCTTTCCCCAACCCTCTAGCTTCATTTTTGTGAATAGTGTTTCACAGCAGACTGTAGTGTAAAGGGAAGGGGTGGTGGGGTGATTATCGTGGGATCCTTCCTGACTGTGAGGATGGGGTGAGGATGCTGGGGCCTTTTTGGAACTGATGCAGAAGCTGGCAAAGTGCTGCCATGTCCCCATCGCTGTCCCCAGACAGAAATAACGCCCTTATCCAGCAATCAGTCCTTAGTTAAAAGCACCTCTGAGCAAACTTTCTTCAGGCAGAAGAACGAGTGGCTTGGCCCCACAAGTTCGGGTTTTTTACCCGTGGGCTTTCTGGCTGATGTTATCGCTCCCTGGCTGGCGGGCACGGGCTGTGGATGGGGCCACCGGGGCTCACAGAGCCCTGTGCAGCAGAGCCAAAATATTTACAGAGTCACCCGGTGGCACAGAACCAAGAACTTCGAACCCAAGATACTGAACGAGCTTATTTTAATTTTTCAAGTTATCTCTTGAGTTTTATTAGCTTCTTATAGAGAAGAAAGAATTGGGGTTTCTTTCTCTTCTGTTCACTTTTTACATTTTATTTACTAAGTACCTCCTGCTTAATATTTGGGCAATTGTGAGTTATTTAGAACTTCAGTTTAAATAGGAAGGGCAAAATGGGTGAGCTTTAGATGGTTTTAAAATATTACTTTTATTTAAATTCTGTAACATTTCACTTAAATATTTTTAAAATGCAATTTTAAAATTGTAATACTGAAACCTGCAATAAATGTATTATGTTTTAAAAAACTAACAGCCAAATAATAAATACATTTTTCTGTTAACATTTTAAAGAAAATCAGCCCAAAGACCTAACTGAAGTTAGTTATGTGAAAATTGACAAGCTTTGACCTTTTCTGTAGATGAAGAGTTTGGTTTTGTTTTTCATTGGGATGGGACTGAGCAGGAAGTTTCAGTAATTCCTTTGGTGATTCAGAGAAACTGAGAAACTCGTGTGGAGCTGAAAAGGGGAAACCTTGTTCTCCTCCGATCTAGAAATAAAATAAAGGTGCAAGAGGGCGAGATCTAATAATGCTGAGATCCTAATTTATTCAGTTTCTTACAACAGATCATGTTCAGTAAATGTTTTATATGCATAAATGCATAAACTTATTATGTATTCAGCATATTTAAGTAACTTTCATTTAATAAATAATAATGTTTTTTCATTTTGTTGCAGTTCCACTTTTCAACCAAATGAAGATTGGTACAAATAACAAAAATTACTAACTAATGGAAATAGTCATTGTTTCTAACATAGTCATAAACTAAAACTTAGAGATACAAATGAATGTGAAAGTAACCTATTCTCTTCTTTAGCAGGGAGAGAAGTTCAGCTTAATGAAAGGGTTATATTTTATTAAGTGGCTAACCAATTAGAATCAATCTTTCTTTAAGAAAATAAATGTAAAATTACAAATGTAAAACAAGATAAGTATCAATGATTTAAACCATGTTTCCTGCTTTCTGATATAAGCCATGATTAAAATCAGTGATTCAAATAGCTTTGATTTAAATACAATTTAGGCTCGGGGTGGATTAGCTTATGATCACCAGTGTCATCTCTCTGAGGATGGAGGAGGTCAGTCCCAGGTGCTTGGTCACTCAGAGGACAAGAGATGTAGACAAGGGATCCAGGCTCAATTAAAAGGGCAGGATTCCCATTATTGCCCCTCACAGCTCTTGGCTTCTTTCCAAGAGTGTGAGGGCTTGTGGCAGGTATAGTAGAGCTCAGTCCTGTTTGGAAGTGACTTTAGCTCATCGGTTATGGAAACGCAGGAGCTCAGCCCCCTTCTCCCTGTGCATCTCGTACCCCTCCTGCACAGGCAGCATCCCTATTGCTTTCTGGCTTCCCTGCTTGCTCCTGGAGGGGTTTTCTCACTGTTCCCACTTGTGCTCAGCTTTCCCTGTGCCCCTTGAGCCTGTTTGAGGACCTGGCACAGGCACTTGTTTGCCCAGAAAGTATTTTTGGCAATTCAGTTCTCCCAGGTAAAGAGCAAGTATTAAGACTTCTTTTACCATTTCCTCAAAACCTTCTATTCCAAGGCTGTACCCTTTGAAATAAACTTTTTTTCTTTTTCGTGGAAGCCATGGTAATGCTCTCATTCATACCGTGGTGAAGCCCTACCTTTCCCACCAGCTCTACCACAAGTTCCTTCTGGTTCCCTCCGAGGCGTCCTGCAGGACAAGTAGGAAAATACTGAGCTTGGCTACACAAAACCCCCAGGAAGAGTAAAACAGGCATTTTTCTGGCCAGAACTTTTTGAAACGGGGTAGTGGTGGGGATTGGTAGAACCCTGCCTTGGTGTCTGGTGGAGAGGAGCTCATCTTGTAACACCATAGATCACAGCTTCCCTTGACGGGGTCTGAATGTTAAAGAAACCCAACATAAACCCCAATATGCTTTGGTCAGAGATGTCAAGTAGAGCAGATTGCATTCAAGTTGGACATAAATTATTTAAAATGCCCATAAAGTTGGGTCAACGGTCCTTGCATCAGGAGGAGTCATTTTAAGCTTGTATGCTGTAATAATTTCCATATGATGGCCATTTTGAACATAGAGAGTGGAAATCCTTTGCAAGGTGCAGAAGCCGAGAGGAACACATGGAAATTATTGTAGTAATGTTTCTAGTTGGAAGTTCTCAAAATAATTAGCTTGATTTAGCTCTCTTATTTCTATCTGTATTCCAGATTATGTCCAAGCCTTTTATGGAGCATAAATAGTTCCTTCAAGTAGTGCTGGCAGCCAAATACTCATGCTGTAAGAATAGGGCAGACGGAGACCTTCTACCAGCGCTGGGTGAAGTCAGCTCTCCTGAAGGAGGCAGATGTTTTGGCAGAAGGATGTGCCATGTGTTTCTTGAGTCGACTATCGTAAATTTGCAAGCAGTTGATTCCTAAACAGTTTGGTTTTTTTCCATATATTTAGGGATAGCTAGTAGTGGACTGATCCAATTAGTTACTGATATTTAGACCATATGACTTATTAAACTGCACAATTACAAGTGAATGAACTTAACAGCAGTGTGTGTATTTTAACCCAGTCAAATTTCTTCGACAGGTTTTCCCAGGCTTAATCCATGCTAATTTATTCTTCTTACCTTCTGACTGTAGTGACTATCTTGAGACAAATCAGATGAACGAGGTCAGATTTTTAGCTGGTATAAGCTGACACAGTTCCTTAGTTCTCCTGCAGTTGGTGGAGCTGTGCTGATTTACCCCGGTCAGGAGTCAAGGCTGGGGTGTCTGCCCAGATGTCTGCACTTAACCTGGTACTAGCTGGTAACTAAGTTGGAAAAAATAAAATATTTTCATAATTGTAATATGCCGCAACAGGAAAGCATCCAGGAAAATGCTCAAAAACAGGATAAGGGGGCTCAGGCCTGTGTGGGACAGATGCTGGTTGTAGGATGCTGTGGTGTAGGACTGAGTCCAAGGGAAATGTAATTTATAGAGCTGTGATTTGTAACTGGAAATCGTGTGCTGGAAGTATTAGTGCATCTACTAAGGTATCCACAGCTGATATTTCAGATTTGCTCTGAAACATTTAAGATTTCATTAAGAATGAATGCTGGTTGAGGCTTTCCTGTGCAAATGAGTAGATATATAAAATGAATATATAACCCAAACACAAAATATAGACATATGGAGCATGTCATAAGATGGCAGGAGAAGGCAATCTTGTCTTTTTGGGGTGTAAACCCTTGTGGTCTGTGTTTTGGGATGTGTGCCCCTGGGGAAGAAGATGCCTGGCCGCGTTGCGATGTGCAGTTCCTGTTCTTTAAGCAGGTGGTGTTGCCTGCTTGGCCGTGTCTGAAAACCACCCTCCAGTGGTGCCTGCTGGGGCTTTCAGAGCCTGGAGACTCCTCAGACTTTCTGGCTTGATTGTTCTGTTGATTCATTCTTGAATATGTTGGTTCTTTCTTTGCAAAGCTCCAGTGAGATATGAAGTATGTCAGCCTCGTCAGAGCAATAACTTTATTGTGGTTGCTTTGGGTGGCAGGCCACCGGCTAATTCGTGTGCACTGTGAAGGATGGGGTGGGTGTATGTGAGTAGTAGGTGATTTTTGGCATTTGCTCTTTACTTTTGAAGTGAGCCCACTTTGGTTCCAAGTTCAGAAATAATACACCTAAGAATAAATAACCACACTAAAACCAGAGATCGTCTGATGAAAACTAAGGTGGCAAACCACACACCAGGTAAACTTTGCAAAAGGCAATGCAATGCTCCTTAGTATTCAAGATTTTATCTTGAAGAGTTATCTTTAGAAAAATAAACGTTCTCTTGGAATCAGCCACACAAAACCTGTGGTGCTGGCTGCAATATGCTTATTTCTCTGGAGAGACTGTGGAGAGGAGGGTGATGATCATCTGAGCAGCTTGAGACCCCCACAGCGTACATAGTTCTGATGCGGGATCATTTGCTGAAACAAGCTGAAAACTCTGCCGCAGAGGAAAGCCCTGTCTGCAATAAGATTTCTTTAAAAAAAAAATAATAATAAAAAAATCAAACTTCCCCTTTGTGATTTATGATCCCTCTAACAATGCCACTTTCTCAAAGCCATGCATCATACACAAACAATGGGCCACATAGAAAAGCGTACTCCCCGGAGTATTACCAAGCATGTAATTTTGTCTTTAAATTCTTTGGAGTGAATTGTAAGAACATGACTTCATAGGAACCTTTGAGACATTACAGCTTTTAATAATGCTTTGCTGCTACATGTAATACTTCGTTTTTACTTTTATTAATTAAATTGCTCCTTGCGTGCGTGTGCAGCAGGGAGGGGATCCCGTGCATCCCGGCACGCCCGGGCAGGCTGCGGCTCTCAGGGTCTCTTCTCCCCTCCTGAAGGCAAGGGGGCTGCGCTCTGCTTTGGTGTCATGAGTGTTCTTGAGAGTTTTCCCCCAGTTTTCAGCTCCTGGACGAGCGCACCCCGTCCCTTCGGCGCTCGGTGCCGGTTGCCGTGCCCACGAGGGGGTGCGCATGAGAGGCAGCTCCTCTTCTTCTCCACTGCCAGCTCGTTCGAAATACCATGGGGTGCGCAGCGTTCCCACCCTCGCAGGGCTCACGTGCATGGACCGGCTTAGCTCCTGCGTGTGCTCTCCTGCCCGGGGTTGCTATCTTCTTGCATCTTTGATATTTCTAAATTTATATATATGTTTTTATAAGTTTTCAAGAAAATTGAGGTCAAACTTATTTCATCCTGTAATCCCTTTGCAACTCCCCCCTGTACACTTTATTATTTTTTTTTTTAGCAGGCACATCGTGCATTATGTAAAACATAGGTGAAGCAACATCTTTAGTAAATCTGAGTTGCCTTTCTGTCTGCAGCAGCAGGGTTTGGATCTGGCTGCTTATCTAATAAAGGGTGGAAGCTGCACTTTTTGCAGCTTTTTGTAGCACAGTTTGTGGGCTTGCCCATAATAATACAATTATGAAGGTTAACAGGAAAAAACTGGGTCCAGGAGTGATTCCAGGCAGCTGGCAATGCTGGCGAATTGGAAGCGCACCACCAATGAAAACTGCAGTGAAAAGCAAATTAAACCTCATATCTGCCATCTCACTCGCTTTTCTCTGCTTTCCTGTTTGGACTTGAAAGGTGATTGGAGCCAAGGCAGTGACAGTTGACGGAAGTGCTGCAAGGAGAGAGTATTTATTTACAGTGAATCGTGGTGATGCTTGTTCAGGATGCGGTTTCACGCAGGATGTTCTGTCCCCACCCCCGGTTTGATCATTTCTCAAAAAAAAAAAAAGAAAAAAAGAAAAAAAAAGAAGAAAAAAAAAGTGCTCCTTGATTGTTTGAGGCCACAGCTAATGCTCGGAGAACCGTCGCGCAGCGTGCCTGTACTTGGAGCGTGTGGTAATGTGCTGTCAGAGGAAGTTCCTGTATTGGGCACGGAGGCAGCTCAGGACTAACTCCTGCCCAGATGTGTTCAAACACAGCGTTGGGCTTTTGCATTTAAACAGGGCAGTGGGCTGGGTCCCTGTGCTGTGAGTGATGGTGAACGTGGGCCACCCGCTTTATTGCCAGCAGTGCTGCCAGCTGATGTTGCTGTACGTTTTCTTTATTGGGGCGAGGAGAGAGCAGAAGTCATCCCCCTCTTAAGTTTTAATATATCAAATAAGTGTTAATAAGTGTTGCTGTACGTTTTCTTTATTGGGGCGAGGAGAGAGCAGAAGTCATCCCCCAATAAGTTTTAATATATCAAATAAGTGTTAATGTCAAATTCAGTTTGCAGAAAGTGATGGGGGTTTGGGATGTGTTCAGCATTTGGGTGGAGAATTTCCCCAGTCTTTTTCTGTAATCAAGATTTTTCTCTGAAGTCTATATCGGGTGAAATAACTTCAGAAGATCACCATCTTGGGTGGGTGAATCCCTCATCAGTAAATAGTGAATACTGTGCAGGTCCAAGGGTGCCAAGGGCAGCGTTTATCTGAGGATCCCGTTCCATCCCAGCACGGGAGAAGGGACAGATGATGCTCTCCTCGCTGGTAATAGGTGCTAAGGTAGTCATGAAGTTGTATGTAGATTTATATTTTGTGTCTTCCATTATTTTAATATTAAGTGCTTGATGGAATAGATTTCTGGTTTATATGAGGATGAATGCGTGGTGATAATGATGATGCAAAATGAGGCCATAGCAAGCAATAGTTGTAGGGCTTTGCTGGGGAACAGGTGTCAAAGGAAAAGAGAAAGAAGAGACAAAGTGTCTGTGTCGTGGAATATATTTAATGTGCATCGTAAAACGAATTTACGAACAAGGCTCTCAGCTCAGCTACTCGAGCTGCTTTTGCAGGGAGAGGCTCTGCCCGGGGAGAACCTCTGCCCTCCGTCCCACTGACTTCCTCTGCTCTATCTGGCAGGTGATGAGGTCTGGAGTGGGAAGACATTGAGAGGATAAAAGCCCTAGGGGGAAATAAAAGCCAAAGAGATGTTGGTTTGGTTTGGGTCGGTGCTCGCTGCGGCTCATCCGGGCTGCACAGAACCAGCTAACGAAGCTGCCGGCCGGCTTTACAGCCCTCGTACTTCTCACTCCCATATCAGCCCCAGCTGCCGATTGGTTTCGTACAGCTCCTGACAGGCAGGCAGAGATAGTAACTTCTGTTACTACCAGACGGGGCTGGTGATTAGATAGGGAGAGTTTCTCTATCTCATTTTTTTCCAGATAGAGTACAGGGCTTAGGGACGTGCTCTAGCGTATACATTTTCCTTCACGGGCACTGAGCGGGGAAGCTATTGGAAACTTGAGGGATTGGGGGAAGGAGTGAATATGGGGTTTTTTATTTATTTACTTTGACATTTTCTTTCAAACTATTTTTAAGAAGTACATTTTTACCAGTTTTTCTGTCTGGAAGAAGGAATCTAATGGTTTTTTTTTTCCACTCACGGCTTTTAATTACATCATTGCTATCATCAGGTCCTTTCTACAACTCCCACATTGTTCAGCAGACACAGTGAAATGTTTTTAGGAACCTATAAAAGCCAGTAATTTGCATCCAGAGGCCATGGTTGTAGTCGGCGTTCAGGCAAGCGAAGCAACTGCCTGGGTAACTTTATGGCCGGTACATGTGCTGCGTTGTGTAGTCGCTGCGGTGCCGCCACCGGGGAGAGCAGGAGCCTGGCTGTGCCTCCCGCACCGATTGCATCGCCTGTGCCGTTTAATTAAGTAATGAAGTCGTTAGGGCTCGTAGCCGGGAATCGAGCTCCCCAAAGGTCCGTTGTGCCAAGAGGACGAGCCAGAGCCAGCTGCCCGTTGCGTGCCGCTGAACCTGCCTTCCTCCCCGGCTCCGTGTTGCCTTTCCTCAGCCCTCTCCCTGCCTTTTGCACCCCAGGGTCACAATTTGCGCCTCCTTTTGGTGTTGGTCTCCGCTTAGTTATGGTGTGGTGTTTGCAGTTGAACCCAAAGATAAGTCTTGTCATTCTTGGTGTGGGATGCAGAGTTGCATGAGATGGCTCTTGCTGCGGGTGATAACTGAGTTGACATGGGGCATGGAGGGCTCCTGCACACCCACAGCTTTTGGAAACCATCAGTTTCTGAGGCTAATAAGAGCCCTGTGTTGCAGAAATATGTTAAGGTTTAAGATGAGATTTGCAAAATTGCCAAAGATATATATATATATATATATATATTTCTTTTCCACATCTGTTTCAATTCAGGCAGTCAAAACATCTTAAGTAGCTCTGAAAATGTCACTGTGGAAGATCCTGCTCATGACTGGCCTAGTTGAATAAAAAAAGCTAAGATGCTCCAGAAAGGAGGAAACCTTCTTTGTAAAGGTGATAGGATGGCTGTGGTTTGGTGTTTGTTGTGTAAAAATTTTAAGTACTTTCTTAGCAAGAAAGATCAAGCTGCCTGTTGTCAGTGAGATGTGAAGCCATGAGATACAGGACTTTGGAGCATTCAGGGTCCAGGGGAGAGTTGCCTAAATAGTAGGTAAAAAAACAGAAATTAAAAAAAGAGAGCAAAACCACAATTTAATTGAATTGGGTCTGATTTTATGGGAGAGAGGCTACTAGGTCTTGCAAGGCTGAATTAAACTTGGGCTTCCCATCCATGAAGGATTCGCATGCATTTTTATTTTAACGTCCCATGCGTGAATCTTTCAGACTGCAAACCCTTTCAGTCAGGTGCACAATATTGTTTTTTCACGATTGCTTCGTACACTTGTGCTTCCTGACCACCGTATATTCTGCCTATCTGAAAGCATAAAGCTCCGCTCCTTGAGTGGGAAATAGTGCGGGTGGTGCGGGATGCCTCTGCCCCTGCATGGGTCTTCTGTTCCCAAGACTTCCCAGATTCATCTGTTTCTGCTCCTTAAGTTATATCAACATCAACAAAGAAATAAAGCCAGGTCTTTACTTTTAGTACAAACACCGTGAACAGGCTGCTCAGTGCATGTTCATCTCCCAGCAGGCACATTTCTGCCAGACAGATGAGTTTTTGATGCCCTTTTTTCTTCCTCCATCTGAATAGACTCTGGCTGGGAGTGAGATATCTGTTGTCAGACTGGGGTGACCAAATACCCCGTGCGCTTGGGCTCTTCGGTGCTTGTAGATACTCGCGTGACCTGGGGAAGAGAAGATGGATTGGTGAGGTTGGGGGGAAATATTGAGAGGGTTGACTCATCACCCCAAATTTGGCGGATGCAGTGCTGTGCGCACGTTCCTCCACAGGACCGCTGTGTGAAGATGCTGCTTTGGCAGGAAGGGAGATGTGGGAAACACAGTATTCCTTCTGGCCTCAGAAAGTTGTCTGGGAGTCAGAAATGTGCAGGGCTTGTACATAACCCAGCCACGTCGTGCCGAAACACGCTCCCTGAGTCGGGGCCGAGGTGAGCTGCAGTGACTGACAGTGTCTTCTCCTGCCCAGAGCCTGAATCCAACTGCTTTTCATGGCCCCGAGTGTTTGCCGAAGTGGTTCCCAGCCAAGACAGGAAACTATTTGACTTAGGGTGCTAGAGAGCTCCTCATGGTATTTACAGATAAAAGGGGAGGAGTTGAAAACCTTAGTCCATATTCGGCCCAATCTGATAACCTCCAGGGATTTTAATAGTTCAAAGAAATTTTGGATAGCAAACTTGTGTGCTTAACTGGAGCTGAAGCCCTAACCCTTGGAGGCATCCAATCCTTAGTAAGATCTTAAAATAACAAATGCTGCTTGTAACTCTTTTTTTTTTTCCCTTTTAATGTTTTGAAACCACTAAGCCATTCTAGAAGTTAATTCTTAGGTAAGAATATGTCCCTGACCTTTAAAATTAAGTGTCTCTCCTGAGCATTGATGGCACAGAAACCAATTTTGTTCAACAGACTTCAGTCTGTGAGTGGCTAAAAAGCAGAAGGTGAATTATATTAAGTAACTAGATGGACAGAATGTGTTTTATAGGATTTGGTTAGTAAAGCACTAGTAAAATGACTGTTTTCTGAGATACTTTAACTAGGTTATCAGCTTAATGCTGTGTAATGTTGTTGGCTGGAGATCACGAAGACCTCTCTGCAAGTGACGCTTGTATTGTGGATGGAAATGCCTAAAGCCGACAAGAAAAGGGAACCCTGTGCAGTTCTTCTGCCCTGAGGTCAGGTCCGTCCTGGCAGCTCTGCTGGTGTTGGGTCGGAGCTGCTCCTTGAACAACTCGTGTCTGCTGAGCAGAGCCATCTCCCATCCTTTCAAATCAGATGGAAACTCCCCCATGCCCTGCTCCTTTCTGCTTCCTCCCAGCTCTTGACTTTCTCCTTTTCCCTTGATTTTCATTTCACCCCCACCATCACTGGCTGTTAGAGACCTTGGGCAATGCACTCTCAACATCCTCTAACACTGTTGGAGGCAGTAAAGAGAGGGTCTGGTAGGACCATGAGTGCGTTGCCAGGTTTTCGGCTTTTTATTCTGGAGACTCTGCTCCTTTCTTTGCAAGCCTAAAGGTACCTTCTGCTTCAAACAGGCAGATTCACTCGCTGATTAAAAAGCGCTGTTAATTTAGAAGGAAGGCCACATTCTTTCTCAACACCATCATTAATTAAAGACTAGGAAATTGCCAATTCACCCAACATTCACATCCTTACCAACCTATGCTCACATAATTTATTGCCCAAATATCTTAATGCCCAAGTACATGCTGAGGCCCGTACACAAAACCGTAACTCCAATCTCATGTATTTTTCCTATGCATAATTAAGATGATTGCCTCTTAAAACCTTGAGTATTTTTGGTAAAGCACCTTTGTTTTTCTGAGGTTGGATTTTTAGATTGTGCCCAAACATGGGCACTGACTGTGGCCACAGCTTTATGAAACTATGTATAATCCTGTGTGTACGGGTGTGAATCATAACCCCCAGATGAAAATAGCTCTCTGTGTCTGGGAGGAGCTAAAAAACCCAAGATACCCAACAGTCCTTTAAGTCTCACGGTTATAAACTGTTGCAGGTTGAACATAGAAAACAGAGTTTAATGTCGAGAAGGGTAACGTAACTATGCAAACCCCACTTAACAGCGTAGACACATTACTCATGAGTTACACCGTGGCTCCTAACTCATGGCAACGACGAGTGTCTGGCAATCCCCACCATCTGGT
This sequence comes from Nesoenas mayeri, assembly GCF_963082525.1. NCBI lineage: Eukaryota > Metazoa > Chordata > Aves > Columbiformes > Columbidae > Nesoenas > Nesoenas mayeri. The sequence goes on from NC_137560.1 coordinate 14,537,363, forward strand.
GAACTCTGATGTGTATTTGAACAGCACAGTGTGTTAGTGTGCCTATATACAAGACATATTCGCACACAACATATAGTGGCAGGGGAAAGAGAGAGAAATTATGTTTCAGCTGTGAATGACTTATATTTACTCAAGCAGCAAAGAAATAGCTGATAGCTCACGAGTGATCAAAGCTCATGGTGAGTTATAGAGGTCTTTTCTCACCAGTGAGGAAGATATAGCACATTTCAACCTGCTGTATATCCTTTTAGTCCAACACACACATTTTAATGCTTATTTTTATTTTGGTTTAGAGGCCTTTTCTCCTTTGCCCAGCAAGTGATTTTTTTTTTATTATTATTTTTTCGCAGTCTCTTCTGCCTCTTCTCTGTCTGCTGCTGATGCCAGAGACAGAGCAGATTGGGAAGCCTTTGAACACATTACTGCTTGAACTCGAATGAGATTTTTTTTATTGCTTGGTTGCAAGCTCCTGTGATGAGCATAAGGAATTTAGTTTTGATTGACATGATGTACTCTTAAAGCAAAAGTGATCTATCAGCATTCAGGCGCCCACAACTTGTTTTTTCTTTCGTGACGGTAGTTATGTTGCAGTTGTGCTACAGCGATGAAGGTTGAATTGCAGTTTCCCTTTGAATCCTCTGATGGAGGAGGCAGAGAAGAGTGAGTCAAAATGAGGCCATTTTAGGTCACTCCTAACAAACCAGGCTTGAGGATCTTCTCAGTTTCTGTTGCTCTGACTGTTTTGTGTTCAGCCAGATCTTCCTCTGGTACACCAGCATTCTCATTCTGGTACAGAATATTTTTACAGATGACACAACCTTGTTATCTTCAGCTTCGGTAGCTTTAAAATGAGTTTTTACAGTTAACACGCATGTGATCAATCTTGTACCACAAAGAGAACTCGTTTGGAGAAAATATATGATATAGCCTGAGCCTGAATGTGAGGCATCCTCCCTCTCTTCTCCTTGTGCTCATTGCTAAATGCGAAACCTCTTCGAAGTAAGTTGCTCTCTAAATGAGTTATTATTTGGCCTATGGTTGGTATAGAAGACACGTGAGCATCCTCTGGGAGGAAATATGATTTTATATATTAACCCTCGAATTTGGGAGAGTTGGGTTGTGGTTTATTTCTGTGCTTTGTAGGGCACTGAGCAGATTACCTGGCCTGACTTTTCCAGGTCTGGGAGATGGGTACACTGCTCCTGACCTACCTCCTTTAGGCATATTGCCTTCTGTCCCAGGGCCTGGGACAGCGGTATCTAAAGAACCATTGGAATAAAACTAGTAGTTTTATTTCTATTTGTAAATATGTGAATATGCACGTAACCTTGGAGGGAGAGAGGGGAGATTCAAACAAGGATTAAAGCAGTTGTAAGAAACTTGTTAAAAAGCTTCAGGGTTTTGTGAGTTGTATGGTGCTGATCATCCTTGGAACTCACCTGTGCCATCCTTTTCCAACTAGGAAAGACTTCTGAGTAGGTTATTGATGGATAAATATTGCTGTAGCTCCTGTATGAAGTTTATATGGTTTGTAATGCCTGTTGAAGGGCTTTCCCTGTTAAGGGGAAGGCTCCTTATCCCAGGGTTGTGTTGCCTTCACCTGTGGTCATCATACATTTGGGGGAGCTCACCGTGTCGCTTCCCATGCCCTACTTGGTGTGGAGGATAACCAAAGAGTGGGATGGCCAGAGTTACAAGTTTTATACTTTCTCAAGTACAGAAGTAGGTGTGTTTGGTTTTGTTTTTTCCTGGAAATGCAGGTATGTGGGGTACTGACAGTACAGGCTAGGCTTTAGAGCTCAAAATGAATGATTGTATAATTTGTAATTAATGTAGTCAGTGTGAAAAAAAAAAAAATCTGAGGATGGTAATTTTCAGAGGGCGATTTTAGGACCTTGAGTTTTATATTTTGCAGTTATTTGGGAAGATTTGGCTAATTATTATAGGAGAAAAACTGTTTTCATCAGCAGCGAATGCCTCTCTGCCGGGCATGTCCTTGGTTGTCCAAGTCTCCTTTGAGTTATTTACTGAGGGAATAGTGACTGAACACGTTAATTCAATGTGCCCCTCTTTGTCATCCTGCTCCTGCATTTTTTCTTCCCAGGTTCCACTCCTGGCATTCTGCAGCTTCCCATTTCTATTTCAGTGTTCGAGGCAGTGCTCAGAAACAGATGGATGGCTAGATTTCAACCCCACCTCCCAACTTACACACAGTCCACATCTCGCACTGCATTCATGAGTGCATACGAGCAACAGGGTGCTTGGTGTTTGCTTTTTAATAAGTTCATCCCCAAATCAGAGCTTCCCCATTTAGGTCAGGTGCTCTACCATGAGCAATTCCCCTCCCTGCTCCCCCTCCCAAAAAAAAAAGAAAGAAAAAAATGGGGGGGGAAAAGGGAAATCAACGTGTTTGAAGCAGAGGAGGGTGGGGCACACGTGCTTTTCGGAAATGCGCTGTTTGCCGCTGCCTATTTTGATGACTTTGAGCAGATTTTGTTTGCAGGTGTGCCTGGTACAGTGTGATTGCCCGGGGAGCGATGCGATACAATGAACAAAACCTCAGGTCTACATTTGCTTTTCCTCCTTTGCTTTGCGGTGCCCGGGTTTTGATGTCTTGCTTCTCAGAAGGCTTGACGGCAGTAATAACGGAAACAGCAAAAAATGTCAGCTTGACTACTGTCTGCGTGTCGGCACTAGTCCAGGGAGTTTCAAAGGGATGTTTTATTGATTCTGTAATTGCACAGTAGAATGGACAAACTGAACTGTACCTCAGGGCAAGGAAAGCCCCTGTCTGAACGGCATCTGTTGGAGGTGTGCGCTGCTGTAATTTGGGCAGGGAGTGCTAGCTGGGCGGTTTGAACTAGGGGACTGAAGTCTTGGTTTAACCCTTTCATTGTAGGTGATGGAAACTCCAGTCTTGGCTTCTGATTGTAGCCTAGGAGAAAGATCTGCTTTGGGGGTCCCTTTCATCCCTGACACGTTTCTTTGGGGCTCAGCTCCCCTGAGCTATACACCAGCATCACTTTTAAAGGGAAGCTTGGCCTGTGGTCTTTTCTGCGGTGTTATCCCTCTAAGTATTCCCCTCCTCTGAGATCTTGAGCCCACAGTATTATAACTCATAGCATTTCCTCGCTTGCAATATCCACTTTTTAACTGAAAAACTGGCCTTAATCTCTTATGAAATAAGCTTGCGTTACAGTGTTTGTGCCTGGGAACTGGTAACTTCCTCTAGCATGAGCTGACTACTTTCCAAAACTGAAGGAGTGGACTGAGCTGTTTTGCTAAAACAATTGCAAATTAAATTTGTAAACTTTTGCTGTTGCCATATTTTTTTCACTGGCATGCTGTCTGTGTGCTGTGTCTTTAATTTGGTGAGAACAGAAATCAATTAGGCTAACCTATGGCAATTCAAAAACTGCGGGGAAAAATAAACACGCTGTCTTGACTTGATATGTGGGTGCCCAGGGTTTCTGTCCCACTTATTCTCTCTTATTTCTTTCAGCCAGCTAGAGCTGGGTATCCTGCAAAGAGCAGTGCTTCGTCCCCAGGGCAGAGCTCACAAAAACGAGGGGTAAAAGGCAGCGCAGGAGGAAACACTGTCCGGCCTCTCTCTCTCTTGGAAGGACTGTAAGTTGGGCTTCTGGCTTTCACAGTTTCAGGATTAAAGGAAGGAAGAGCCAGAGTGATGCAGAGCTGGGGACGGGAGGGTAGCAGCACACCCAGGAGCACCCAGCTGGAGCTGATTGATGCTCCACAGGCTTCCAGGGGATGCCAGCGGCTTATGAACCAAACCCTCATCTTGGAGTTTCTGCTGCTCTTAATTATGGCCATGATTAGGCAATCGTTGAATAGGCAGATGGGTCAGAGGGTGAAGTACTGTTTATTTTTGGAAGTTGTGCAAACCTTTAATGTGTTTTGATATTTTGATTTTAATCCTAGCGCTCTTTCAAAGCAACTTGCTGGGATAAACCTGCAGCGCAGTTCTGTCCTGTACTGGATTTTAGTAGGTTTTACAAGAAAGTACTTTATTAAATGAAAGAAGAGGTGCACTTAACTTTATGATTTTTTTTTTTTGTTGACGCTGCTGAACTTTTATATCTGGAGCCTTGCATGTTGTAGTAACATTAATAGGCAAAAATAGGCACTTAATTAATATTAAGGATGTGGAGCACTCGGTCAGTTCCACAGAATGAAAAGTGCATCCCATCTTCAGTAATGTGTATTGCAGAGATCAACTGGGGAAGATCCTGCATCTGGGATCTGCTCAATCCTTTCAGGTGGGTCAGGGGAGTGTAATTTGTATATTAGCAGCAACAGCTGTACTTTGGGGCTTTTGCCAAAGGAAGAGCAGTTTTATTCTGCATTGGGAAGAGAATGCCCGAGATTTGTTGATTGGTAGGGGAGGGGAGCACTGCCCAGTGCAGCTGGTACAGTGTTCTCAATACGTAGTTAATCACAAGTACACTTTGATCATGTCTAAAGCTCACAGTCCTGTGAAAGGAGCAGTGAGATATTGATTTGTCATATTTGGTGGTGCGGATTTTAATAGGTAGGTGAAAGATAGCTTATCTTTATCTAATTTTATATTAAATTCACAGCCAGTGTAGCGAAAGTCTCAAAGATTAGCCTGGACCCTCAGTAGTGTAAGATGAGGGGCTGGTGAGCACAGGTAATGTTGCTGCACGACTTGTTCTGTATCAGCCTTCTAATTTGGAGGCAGGTTTAATAAGAGCAAAATGGAAATTAAAATATCAGGCTATGAACTAATAGTTTAACATTTGGCTGAGTCTTTATCACCTTCCTCCCCCAACTCTGACTTTTGTCAGATTGCTCATAATTTCAGTCTCAGTGATCTGACTCTCTGTTGTCTTTTTGTAAGAATGGTGAGGTGAGTGTGACTGAAAATACAGAATATGCACTAATATTTCCTGTGCCACATCAGATCACCAAAATGACTAAAGAACATCCTGAACGCTAAAATTCTCAGCATATATTTTCTGTCAACACTAACGCTGAAGTGGAATTGCCCCAACCAATCAGACATGGGAAAAACACTGACTTACTGACCCAGAAAAAGCTGTATTTCCCAATTTTTGCAGCATCTCTGCTCTGGTTGGCAAGGAAAGGCGGCCAGAGTCGGGATTTGCGGTAGCACAGTGTTTGGAAATCCCAAAGGCACTCCAGACACATTGGTGAGCGTGTTAGGAGCATTGGTGCAGAGTCCTAAGGGTAGTAGCCATGGGAAGCAGGCGTTTTGCCAAAGCTCTGCTGAATATCTCTCTGCCTTGCTGATAGAAATCATTCACGCTTTTTGGCAATGACTGTTGCAATAGTATCCATAGCTGGTTTTGTAATACCCTGAGTACATTCATAACTGCTTGTAAAAAAAAAAAAATATATATATATATGTATATATATATCTAAAAGACTTGTGGAGTTTACCAAGTAATTGCTTGCTGGGTACTTAGCTGCTCAGTAGCATTTTCAAAGCATCCTAGTCCTGCTTTTGGAAGGATCTTTGATGGAGATGTAGTTCTCTGGCACTGTTTTAATTAACTTGTGGGTTCCTGACAGCCTGTGACACTTGTGAAAAGTGTATTTGGATGCACAGGAGGGCTGTGGCTGAGAGCAGCCTGTGGGTCGGGGGGAGCTGCTGCTTTGCTGACCAGGCAGTGAGCCAGCAATGGTACGTGGTATCGTGTGAGCTGATGTGTGCCAGCGCCCAGCAAAAAGGAGACCCTGTGCAGTTCCCCATCTTTCAGGTCTCTTGTTTTCCCTTCTTTATTCCCTTTTTTATTCCCTTTTTCCTCAGGACCAGCACTGCCAGGCTGTGTGTGCCTTGGTGTGAGGGGGGGTTTGTGTGCTCTGAGCCACCATTCCCCTGTAAGCAGAGGTGACTTTAGAGCACATCTCCGGGCAGCCGCCTCACTGCAAGGCACAAACATCTGCCTTCTCACACTGGGAGCACTTACAATCAGGTGGATTGCCACATCACCCAAAGTACCAGAAAGTAGTCGCTTCTGGGCCAGGCACCAAGGTCCTGCCCGTGGGATCTCTCCATGCTCAGACCTCAAGTAGCTGCTCCAGCTCGCTGCCTTTTTCTTTTTTTTTAAACCCACATTAATTTAATTATTTCAGTTCCTGGAAATTTCTGTCCAGAATTTGATTGTAAGAGCGGGGTGTCTGGAAGATTAATTTGTCCTTTTGGACTGCAGATGTACCGTTACTATTTTATCATCATCGACAGTGGCTGTAAGGAGCAAGGGAGGATGCAGTAAAATACAGCGATGCTGACAGTGTAGAAATAGTGCATCTTCTTGCTGTTTGATATTTTGATAGAAACCTTTTATCACTTTAAAAACTGGCTGTGTATCAGTATGATACGTTAAAAACAGAAGTAGGAAACTGCAGGCTTTTAATTTGTGCCATTTGAACCCTCTTACCTTGGATGAATGCAGCGTGTAAATTATAGTTCCCATGAGGTAAAAATCAGTCAAATGCTACTTAACCTTTACTCTGCCATGTTTCGTGTTCCATTTGTGCTTAAGAGAATATGTGCATATGCTTTCATCTCGCTACCATGTGAAATCATCCTTAAGGTTCCCGTAACAACACGAACTGTTTTGAAATTCGGATTTAAGGTGAGCAAAACTGCTGCCTTCTTAGAGTTCTTACGGCTGAAGTGGTTTCAGAAATTTTGTTTACTCTTCAAAGGTGAGGAGCTGGAACAGGTTATTTTTTGTTCAGCACGACCGCAGCGATTGCTGCTGTTGACAGTGTACCTGCCGGATAACTTAATACCATGGTTTCTATTATAACTGGTTTATTTGCATGGTTATGCTTGTGCTGGGTATTTATGTCTTAGACTGGTATTTTCTCAAAGTTGCTCTCCTGCCACATAGGTTGGTTTTATTTTTCTTGTTTCAGGAAAAAAATATTCAGCTATTTGAGTAGTTTAATATAGAAAGCAACTTCTCTCCATGATAATTTCCTAGTAAAAGAATCGGAAATTTGTCAACTTTGATGCTTGAAGTGCAAAATACCTGACTCAGAACCCGCTAAATTTCCTAGAAAACGTTTTCTTTTGATTTGCGTGTTTGGACCAGGTTTATGGTTCTCAGTGAAGCTTGTACCTAAGACTGCACTTACGTAATTTGCCAAATGATATTAGTGAGAGTCTGAAAAATGTACCTTGGCACCATTTAGAGATGCTTAATAATTCTGCTGTTGGAAGAGCAAGTTTTTCATCATAAAAAGCAGAAAAGAAAGTCAAGATTTTTTTTTTTCCAGTGAACATTTTCATTTGGGGAAAAACAAAACAAAACAAAAACCAACCAAACTACAATAAGCCTCCAGCAAAAGAAGAAAATTGAGGAAATGAGAAATAATTTTCTCAAAATAACTGACTTAAGAATCTGAACAATATTTGCATTCTGTTAATTCAAGGGTTCCTGAAAAAAAAAAAATAAAAAACCAACAAAAAATCCCACCAAAACCAACAAAAAAACCCCAAAGTTGTCTCTTCATTGATGAGCTGTAGTGATTACAGTGAAACAGATGTGCTGCTGCATGGGGACCCCTTTGCCTCCAGCCAAACAGGAGCTGCAGCAGGAGCGGCTGTTATGGTCTCAGCTCCCTCCTCGTTCTGCGCTCCTACCTGCTGTGGAGCCTTCAAACTCCAACCCAAGTATTTAAAATAATATATTTTAAATAATATTTTTAACACGTGCTTTTAAAAATTATTATTTTTTTAATTTTTTGAGGGAAAAAGGAAATTAAATTCCCAGTGTTACATGATTGAACCAGCAACAGTGAAGGGAAATGCACAAGTTGGCATGGTTTGTAATGCTTAAGTTGGCTGCGCTGGATATCTTATATTTAATTATATACATTTGATACCGTTTAGAAATAATATTAAATTTCACACTTAACAGGGGCAAACAAATCTAAGAAATGTATTGCATATGTTCAGTGTGGTAAAATCAGAGCTCATGGAGGAAGTTTTTGCTTTAAACAAGATTAGTTTTAGTCATAGTTATTCATGTGTACAGGATCAAATCCCATGTCTTTAATTCCCTTTTTGTGCGTTCAAAAAGCAGAATTCCTGCTGGTGTCCATGACTGGGAATCTACAGGTGTTTCACCTGAGCAGTAAGTGAGTGAAAATGGAAGAAAGGTGTGCTTAGAATAAATAAAAACTCCTTTATAGTGGCTAGAAGCAGGGAGTGAGAACACCACACCGGATTGCATTTCTCCTCCACAGCCTCTGTATATTTTGGAGGGTTTTTGCAAACAGTCCGGCTGGTGTATTTTATCCCTAATATGGAGCGAGAGGGTTGATCAAACCACAGAGTCCTTCAGGCCAGAAACTTTTTGTTGTGGCCAAAAAACCACACAAATAACCCCCCGGGACTGAGAAAGCCTGGAGTATACTCCTATAACCCTTGGGGAACACTGCTGAGATGGGGATTCTTATTTGTAGGCATGAGAAGAAAACTGAAAATTAATTGTAAATCGTTCAGAACTGCTGTGATTTAAAGAGGATTAGCTAAATGTGAACTCCATTTAAAAGCAAAATAAAAATGCTTGTAAAGTGTGCATTTTCGGGGTTGTGTTAGAAGCAAAAGCCTAGCTGACTCCATGTGGTTGTCAGATGTGTAAATAATGAAACTACAAAGTGTTACTTTCACTTGTGGACACTCCCTAATTTTCCCCCAACCTCTCCAAAAGCCTAAACAAGAACAGAAAGAAGTTTCAAATGTGAAAAAATGAAACTTGGTATTTACTGATGCTTCAAATATGAAAAGACGCAGCATGGGGAAGCAGCTGGCACCTGGAACGGTGCAGAACAGAGTTGTCCCCTTTGTAGGGCAGCAGCTCAGCTGACCCCCGATTAGCAGCGAGGACAAACCATTGCCAGCACCAGGAGGGTCGGGACCTCACAGCTCAGCCCAAGTCCCGTTCTGCACAGACTGACACCGCGCAGGGAGCACCGTATGGTGCTCTTGTCGGTGATGTTAGTAATAGACTCGGTAGCTTTTGGAAATCTTTAATTGTCGGGAAAAAGGAATGGGTACCCAGAATGTGCCATGAGCATCAGGGCTCCTGGAGATCCAGTCTGTGACTGTCAGTCTGTGTCTTTCTGCGTGCCTAATAACATTTGTAAATGAAAACATCACTCGCAAAAACTTGACAGTGAAGCACACACAGGCACTGATACCAGTAGGAGCTGCTGAGCTTGTGGTGATGGGCTCTGTGACTGGGAGAAAAGGGGTCTTAAACTGCAGTGGTCTGGGAAACAAGTGTTCCAGGTTCCCTGCAAAACTGAGTTTAGAAGTTTGGTGCGGGGTTTTAAGAACCTTTTGTTAGGGATGATGTAAGAGCATAAAGCATTTTCGGAGGCTGAAGAACTGTCAGTCGATTTTTTGGAAGAAGCTATACAAGGAAAAATATTCTTGATTTTTATTTGTCACATCTTAAAATAACCTTGCAGCACAATGACTACATTAAGCACAGATCAGCTATGAAGTGAACAACTCCTGTTATTTTTCTCCTGTAAACGTTTTGTTCCATTTTGTTTGTTGGGGTACCATTTCAGCTGAGCTTGTTTGTATGCACAGACTGAATAGAAGTGAAGTGGGGAAATCATTTGACCTTGTGATCTGCGTGATCACCAACAGGGTCACATTGCAATATTGGTATGACATGGCTTTAAGGTGATTTAGTAACGCAAATGGAGCTCGTAACATGAGCTCACTGTATTTTTCAAATATGCTTATTTTCTCTAGCGTTTTCCTAAGTATTACGCATAAGCCAGCTATGCAGCTGGACTGGAAGTGCTTTCTGGAACTTTGCAGTTGACTGTGGATTTTGTACATTGGAAAGCTAAGAGACTATATTCTAAATAATACCCCCCTACAAAGGAATAAGTGTGCTCTAACATTTAAATAGTCTTTCGATGGCTCAAAGAGAAAGGTTATGGTGACAAAATTCCAACTTCTGTGGCCAGGGCAGTACCCCTTTGCAGGGGTGTGTAGCCACATACGTACAGTAAATGCAGCGATCTTTGAGCATCTCAGTTATTTTGGGAAAATGTTCAGACAATACATCAGTCTAGTTTTGAAACAGCTTCAAACATTTCACCACTGAAACCTCTAAAGCAAATGTTACAGAACATGCAGCTTGTCTGTTTATCTTCTCTAAGACTATGTGAAGTCATATGTGAAAAGCGATAAGAATCACAGTATCTCCTTTGGTTGCTCAACATGAGAAGCTGATGAAGAGACAGTCATCTAGAAGACATTCTTCAGAATAGCTGCAGAACAGATAGGTTTGCTAGTCTGTCTCTGTAGAGAAATGAAGGTAGCTTTTAACCCAGGTAGGTAGGCATGGTATTTTTTTTAAACCTGACCTAGCGAAAGTGAGGGCTTTGGTTTGGCTAAACCATCAAACTCATGTTTCCAGCATTCCCGGAGTTTGATCACTGCCCTGTGCTGGTGTTGGTGCTGCTGTTTCTCCTCTACAGTCACTGTCCCGGGGGTCGGGCGGGTTGTGATCCTCGCTGCGTGTCTGGCGGTGGTGGGTGGCAAAGCTCACTGGTCCTGAGAACCTTCACCCTGGTGCTCCACCACTCCAGCAGCTCACCGGGCACGTGAAATTAAACATGCGTATAGAAAACGTACAGAAAGATAATGAAAAGTTGATGCTTGCTCCTTACATTCCCAAGGCTGACTAGAGCCCCTGTGCCAGTGAAGTGATTTTTATGGATGAAACTGGTCTGCACAAACCCCATGGCAGACCCTAACAGTAAGAGAACGATATGTTATTCTCAGTTGCGCTACCATTTCACCAGGGAGGAGATCATTAGCAGGAGATACCGAGGGTATCTCAAGTATCATTCAAGTGCAAAAAGTTCGGTCTGTTTTTTGTTTTTCCTACTGTTCATACAGGCATAAAACATCTTTTGTGTATGAACTCACTCTACGCCTCCTGTGAAGGTACAAATACTAAGGGTGTGGATAAGACTGAAGTGGAAAAGAAGAGCATGTAAATTATTCTTCCTAACAGAAACATGGAAAACAAATATTCTCGAGTGCTTGAGCGTGAGCTAAACTGAGGACAGCATAAAGCTGTACTCCTCCCCAAGGCAGGGACAGCCTCAGGGAACGGGGTTTCTTCATCCCAGGGGATGCCTTGAGAAGCTCTGTGGTCCTGTGAGCTGTGCTCTGTGTGTGGAGCAAAGGGACCCAAGGTCAGGTCTGAGCCTGGCATTCAAATTCCCTTTGCCTGAGGTAATGAGAAGTGGCTTATTCCCCGTATTAAGTGTTTTAAGTAATCATTTGAAATAGCTAGGCTATTGATTACTGGACGTGCTTTTTTGGAGTTTTTTGACACTTTCAAAGAGGTGGCATATACAATATTTTAATATCAACACAGTATTTCTTTTTAAATAATAATTATTATGCTAAATAAAATAGTTTCACCAATTTCAAATTTACTACTGACCTACACAATCTGTATTCATGCTCCCGGAGAAGATGAAATCCCAGTTTGTTCTTCTGTGCATGAGTACGGCGGATTGACGGCTGGTTGTACAGAACAGCCTTATGGAGGGGTGACCGTCCACTGTGTGTGGGAGCTGATACAATTTTGTGTAATGCCACGGTGGAGAAGAGGCAGTCGCAGGACATCAGGTCGCTGCTCGGCTGCTCCCTTGCCTGGCAGTGAGAACAGGGCAGTGATGGAGCTGAGGTTCTCCAAGGAGACTCTTAAATCACGGGGTAATGTGAGGGATGGGGTGTACGGAGGCAGCAGGGAAAGTGTATAACGAAATGGGTGCAGCGAGATGGATAATCCTTGCAGGAGCAGCCAGGTGACTGATCCTTTTCCTTGTGCTTTAACCAGCACTACGATGCGCTGAAGAGTCACTGTTTGAAAGTCATGGCCAGGAAAGAAAAAAATAAAGTTATATAGTGAATGTTGAATGTCATGGACTGATGCTGCATATGGCAACACAAATAAAAGTGCTCTGTGGTTAATGGTGTGAAATTTGGCTCTGTACCTGTATCACAGAACATACGTGCTTTTAAAAATCTTCATGAGTAAGATGATCTATTATTATTTCATTTGTAAGAGTAAAATGCGGTGAAGAAAGAAAAGAATATTTTCTTGGTCTTATCCACATGTTGAATTTTGTAGTAAACTCCAAAATGATGGGCTGGGGAAAGATGGCTGTTTTTCAGTTTCTGAAGTTCTTAAGAATCAGCTTGGACCTATGATTTACAGGTAGAGATGTCTTTACTTTTTGTTGACATGGTTGTGAGTGTGGTCACTGTTGTTTTTTCCACTTCTCTGCTTTCTTGACGACCAGCTTGCAAAAGTGGATTCAAAATTGGAACAAATACTCCCAGGTGTTACAAGCTTCTCTGATCCCTTTGTCCATATTTAATCTAATCTCAAATTAAATGGATACTATTGATTAGATTCCTTTCAAATGTGTATGGGTTACTCAATGTGTGGCGAAATGTTATTCTTCTCCTGTGTGAGTGGAGTATAAAAGGTGAAAGCATACAATTAATTTGCCTGCACTTTCTTGAAAATTGTATGCTGGATTTCTGTGAACACACTGTATGGAACAATATTTCAAGCAAATTATTGTTATTTGCTGTGGATTTTGCCTGAATATTTAAAGTCAACAATTATGCTTCCTTCTGGTATTTAATGGCTTTTTATTTTTAGAAACCTGACCAATTTTTTTTCTGAGTTGGTGGCCCTAATACTGATCTTCAGGAAGCATTAAGTAGTGCACAGAGTGTAACTTCACAGTGCTGTTATTTTACTGCATCAATTACTATATACATTAAGTTTAAAGCATTGACAAATTTGATGGGGACATTAGTCGCAAGTTGCAAAGTCCACAGCAGGGGTGAGGGTCCGGTACAGGGAAGTTGCTGGAGCTGGATCGGTCGGTGGTGGCTGATGTGAGCGATGCGGGTGATGTTGGCTCCCACCTCGGTGGCTGCAGCCCGTGGGGCAGGTACCGCGCTCCGAGGGGAGGGATGTTTCCAGCTGCAGCACAGCCAGCCTTGCAAGCAATCTGTTACAAATCCCAGTAAAGGTAGTGGTGTTCACCCTCCCCTTCCTCCCCGCAAATGCACAAAGATAAATCCTGAGCTCTTTGCAGGCATTCTGCTTTCTTGGGGGCCCCTTTTTCTTCGCATTTTAATTGAATAAGTGCCACCAGTTGGATGGTCCTTGAGCGATGGAGTGTTGTGTATTGTGGTAAGAAAACAGAAAGGCCAGCACAGATGGGGTCCTCGCATTTTCCTCTGCTTTGCCACTGTTATGTGATTTTTCCAGTCCAAGTCATCTCTGGGTCTGAAAGGCGCGTGCCTGCCCCATGTACCTGTGAGCTGCAGCGGTGACCGTCTCTGGATAAATATCACCAAGACCTCCTTGCAGTGTTGGCCTCTGCTAGGTACTGTCCCACAAAATTAAAATCTCTGAAAAGGCCACCTGAGTGGCTGGTATTTTCATGTTGCTATCAAAGCAAGAATCTCTCACCCATTTTCCATACAAAAGATGTGAGATAGAGGATTATTGAGTAGGTGTGTGCATTTTAATGGGCCATTTATCTGCTTAGTATAGACCATCCTCATGGTCACTTAACTGCTGGTTTATTTAGGCTTTTGTTAAATGCATTAATTGGAGGAGGGAATGGCCTTGATTCATTGCACTGGATTAGACAGGCAAACCTTGAGGTAGTCTTGTCTTTATTTCTTGATTACAGTTACACAATTAAAATCGCAGTTTCCTTCCTGCAAAGAGTTTCTTTCAACATGAACTCTCTTATCCTCATGTGCAGAAAAGTGTTTATAGTGAAGTGCAAAACAAGGTTCAGTAAGTGAAATCTTTTCTACATGGAGACTTGATCTGTATGTTAGAAACTGTGGAACTTTGGATGATCCAGGAGTCTTGATAAAGCTCAAGGTGTGTTGCAAATCAACAAGTAAGAAATACGTCTTGAAAGACCTTGGGTTTCTGTTCCGTTTTTGAAGGGTAAAACAGGACATGCAAGGGTGAAAAATGTCAGAGCAGTCACCTATATCAGCAAGTAAATTGGAAACTTGTGGTGGTAAGATATTCAAAGAAGCATGGAAGGTGCTGTCCTGGGCATAATGTAATTTGTCTGACATGTCAGTCAGGTTCACTGGGCAGTTTCAGTCGCAAGGTGGGACTAGCTAAACAGAGAACAGATTTTTCTGTGAGAACAAGACCTTCATTTGAGTTCTTTATCGCAGCCTGGTGACTGTTACGAGCATCAGTGCTTCTCCTGGATGTGGCTGCAGAAAACAAGAGATGGCTCCTGGAGGTTGGAGGTCCAGGTTGAGAAGCAACTTGGATAGGGCCTTCTGGAGTTTGCTTCTGCAGCGGTTTTCTTCTGCGAGATACCCAGAGCTCCCCCAGGGCCATGAACATCTTTGCTTCCTACTTCTTTATTTAGGGGTGTTTGAGAAGTTCCAGCTCTCTAGAGGAGCAGGCTGGGTCGAAATTGTTCTTCTCTCCCTGTGAGACAGTGCAAGATATCATAAAGTATTTGAAGTTTGGGGTGGGTAGTCAGTGCAGGGAACACCATGGAGGTGACTGTGCTCCTCACTCTGCACCTTCTCCCAGTACAGCCCCTCGAGGTCTGGCCCATATTTAGGTTCCTAAGGTAAAAAAAAGGAGAAAAAAGCAACTCCTCAAAGGGATAATGTTAAATTGTTAGTGCTGGGAAATTTAGAAACACTTGTTTTATCTGAGGCCTCGAGGTAGTTCTAAGCAGGCTTTCCTTAGCTGCACCTGCACGTGTTTAGTGGATGGCTGTGGCATTTTTGAAAATCATCTACAGCTTTGCACTCCAGGTCAGTCAGGTTGACATGCCAGGTTAAATGAAAGTCTGTCTTCTCACATTTTGAAAGTGCCTAAATGTAAGTAAAAGGTCTCTGTAACCCTTGTTAAGGATGAAAATCCAGCCCGTGTTTTCCTGTGGAGGCACATTTCTAACCGCTTTATTACCAGCTTAAAGCCGTTTGTCTTGAAATCTTCCTGTTTTTTTCCAGTAGTGACTGTTTGCTCACTTCGTATTTTTCCAGACAAGACATTTGTAGGTGGTTCAGAGCAGAAGAGGCAGTTTGGTTCATTCTCCCCTGCTTTCACACAGCTTTATTTAAATTTACAAGAAAAGGAAGAATTTAAGGAGGAAGAAGAGAACAAAATGGGATTGAAGCATTCACCCTTCTTTTCCCCCATCATGGTTTAGGTGAAAGTCTTTGAAAGAGTAATTCTTCAGTGCCTTTCTTCTACCCTTCTTGTAGACCTGTGGGAGACGTGTCCTACCTACACGGTCTATCCATTGTTAGCACGTGTTGCGAGTGCGTAAGATCTCGTGCCCTGCAGCCAAGTGCTGCTCCCAGTGATGAGCTCAGCTGATGTCAGACTATTGAATTTCTCTTTTTTTTTTTTTCTTCCCTTTGTCTCCTTTCCCATCTTGCCTCAGTTCTTTTTATCTCAGTCTTGCGATTTCTTATTACCAAGCCTTGGGACAGTGAGATTCCTAGGAGGTAAGGGTTAATGTTATTTGTTTGTAGAAGAAGGGTGGGGAGTGCTGCAGCAAGGCTGAGATAAAAGGTACCACCGGGAAGTGGTTTTCTTGGCTGGGGAAGGTAGAAATGCTTTTAGCCTTGTGACCCAGTTGACTGGCTCCAAGCTCTGCGCTGCTGCGAGGTAGCGAGCCCAAGGGCAAGGGTTTATTCTGTGGTTTTCGGTGTGGAAGAGTTTCCCAGGAGTTAGCATATAATTTTTAACTCAAAGGCTTGTCTTCCTTGTTCACACAAAGAAAGTCCTTTTGTTCTGGCCCCTCGTCAACAGCCCTTGTCTGAAGTTTCCCCCCAGTGCCCAGCCAGGACTGCTTGTTTCTGTGGGCCTGTGTCTGGCAATGTAAAACTTGTGTGATTTTAAGTTTTTCTCCAAATAGGAGTAATTATTTGTATTTGGGTAATCACCGTGCAATTTCACATACTCATCTTCTGTTGGGCAGACACACAATTTTTCTCCCCGGGACTCTGCAAAATTCCAGTACTGAATGTGTTTTTACTGCACAGCACTTGGCATGAACACAAAATGCGTGAGATGTGACCTAAAGCACTAACGTTTTTTTTGTATTTTTTTTTGGTAAGTATAGGAACTGAACTGGATATTCTTTTGATTTGGCTGCATTCTGTCAGGCCTGACTGTAGCTCTTCCATCCAGCTCGTACCAGAGCAGGCATTTAATCTGGGATACATCTGCAGTCATTCATAGCATCTCTACTGCCTAACAGTCCACCATAAGAGGGATGGTTTGTTGGAAACTTTGCTTCTTCCAGGTTATGCTTTCAGCAAGCTACTTGGTCTGTCTAGTGTGAATTTGCCATGCTGGAGGTACCTTGGCAAGGTAAGGAGAGGAGCGATGCTCACCAGGATGATGGCTAAAAGTAGGTGAAATTTTGCAGTCACGGTTAACAGGAAACGGTGGAGACTGTAACAAACCAAGAACAAGAGCAGGAGTGGGTGTTTGGATATCTTGAGAGATGGTTTTCCTTTGGTGGGATGAGGGGGTGGGGAATACACCGGGCAGAAGAAGGTTCAAAGATTGAGAGATAAACTTCGCAGAATGGCACCTGCATCAATTTGGGGCACCGTAGCTCTGGCTGGTATAGAAGAGCAGATGTGATGGTGTTCCTTGTTCATTCAGTGCAGTTTTTTGGGGTCCTTTGTGCAACTGGTTTTTACAAATGCAGAAGGGGAATTGGGCCTCTCTTTTGAGTAATACAATAATGTTTCCTGAAATGTCGTTTTAAGTGCTACTGGTGCTTAAGGAGCCTTGTGTTTATTTGACAGCACAGGGATTCAGAGGGCTGGTTACTCAAATAGGGCAACCTACTGGAATATAGGTCTTTCTGAAAAATGGCTAAACCTATGTTAACTTCCATGGGGACAACCTCACTTAGTGTTGGAGCATCCTAAACTGTATGTTGCAAAATGAGGAATGATTGGCTTGGAAACCTAAATAAATCTCATTATTGGCTCAGTTATGCAAATGTAAAGTGATTGGCGTTAGAAAGGAGCTTCCTTTCGGTGCTTTGCAGCATTCTTGAGCTATGTCTACATTGCTTAGTAATGCATGGTGAAAGCAGTGGATCTGCAGAGGGAAGCAGCTTGTGCCATAGACTTGGTGTTCATCCCGTGAGCTCTCCAGGGGTTTTGCACTGGGCTGGAGTGGATCTGGTTCTGTGGCTTGAGAGCCCAGCTCTGAGCAGGGGCTCACAGAGACCTGGAGTCAGTCTAGTTTCATTGAGGAGAAATCCAGTTGATGTTTGCCGAAACTGCTTTGTGAAGTGAATTAAAGTGGGTTAAGTGAAGCCTAATGCACTTTGTTCCTAAAGCGCTGTCTGGATTCGAACTGAAATGGTAAAGTCACCTTTGGATCCTGCAGTTGGACTTCAGTTGCTATTCACGTGTGAATATTCCAGCATCTGAGCTGGTTTAAATGACACCTTTGTTCTGAGTGAACTCTTAAACTTCCCATGTTTATACTTAGTCGCTTTTAGAAAATTCCTAAATGGTAGAAGAGCTATTTCTGTTTGTGGTGTGCTGGTTTCCAGCCATACGGGGTACAGACATGATCTTCCTAAATCCTTTCCAATACCAAAGTTTCTTCCTCACTTTTTCTTTGCTGAGATCTTTGATGACATAATATGTACTTACATTTCAGAAAGAATCACTTTCATGAAAAGTTAAAAAAAATAAGTATTATAATCGGTGAAGCATCATAAATAACTTTTATGTCTAAATCAAGCTATTAAAAGCTTTTTTATTTTTAAGTAGATAGGGGAATAAAATAGCTGCATAGTTCATAAAGTGGTTTACTATTACTGCCTGCTGTGCCCATGAATTATGCCAGCTTTTTACACTTGTGAAGTAAAAAGTGGATTAGAACTGTGATCAATGTATTATCCTATATTTCTTATTGTGCATTATATTTCCTTTTTGAGAACCTTTGTAGACTAAATGGCTACTAATGACATAATTACAATTGTTTGTCACCACCATAATGTGTGATTTCCTATCTCATCATGAAGATGTAAGTTAGATAAAGGAGGAGTTTTGGCAGGAAGACAAAGTGCAGTGATTTATTAAAGACCAGATGTGGTTGTTAAAAGCTTTTCTGCAGAAGGCTCAATTGAGGGATGTGAAATAGGAGCGAAAGCCCCGAACACCGCAGTCAGTGGTTCTTGGTGTGAGTGACACAGTTGCTCATAGGAGCATGACAAATTAGCGGCATGTTTTATTGTTGTGTACAAATTTATGTTTGAATTTAAACAGCATAAAAAGTTCAAAATTGCTTATGCCGTTAAAGTGGATGTTTAAAGGAAATAATTACGCTGAAACAGAGCGGATGACTTGAAAACCTTGAATTCCATGAAAACAGCTCAAGATGGTATTAAGTCAGACAGCCTCAGGGTTTTGAAAAAAGAGGGGTTGCTGGGGCGATTGACAAGAACAAAAGCAAATGTGGTGGAATATTAATAAGCCTTGTTTTGATGCAGGCTAGATATCAGTGTAGATCAGTATAACTCTGTCAAAGTCAAGGTGAGGACAGGATTGCCTGTATCCCCCTGCAGAGGCTGGTCTTTGTGCATCCTTCCAGCGCGGGTGGACGGATGCTCCTGAGGCAGGAGGAGCTTGCTCAGAGCAGCTGCCGAGCATGGCCTCAGCGTCGTGTGCTGGCTGCGGGGAAGCAAGGGGCAAAGCCTAAGAAAGGGCAATGAAGGAGGAAATAATTTGTTCTTTAGCTCTGAACTTTTGCACTGAGCAGCTGGGGTGTGTTTGCAGAGGAGCTGTGGCCAGCCCCTGTCCCACGGGAACGGTGTTACAATGCTTTTCCCGGTCCTTACGCAGCGCCGTCTCTTTGCTTTTTTCGTTTTCGTGTCTGGTGCAGTCGCTATGGCTGCTTTCCACCGCCACAGACCTCCCACTGACACGGGTGCTCCGTGGGCCCTGGCGCTCGCGGGAGCTGTTTCAGGCTGTGTGCACCCCCTTTCAGGCTCAGGTCAAGTGCTACCTCTCGCTCATGGTCTGTACTAGTTGCTGGTGTGTTTTGAGGCATGGCTGGTTTTGGTCTACTTATGATTTATGTCTCTTTATATAATACTGTTAATTCTTGGTAGTGATCAACATTAATGATTGTGAAGAGAACGATAGTGATGGGGATTTCTGAAAGGCAGAACAACACCTTGTGATTTGTTTTTCTCAGCTAGTACTCTATCTAAACTCTCAGAAGTCAAGATATTCTGGCTGCGAGTTGCAATAATAACTTCAGTACCTCTATTGTCCATATTTATTTTAGGGATCTTTACACTTTGTCCTTCTTGTGTCTTACTTGGACACATCTTGTGTCTTGCTTGCCAGACATAGGTGGTTGATAGGCGGTGGGAGGGAACAAGAGAAATGTTCAGAGAACAGCTTCTGATAAGCATTTGAAATGCTTATATGTGTGTTTTGTGGCCTGGGAATTCTGCTGAAATTTCATGAATTTGGTTTTCTTTGAAGAGTCCAGTGCTGCTCTTGGTTCAGCACTTCTCTGGTTCTGCAGCTTATTGTGATGCTGGTTTCCACTGAAGCCAGCGCCACACAGGAAGTTTGGAAAGAATATTAAAGTAGAATAAAACATAATGCGACCTTTTTGTGAATCCTTCATCAAGTTTTGGCCTAAGATTTTTTAGTACCTTTTTTAATCATTATTTTATCTGAACTTGTAAGCCCATCCCCTTTTTATGAATAGAGTTTAAGCTAACTTTGAATTTCCTGTCTTCCTGTTTAATCCAGACCTTTATCATTGCTAGCAGGCTAGGAAAAATACTATTGTCTAAAAGTCTGGGATAGCCAAAGGTCCGGTCTGGACACATTGAATTTGATGACTTTAAAGCAGCATTTTTCAAATGAATTTTTGTTTTCTACTGTGTTTGGCTTTTTTCCCTGCTCCAAACACAATCTTTTCCAAATTAAATGGCTTTTTTTTTTCTCTTTCTCCCCTGTATTCTCTTTTAATCCCCTCTTGCTTTCCTCTCCCACAGAAATACATCATGTTGCTACAAGCATCACAGATTCGTTGTCAAAACTCCATGCTTGGCATTTTAGTGATAGAAATGAAGCTGAAATACCAGTTCTGGATTGCCTTGTGCTGTTGAGCAATGGCAGGCAAACTGATGAGTGTGGAGAAGTCTACACTAAGAGAGTTCAGCTAATATTTCTTCATTACCTGTGAGACTTCTGCCACCTTGACTTTGGTTATCCTCAGGTGAATGGCCAGTCAGCACAGCTGATTTAAAGATATGAAGGTCAGGGCAGCATTGTGTAAGGTCTCTGGCTTCTTGTGTTCCCATGGGGTTCTTGGGTGTTGCAGTATCTTCTAGCACAGACAGCTGGATGGAGGCATCTCAGTCCTTGGATTCAAAAGGAACAGGAGTCAGGCAAACTTGCCTCTCAAGTTCACTGAAAAACGTCTTTTGGAAGGGATGGATATCTTAGAATGGGAACAGTTCCTTTTGACATGAAAGACAGCAGAATGGAGTCGGTGGGATTTGGAAAGCTCTCAATGAGCAAAAGAAATGAGGTGTCCAATGAAACGTGGGCTGTCTTTTTTTGGATGTAGCTGTCCTGTAGTGAGCAAGGCATTGCCCCTCGCTGGAGATGGAGAGAGTCCACCTGAGGAGGTGCAAATGGAAGCTCCTGCATTGCTGGTGTGGAGAGAAGGGCTGTTGGGCTGCCTGGTGTTGCTGGAAAAGGCCAAGAGGGCCACGATGCTTCTCTAAGCAGAGGGACCACGGATGAGTAATGTAGGAAGAGGTGTGGTCCTCTCTTTGGGCAGGACAAAGGGAGCTGGTCATGTCGGTAACTCCAACAGGAACTTCCTAAGGGAACAGAAATGCTCAGGCTTGCAGTGCCATGTGTGATCTCTGGGGTGGGTGAATGGGTTTGGGTAGGAGAAGCCCAGACCTCCTGGACAAACCCCAAATCTCAAACACTTCAGTAGCCTTGTAAAAAAGATTAGTTTTGTGACTGTTTGTGTTCCTTCTAATGTTAACAGAACTTTCACCTTTCTTATTTCACCTGAGGTGAGAAGAGATGGTAAAAAAATGCTGCAAGCGGGAGGAGCGAGGCAACTGGCAGCAGAAATGTTTAGCCCCAAGTAATAGCTGCACAGAATTAATAAGGTTGAGTGAGAGTTACTTTTTTTGGGCAACCTTTCCCTGAGAAAGGTCTCCTGTAGTATTCTCACCACTTGTTTTCACTTGTTTTGATGTCCACTTCTGTGAATTTGGTAACACGCTTTGTGTGTAGAGCTCCTCAGCCGCACTGAAGTGATTCTGTGTAATTTGTATTCATTGTTAATTTTAGTAACTGTACTGAGATTTGAATTACACTAATCAACTTTTCTTGTAATTTGTATAATTTACATACTGTACACACACTGCAAATGCAGGACTCTGATGCAAAACAAAGTTTAATTAGTATAACAGGGCTACATCAGCTTTCCAAATGATTGATTTCTGAGTATGGAAGAGATCTGTAGAGACAGATCAGAGCACAAAAAGGTCCAGTGTTAGCATAGGCTCCTGATGGGCTTGAGATGAGTATAACCAGAACGCTGATTTGTAACCAGCACTGATAATCTGTCAGTTGATGTGCCTTCCTCAATGATTTGACTTGTGTGTAAGGAGGCACTGAGAAGTTTATGATGTCTTGGTTTCTCTGGTTGCTTATGTAGCTTCCCATTGATACGAAGGGGTTGGAGGATGCTTCTCCTTGAGTATGGTGTTCATCATCTGCTCCAGTCCTCCCGTTCTGCCTCCACCAGTGTATCCCACCTTATAGATGTTTCTCTTGCTCTGTGAAACTGAGTTCACCTCCTGAAGGACTTCTGACCATTGATGTTCAATGATCAGGCTGTGAACACTGTGCTGTTTTGGAGACAGAATTTGAAATGTGATCATTTTTAAAATGCCGAGTTACTTGTGGTTCCTGCCTTTTAACCTAAATTACATAGCACTTGTGATTTTTTTTTTTTTTCTTTCTTAGATTTAAAAGTATATTTCTTTGGTTGTCTTATGGAGAGACCTCTGCAGTGTAACAAAGAGGAGACAGGCTGGTTGCATAAAGGCAATGAAACTGTTCATTTGACAAAATTTTGACAGATCTAGAAAGCACAAAATTTTGGGCAAGAATGAAATAATTTTGCCTTTCTTGGTTGACTGTGCTTCAGTTCTTGTGATCTTGGGTGGCATCTGCAACAAACGAGAATCTGGTGAGTTTTACATTGAGTTCTGAAATACTTTCTTTAAAAAAGGGAGTACTGATCCTTTAGAACAAATAGGCTTCTCTTAAAGAAGTCCTTAGCTGGATTAGTGGATGCACAACTGGTGAGAGAATAATACATCTGAGAAAATGCTTGAGCTGGGCTGAGAATCGCTGTCAGTCCAAACCACACTTGGCTGTTAGACACTCATTTCTGCAGCTCATTTGCTGCTAACTAGAAAGTCTCACCTCTGTGCTCGCTTTAACTTCGTGCAAGAGTTGTCTGGTTGATCTCCATGAGATTATCTCCAAGAGTAAAGCCCAACCTGCTCATACATCTCTGCGGACCTGGGGCTTTATTTTGTATCCACTGGGGCTCTGTGGGTCTTCTCCATGGGAGCGCTCTTGCTGTGTTGGTTGTGACAGCGGAGCTCTACTCCGTGTCACCCGTGTATAGCAGGGTTAGGTTTTAATGTTGTTTTTTTCTAGGCATTATGTTAATACCATTGTTATCTAATTAGCATCTGTCGTACTTTTGTATATGACATTGGATGGGCAAGTGTAAATGAAATGGACTCTGAACGTTTTATGAGGTGTTACTGTGAAACTGCTTCACTCATCATTACTTAAAAGCCAGAGATTTGGCCTTGAGTATTACATCATGTGAAAACCAGTAGACGAAAATGGTGATCAATTTTTTATTATAATAAAGTTTTAATATGAGGCATTTTTAGATATGTGTCATGAATATATGAGTCATGTATTTCACACCAAACCAAACCTATTATGATTATATTTCTACTTCAAGGGGTTTTCAGTATTTAAATACTAAATTTAATTCTATGGTTAAAAATGATTCATATTCAAATCTATTTTTATGCTTTATAATTAAATAAGAAAATATTGCTTGTACCTACACTTTTACTATCCTGGGTTGTATTATAATTATTTCTTTAATTTGACCCATAAAAACAGTCGATTTCTTCATTAGTAAATTACAAGGATATCCCAACAGAAAAATGAGTTTTGAAGGTGTCTTACCATATCTAATGGGAATTTCAGTTTGGGATTTTCTCATTTCTTTCATTTGTTCCTTTTGTAAAACATGAAGATACTTTCTAGGTAAATTAATCCCTTCAAAGGAGCAAAATAACTTCCTTTTTGGAAAGGGTTATTAGAGACTTATTCTTTTTAATCTTAAATACCACTTGTGTTAGGCTGAACAATGCAGGAAGAAATTACACTAGTTTGAAAAAAAGAAAAAAAAGAATGATTACCAACTGAAGCCAAGTATATTACAATTATGTGATCATGGAGAAGTGAGCTTTCTACTGGGAAAAACGTGATCTAGATTCCCATGAAATTTCTAAGTTTAAGTATTTTTGTAAATTAGGTTGTTCCTAGTTAAACAGGTGGCTTTAAAGGCTGGTTTCACTGTTGTTTTAATCATAGTTTAGTTACCATGGAGAAATATGCAAGTTAGCATTTATACACAGAAGTGAAATTTATGCTGCATAGATAATAGCCTAAATTTAGCATGACTTAAGTTTACCACTTCCTTAAGAAAAAAGATATACATGTTTTATTATTATACTATCACGCTATCAAGAAGTTAATTTCTTTAAAATATTTTAAGATTTAAAAGTCAAATTTTTTTGTCCTGAAATGAACACTGTTTTCTCATTCTTTGAGCTCTAGCTTGAATTTGTTTCTTTTCCCTCTCATTTTTTTGGTTGAATCCTCAGTTTTTGGTTTTAGATGAGTTCAGCACATGGTGTAGAGCTGGTTTTAATTGTGCAACTCGTGCGCTGCAGTTCAACGAGGGACTGAGCAGGCGGGAGATCTTTGTTGTATAATTTATTGAGGCATTTCAGCTGTATGACCGGAGTTTATCAGAATGCAGATTTCTGTTACTGAACTGAGACAATGCTGGGAGAGGGAAGAAAGTGGCGAGAAATCATAACATCGTATCTTGGAGAATAGAGCCTGTCCTGGCTTGTGAGCAAGTGGAGGTGCTGGGTGTCTTTGGCTGACCCGGAGAGCTTTTTCCTCTCACCCGGCTGCCCTTCCTAATTTAACATTTATTTTTTCGCCCTGTATTTTTAAGTTTGACAGTCCTGTCCGTAGGACCTCGTAGCGGAGTGAAGTTTTCAAGGACAAATGTAGTAAGAGTAGCATGATCCAAGAGGAGGTCCCCCAGCACACCGAGTGCAGCAGATCCCTTTCAACACCAGCTGTTCTCACAGTTATAGATTGCTGCAGTGAAATTTTCTTAATATAATTCAGGAAGCTCTAGAGAATTCTCCAAAACAACTGTGCCAACAAGGAAAATGTTGAATTTTTCATCAGCTGCCCAACACTGAGAGTTAGTGGGCAATCCGTTCATTCATGACCAGATGTTCAGTAGTAATGCTCTGCAGTTAACTTGAACCTTGTGGCCCGTTTGCCGGCGGCTGCAAGGACGTTGGCAGCAGCCCGGCGCTGGAGGATTGTGGCCTGAGAAGGTGTGAGATCCCCCTGCGTGTCCGTGGCTGCCCGGTTTTCCACCAGCATCCAGACAAGGTAGGGAGTGATGGAGGAGAGAGACACAGCATCAATCATCGCACGGGCCTGGCGAGATGCGTCTTTATTTTGCGGCTCTGTTATCAGAGGAGAGCTGACAAATTTGTATCTTTCCTCCTTCTAAAGGAAAGACTGGCTTTTTCTTTCTGTGCACGAGGGCTAATGCTTAATGCTGTGTGTCAGAACTTTTTTTCCTCTCCTTTTTTGTGGCAAAATGATGGGAAGGCAAGTGCTAACTTTGCTCAGCTGTGTGTGCGTGGTGAGGCGGGTGAGGTCAGGGTGGTGGTAACTCCACGTCAGCCCCGTCTTGAGCTCAGCTGAAGCACGGGAGTTGACTCCTGAGTAGACTTGTCCTTTCGCTCAAGCTCATGGTTTCTTTCATAAAGATGCATTTATGCCTTGTGCCATTTCAGTGTGTTGTGTTAGGCACTAGTACACAGAAAAAAATAGTATTGAGTAGGAGTTCTGGAATAAACAGTGTGATTTTCTACTTTGAAAAGGATTCTTCCTTTAAATGATTAACTGTGTTTGATTCTGGGTATGCCAGCTGGCTAGAAGAGGGAAGGCAGGATTTGATAATGTTTAGTTTTTCCTTAGATGTTACAAGAATCTTAATTCCTTCCTACATTGTATTTCAAAATAATATAACTATTGATTTCAAAGTGGAATTGTCGATGAAACTGCTATTATCTTACACTGTCACAATAGCCGCACTTTCTCAGGTTTCTTTTATGAGCAAGGGGAAAAATCCCTTTCTGTAAATGTGAGAGTTCAGGCTTTTAACTTTCAGGCATACTTTGGAGGAGGAAAAATCTCTCATATATGTGTTTTTGAAAATAACAGCGCTTCTAATACTGTGTGCAGCAGACAGGCCAGATGGGGATGCCACTGCCTGCACTCACCCAAAGAAACAGCTTTGCACAATTACTCGTGTGAGTAAATGCACACCCGTCTTGTGTAACAGTGGTGTGACGGTCACCGGCCGTGGTAGGACACACATCTCACTGTCATCTTTGTAACTGCTGAGCCCTCCCAGTAATTATGTTTGCTTTGGCACGGGATTCTGGCTCTAATTTGTCAAGTTGCAGCGAAACCCTCCCTTTGCATTTCCTGCTCAGGGAGAGGAACCTCGGTGCATATTGTGTTCAGCCCTGGAAATTCATCTTTATTGTGCTTATGAAGTTGAGCTTGACCTGTCCTTTTAAAAGGGCAGGGGAAAGTTTTGCAAAGAAGGCCCCCAGGCTTGTCCACTTGGAAACAGCAACAAGAAAATACCCTAAAAATACCCTAAACTATAAAATAGAGGATTAAGATGAGGGTAAAAAAAAAAGGTTCATTTCTCTCTCATCCTTTTTTTTTTTTTTTTTTAAAGGAAGGATGGCAGAATAATAGTCTTGTTTCCATTGATGATAACTTGCTGATAGAAAAATGAGAACAAGTTTACAGTAGCTTTGACATTAGTTACCTTTATTCAGCATGCTCCAGCTGCATTGAGCCCTCAGGAAGCCTTCACCGTGCACACAGTTTGTTCTTGGGTGTGAAAGCAAACAGTATTTGAGTTGGCAGTAACTTCCCTTTTAGAGAAGTTTGCTGCCTCGGCAAGAAACCGCAGCGTGAGCTTTCTGCTGTTGAATGTTTCCACTGGCAGGATGGCCTTTTTCCACATTTCCTTGGTTTAAGGAAACAGATTTTGAACTTTTTTTTTTAAGACGAAATGCCAACATTTAACAGCTGGAGTTTGTATGTAATTTATGGTTTTTACTTTATGCTTTTTCAGAGGTATAAAAATTAAAAATCTGCAATTATCCTGAAGTTAGGCGAGTTATTTCAAAAGAGTGGTTAAAAAGTCGAACCTCTGTTATGAGGATTTCAATAAAGTCATTGTTATCTAAACAGTTATTCTTAATTACTCCCTTTAATGACTTTTAATTGTTATAATTCACTTACGTTATTATGCCTACTATATAGGTGATATTTAAGGAAGTCCTTTGATTAAGGAAGAGTTTGTGCAGTTGAAGCACTTTATATATTTTTTTTTAAAATCATTCTTGCATGCAGGCTTGTTAATTGTCCCTCTGCTATGTGAATCTTCCCACTGTGGCAACTCCTTTTGGAATATCAACACAGGTACAGCAGACGGAGGCTCCAAAGCTGCCCCTTGCCAAGTTGCTACTCACTAGCAAGAAGGGCTCTTAAACCTGGCAATAAATACATCCAGATGCTGAACGGACCCGGATTCACCTCCGTTTGCTCCCTTTTGGGATGGCCTCTTTTCTTCTGGGCTGAAATTCAGTGTACACTCCTCAGACTTAAAAAATGCGTCGTATTGGCTACAAATTTCAGATCCCAGCCTCAGCAGCTAGAATTAGAAACAGATCAAATGCAGGAAATTAATGCAGTCAGCCAATAAATTATGGAGCAGCAGTTGCCACAAGTACTGTGGTATTTGTGCTCTGTCAGTTCAGGGATACTCGTGTTTTGCTGAACATCACTCAGCTAACATCTGTATAAACACTGAGAATGCAGTGCGGATCTTTAAAAAGCAGATCAGCCCCAAGGAGGCTTTGCTGAAGGAGTTTCCCTGGTTTCATAAGCTGGAAAAAGAGGGGAGGGGGGAAAGGGAGGGGAAACGAGAAAGTAAATACATTATGTACAATGCTGTTCATATTCAAATCACTTAATTTGTATTTTAGATTTAGGGGCAAAAATATGTTGTAATGATGAACAGCAGCGTTTGAGAAATGTGTATTTTTTATTTTCAGAGACAGTAGCCGTTTGTCATTTTTATCTGTGCGACTTGTAGACTTGATTAGATTTATTATGTATGCTGCATGTTTATGGCGTTTTTATTGTATGCTGTTAATTTGTTGTAACTGCCGCCACTTTCTTGCCAAGGACCCCTTGAAAGCAAGTATGTGTCAACAGTTACCTTCCAGTTTAATAAACTTAATGCTACTTCTCTTAAGTTCGGTGAGGCCCTGGTTGTGCGTGTGCAGGCTGAGCTTTTTAACTCTGTTGTAGCCGGAGAAAGTTGATGCAACTGGAGCACAACCCTGCAGGATGTGTGTTTGAAGTTAAAACACTGGCTTGCATTATCTTTATGTTTTAAACTTAAAAAGCAACAGTTGCCTACAGTCATGGTCACTGTAGTTTATGGCAGAGAGAGGAAGGGGGAAGAAAAATCTCATACTTGTTTTAAGTGAGCAAGTCAACTGGCTTTTAAAATCAAATATAAAATGCCTTTTAAATATGATGCTAATGGTGAAAAAATAAGATTATACCTTGTAATATTTTTGAAACTGAGAAACATTGATAAATTATCCCAACAGGATTAAAATGTAGCTATTGGTAATAAAGCTGAACATATTTATATGGTCAGGATTAAGTAGATGAGGCTTAATTTTCTGGGAAAGATGCAAAGACAAAAATAATCCTGAGGGGAAAAAAAATAACATGCTGTGGGATATATATTTAAGGCACAACTGGAGGTAGAATTGAAACAATGGATTAAAGGCTCTTCATGGTAAAATAATGAGTAAAGTTGATACATTTCAGTTTCATTCTCTTTAATTTATTTGAGTTTATTATTACCTGCCGACAAATCTCAGTGATGATGCTTATTCTGTGAGGTCAGCTGTGTTATTAACTTTCTCAATAACGAGGCAGAAGCATGTTCTGGAGAAAGAGCAAGGGCTCTTCAAGTAAATGGGAACTGCTGTATACCACTCTTTTTTGTTGCGGCCATGGGAGTGTGGTTCGCAAGGCTACGATACAGAGTGATGCGTGATGTGTAGCCCTCAAGAAGGAGCTGCTCTCATGAGGCAAGAGGCACTTGTAGCCATAAGCACACTTGCTGTTGAGCGTTGAGATTTGGTAGGACCAGATTTGTCAACTGGCAAATTTTAATGTCCGCAAAAGACAGCGCAGTATTGGTGTGTACAGCCACAACGTCCTTTCAAACTTGCAGATTGTGTCTTGTCCTGCAAGAGCCCTACGTTGAAGTTCTTCTTTCTTGGAAAGGTCATGCAAGTTTTGCTTTTTGACGTTGATGAACCCTGCCTGTTTTCACTGTTCATATCTAAAGACCGGTTTGCTCCATGGTGCCATACGAGGCAAACTGAGGTTTTGTTCAGCTCCCTTCATTTGTGGTGTGAACTGGATTTTGTTAGCTCTGCCCATGTTTTGTCTTGGCATTATTGTATTCACCTCCTGTTCCACCTTGCCCATCACCATGTGCATATTTCATGTTGTACGGGTTGCCCATATACGTACCTGGAAATAGCACCTGCTTTTTCCAGAGTCGCAGCACTACCGAGGGAGATTCCTGATTTGTAATCCTGGTTATATTAAAAGCAATATAATGCTGATGGGCAATGTAGTGTGGATTCAGAAAGAGAAAAACCCTCACTGAGTGATTTTGAAATGCGTTAAAAATATCCCATATTGCTAATATGTACATTTGCACTAGCATGCATGTGTGTGTGCACCCATGCCTTCTGCCACACTTTGCTTAAGTTTTCTGCACTTCTGTATGAAGGGTGGAATTTTGCCTGTGACGGTGTAGAAAATTGTCTCTTTTTTTTTTTTTTTAGCAATAGTTGTAATTCTGATAATTCTACGTGCTCTTCTTGGGCATTGTTCAAGATGTGTTCTGCATTTATAGTATGGGTGAGATTCCTTGGTGTGCTTTGAATCAACGTGTAAACAGAAACACAATTCGTTGACTAAAGAGATTGCAAGAAATAGTTTATCTGAAGAGGGGATGTTCCCAGTGGGATGAGAGGACCGGAGTCTGTGCTCAGCTTTAAAACATCAGGCTATATTGTTTCTCTCTCTTCCCTCATATGTACAGAGGAGAGGGGGCCTGACTTTGTACTTAATTCATTTGTATTGCAGTAGAAAAAAATACTTACTCAGTTCTGTGATTGCTTCTCCAAATAAGTTGTATTTTATGTATAGGTGACTTGTTGCATACCTGGCTTCTTCTGCATTTAATTCCATGATTTATGTTGGCAGGAATGTTGAGTCTTTAGAAACACCAAGTTGTACAGGGTCCAATCCAGAGCCCACTGGATGGAGGGAATTAAAATGCCACCTTGCACTTTGTGGGCCGGTGATCAAGCCTGTGCAGTTTAAAATGGCTTTTTGCTCTTGGGTTCATCGCGTGAATCCCGAAGGGACGGTTCCTCCTCCCGAGCTCCGTCCCTGTGCCTCGGTGAGGCATCTCTCCATTCCCTGGTGCCAGACCCTGCCAGAGGCTGATCCTCTGCTTCCTGAGATGTTACCCTGCCCAACCAAACCCAGGACAGATAAACCGAGAAAATAGGTCTCCTGTAAAACATGCAACTAACAAACATTGTTTTGTTTAGTGCTTCCCCACCCTCATGTTTAATTGTATAAATTAAATGTCGCGTCAGTCTGCCTGAGGTGTTGGCATCCTATTCAAATTTCAATTACCACTATTAAAGTGTATTTATGCAGTGCGCAAATATAGGGAGAACATATTTACAGCAATCTTTTATTGCTAGTTATGTCCTAGAAAAATAACACTGAAGTGCTGAATCGCTAAGTTTAAGCAGGTTTTAAGTTGAAGGAAAATTTCTTTTCTCGGGTGATACAAGTCCTAGGCAGAACGAAACAGCAATGAATTGTATCACTGCCCAGCTCATGTCTGGGTGACTGTATAGCAGTAGTAATATATTGTTACTGGAACCACCTAAATAATTAATTGTAAGAAAACAACGTAGTTAAAGCTCAGGAGGGGAGCAAAGGGGAAAGGTGCAAGACTGAATTTTCTCATTGACTGAAAACACCATTTGCAGTGATTTACCAAAACTCTCTTTAGCTGCTGTTAGGAAGAATATAATTGAACTGAGGCTGAAATTGTACTTCTGAAAGAATAAGCTTTTCTGTATATCAAGCATTTCATACAGTAACACAATGCTGTACTTGATGAATAATTAAAGTACCAAAAAAAATTTCTCCATGTGTTACTTAATTACATGTGTGAAGCATTTTTACCATTATGAAAAAAATTTGAGGAATTTTGTTTTCATCTGTGCTCATTATTAGAGAGGCTCTTTCTCTAAAATACAAAGTGTTGTGGAGCTCCATGAACAACTTGTTGCTTTTCAGGGTTGCCCTGCAAGACCCATGAAATGTCAGTGACAGATTCAAGTGAGGAGGTGTTTTGTTTTTTGTTTTGTGCAGTGTTTTTTTGTTGTTTGGGTTATTTTTGTTGTTGTGGGGTTTTTCTTACTTGTTTTGGGGTTGGTTTTTTTTTTAGTCTAATGCAACGGGTAAAATATTTAAGAGGAGGAGAGAGTGCAAATGGTATTTCTACTTCCTTGTGGATACAAGACAGGGTTTGTGAGAGGATTAGAACATTTCAGTATTTCATATAATGAGAAAATAGTGCTAATTTTTAGATTTATGTGAGTGTGTATATGAACTTTCAAAGTTGCAGCTGCTTTAAAGTATTCTTTTCTTCCTTACTCTTTTACATGAAGGAGTTTTAATTAAGTTTTTAAAATCGTGCTTACATAGAAGCTGTTACAGCTTGCCTCTTTAAGCTACTTTGGACCCACCATCCAATGAGCTCCTGATGTTCTTGAGGCTTTTGCACCAGTAGTGCGGGTGCATCTGGACCAGAGGTGGGTTTTGACATTATCTCCTGCAGCCTGGACTTGCGATTGCTGTAAGTGACTAGAATGTCAGGGAGTTGTGGGAAGCTCAGATTCACCAGCATGGCTGTTTTACAGGTGTCCTGTAATTGCTGGGTGTTTGTTTCTCTTGTGACAGGAGCGTGGGCTGGGAAGGGTCTTTCAACTCATGCCATCCCAGCCCCTCGTCGTGTTCCTGTCTCCAGTGCTGCTGCACCTGGATGGCTTTCCCTGTCCAAGTAAGAGGTTGGCAGCTGCTCTGCTCAGCCAAGAGCCAGGACTTGTAACCTGTTGAATCGTTCGAATGTGTATCCCTCACAGAAAACACTCTTTCTCTTTCCTTATTTTTTTTTTTAACCCAGTTCAGTCAAATGTCAGGTTTTGTTTCTCACCTCCACATAATAAAATCAAAACTATTAGTAATAAAAGAACCTAGAAGGGAGAGGTTTTTCCTTCTGTCTGTCACTTAACACTTGAGTGTGAAAGGAGCTGGTGTCACGTTTCTCCTGGCGGGTGCCTCGCTGGGTTCTGGGAGTGAGGAAGAGGAGGGTATGCGAGGGGGGACACCCTGGATGGAGCTTGGTCATGTTGATGAGACCCAGTGGTGATGTCCATTGGTTCGTTGGGCAGAGGGGTTTGTCTGTGTCACCAGATGCACCTGGGAGCTGGGAAATGAGCCCCTCTGGTGCCCCACCACTGTGACCGATGATGCCCTAAACAAGAACTCTGTTGTGAAACAGGTAAAGAAACCACTGGAATATCAACCATGTGAATTTCTTTAGCTCTTCCTCTCATGAGTGTATATGTCCCAATGTGAGTCTTGTCCTCCATAGCAGAGGAATGAGTGCTATGAACTGGGTTGCATCTGGTTGAAAAGAAGTAGGTTAATGTTCTCCTAAAGGGTTCTTTGTCAACCTTATTTAATACTTATAATACTTATTAATACTTATTTAAATTTATTTGAATTAAGAATGGGAGTTGATTTGTTTAGTTTTGGTAATCTGTACTAGTCATCACCCAAGCCTGCATTTATTTTGGGAGGATTTAAGACATTTCCTGGTGTATGTAGTGATTACTGCAATGGAAATACCTCTAGTGCAGGGGCAGAGCTGCTTAAAAATACCATCAGGCAGCAGGTCCTTGCTGCATTTCCAAGGGTAATGCCATCTTCTTTGGCAATGAAGATGATTGCAGTATGGTGTCTGGGTTTTCTTGTTAAAAGGCTACTGAGAATACGGTCCATAAGAGTAAGGATAGGAAATTCTTAAATGTGGCATTATGGATTGGATACTTTTGCTTCTAAATCACTTGGCCTGGGTATGTGGATGCTTGTGTTGCTTTCTTATTCTTTGCTAGTGCCTCTGTGCAAACAGATTTACATTGTATTTGGGATTATTTCAAACTGTAAACTGTTTAGGACATTTTAATATGAAAGCAAGAGTACTATAAATATGAGCTGAAACAGGTACTAATCTTGGTGTTTGAGAACTCAGAGAAGTCCTTAGTATAACCACTGAAAGTTTCTGGTTTGTTTCTGGGCACTTTAGCCAAGAATGTGTTTTTATTTTCCATAAGCCCAAGTACATGGTCTGAATGTATTCTGTTCTTAGGGGTATTTTTGCTATTTAATGCTAATAATATTTACTTTGTTCCTGTTAGTTTGTATTTAGTTTCACACATGGGTCTTTGAATATTTCTTTACATCATTGCATGCCCAGATGGCTTCATCTAGAGAGAAAGTCACCAGAGCATTTAAAATGATTGGAAATTTTCAAGCATCTTCTCAGTGATGCTACTGGTTTTCATTTTCCAAGAGCAGTGCAATCCTTCATTCCTGGTTGATATCCCTGACACATTGGAGGAGAATTTCTGAAAAGAAGACAGTTTTCAAGGATATTTTATTCTTGAGCTGTAAGCAAACATTGACATCAGCGTTTTTAGCTGAGCTGTTAAAGATCTCTATGAGGTTTTGTCCTGCTCCTGGAAGATGTTGCACATTTTCTTTCCTTAGTTTTTGGAGTTCTCTGGTCCTGATAGAGAACGTCTGTTTGGGCAGGAGCATAGTTGAAGCTGAGGGTCAGTCCATACGCTTTCTAGAAGACAGAATATGCACAGTCGGGAGTTTTCCATCTCTTCCTTTTATTTATACGCGGTACGGTTTGCTAAGCAGACACATGTTTTAACGACAGCGGACTAAATTTACACATTGTACAGTGGTATTTTGCCACATTAATTACCTTGTCAAATGTAATAGGTAATTACCACATCAAATCACCTTCATATGTTATATGGAGGCATAACTTGCTAAATTATTTAAAAAAACAAACAAACAAAATCCCAGAAGCCCAAGGGCAACATCACCACAAACCTCTCTCTTTCTCTTCTAAAATAAAACGCTTTTGTGTGTGAAGGCAGGAGGTTCGCTCACCTCAGCCAGCGTCTGCTTTGGCTTGTGGGTGTTTCTCCTGGGGCTGGTCACTAGGAACCCCGTGCCC
The DNA here is from genome assembly GCF_963082525.1 of Nesoenas mayeri. NCBI lineage: Eukaryota > Metazoa > Chordata > Aves > Columbiformes > Columbidae > Nesoenas > Nesoenas mayeri. The sequence continues at coordinate 14,571,457 of NC_137560.1, forward strand.
TCGCCGCTGGGCTGTAGCCTGCCCGCTGTCTTTCTTGGGGAAAACTAAAAAGCAGAAGAGTTTTGTCAGGGAGGGGAGACCCTCTAGTCTAACTTCTGATCCTCTTGGGGAATCGATGTTTTGACTCTTACTGCAAATGTATTTGGTGTCTTTTGTCTGGTGGTGACCAAAGTAGGATGAGAAGAGCTGGCAAAGGGAGGTGATGTCTTTTGAAAAGGCATCAGGAAGATATAATAATGCTTTTAACAATATCTCTTTCTCTTATATACTTCACGCATACATACACTTTAGTCCTTTTTTTCTCCAGGGTATCCCTGTGGGATTTCACAGGACCAGTAATTCCTTTCTTTGTAGCTTGCTTGTTCGGATCAAGCAGACCTTCCAGCTCTCTTTTGTCTCGTTGCCATCTTGCAGTTGTGCTTTGCCTCCTCCACCAGGCTGTGATCCGGCAGCTGGTGCTGGAAGGACAGGCCCAGGGCTGTGAGCGATTGCTCATTGTTTGGATCAGTGCAGTGAAACCATTACTTACTTTATTTTCCCTAGCGATTTGTGCCTAGCCTGAAACTAGTCTTTTGAGTTGATTCATACACAGATTTTTGCCCAGTCTAGGCCACGCTGGAAGGAGCACTTCTTCCATATGACCAACCGTAATACGCTGAGGAAGAAAAATAGTAAACTTTGGTTATTCTTTCATATCCAATAGTTAGCTAAATGGCATCTCTGATAAACCACTGCAGTGAATTTGTGAAACTAGCTTAGTGTTTTAATGTGCGTGTACCAAGGAGGTACCCACAGGGGCCAACAGCTGAGTGATGCAAGTCCTTGTCTCTTCAGAAAAGGAAGGTGGGGGAAGCGGGGAAAGCTGCTTTAAAGTGCAGCCCTTAAAGTTGTGAGTGAGTAGAGAGACGTGGAGGGTTGAACTAGAGAGGGCCTTTCCCAAACCATGTATTTACTTGGATCCTGATTAATTATGGTCCTGACATTGCTCGTACCAACCCATACAACTTCATCAGTTTCAAAGACCTAAGTCCCAGTCTGTTCACTTGTGTTTCATAAAGTTCAGTTAGCAGCTCACTTTGCAGACAAGATACAATCCTTAAGATACTTCTCCCTTGGCCTCTTAGAGGGCTAAGGAGGGTCTTCAGGGTGAGTTGGTAGGATGAGCAGGTCACAGAGAGCCCGTGCCTAGGGAGCCATGCTGTGGTGATCCAGCCATCTCCTGTGGATACCTTGCCAGAGTACCAGGTTTGTGATCTCAGTCCTTCCTGAGAGCCGCTCCTTGTCCTGACAGGGGGTGAGTCTCTCCTGTTCATGCTTGCGTAGGGAACGGCTTCCTTCGTGCCTCACCTACCTCTGAGTCATCTTCAGAGGCAAAGAGATGGCAGGGAAAGGAGGGGACTTCCTCACTGGTGCTCCTGGCTGCCCGGGCTGGCCTGGCACCCTCACCGCACCTTCTCTCCCCATCGTCTGCTGGGCTGTGCCATCCTCCAGCTGCAGACCCAGGGCAACAGCAGGAGGGCTCCTGCCTCCTTTTCTGAAGTTGTGGGTGAATTTTTTATATATATATTTTTTAAATTGTCTGGTGGTTGCTGCTTCCTCTTGCCCAAGATTTCTTAGCCAGCGCTCAGGGAGAACTTGCCTTAAACGGGAAGTGTAACTGAATCCATTGCAAATTAGCAGTTAAACTGACAGAAGGACGTTAGAGTTTTTAGTTGTTGCGTTTTGAAGTTGGCCAAGTCATGCTGTGGATATAAAAGGATCGTTCTTCACACTCCAGGATGCTGGGCGAGGAGGCTCCTGCAGTGTGTCCACACAACGTGGCTGAACGTGGCATAATCTGGTTTGAAATAAACTTGCTGGTTCTCTTCTCCATCTGAATTAATACTGGGTGTTTATGAGAACAGAGTGCAAAATGCATCATGTCTTCATTTTTCCAACAGCTGGCACGTGAAGATGCTGTTGTTTAGGAGAAGGCCACTCACCAATCCATCCCCAGCCATGTGGAAAATGTTAGCGGTGCCGTATCTTGGATACAGTACCTCTATTTTCCAAAGAGATGAAGGCTGTTAAGTGTATTTTTCTGTGGGAGCTGAGCCTTCGTTTATGAATCTGGGATCTTTTCTTTCCTGCTGGGTGCTGACTGAGGTATTTCTGGGGTAGGTGCCAGGGTTGTTCTCTCGCTAATGATTCATGTGCCCCTCGCATGTTGCGCTGCAAAATGACATGTAGCAGCGTGTACCCAGTATTTACGTTACATCGGTTTGGCTCTCCAAACATGTACTTTCGCTTTCATCTCGGAAGTTGTGCCACCCTGTTACAGATTCGCAGTGTTGCAGTTGGTAAAAGCTATTCACAAATTGATTTCTGGAATATTTGGGTCTATGAGCGCAGTGCCCAGTGCTCTGCTGTGTCATGGTTTCTATGTAGGTGGCATGTGCTGCTGCAGTGCTTTGTGGAGGGACCCTGGTGCTGGGCAGAGGGGACACTTGGGTTCTCTGCTCTGACCGTGGTGGGCACGACCTGCACAGCGACCCCTTCCCTATTGTCCCCCATGAAAACGGGGTGATGAACGCGAGAGCTGTAGGCATCAGCCTCCACGTAAATGAAACCCCTTCTAAATACAGGTGGTTGTCTGGGTGATAAGCAGCTGATGAGCAGCCAGGAGGGCGAAGGCAGGGGAAGGATGGGCTGGGGTTCAGCCCTGAGCCCCCTCGGGGCTGTGCCGCGGGTCCCCCCAACTGTCCACGGCCAATATGTTCCGAACAGAGCTGTGGCTTTTCCAGCGTGAGAGGAGAGACCACTGATTGAATTCCTGTAGACCACTAGAGAGCTATTAACCGGTAATGGCTTTCAAACTGTCCTGGGGTGGTAGTGGAGTGCGTGTCTCCTTCACCTTTGTGTATAACACTTTCGAGTTTATTACGTTTTTCTAAATGACTCAGTAGCGTGTGCTAGGCTTTGGGTGGCCCACTTGAAACGCTCTTAGAAGGGTTTGCTTTTCAGAAAGAGAGAAGTGTTATCCTTAGAAATTCAGACTCTTTTACAGAGCACTAACATATCTTCAGTCTGTATATTTAACATATGACATACACCGGTAGGTCTGTTGCCCTCTTTGTGGGCTGCAATTCTGCTTTGCTGCAGAGGATTTTGAAAATTAAAGAATTGTAAATACAGGGTAGATATAAAGCTTCAGTACACTCTGTAGTCTGTGCTGGCTCAGGACCTGAAGTGAGGAATAGATGTAGATTCTGGAAAATACCGCTTCACTTTTCATATACTTTTTCTACATCCAGACCGTTCAGTGATATCTGAAGTTCTTATGAGCTTTCAAAGTTCATATTGAGGAATTATTTCTAACAATATAATCTAGAAGGAACAGACACTTTTTTCACAACCTGTGATTTGCCTGGTACAAGTTCTAGAAAATGTCATTTCTTTTAAGAGAAAGAAAATACCTTTCAAGCCACCCTTTGTCCACAGAATTTATGTCCTGGCTGATGCAGATAGTAAAACCCCATGAAGATGTATATGTTGTTTAAGAAGTGCTATTAAAAATTAATCCTATTTTCTATTCTTCTGGTGTAAATAAATGACCAAAAAAAGCCAGCTTGAAACCAAAATGGCCACTTTCTGAGTTTTATGCAGAATAAAAGGCTGTTTATCCTTTCTGCTTTATTTTAAGCTGTGATTTTACTATTCAAGAAACAAATTCTAATCAGCCACCGTATCAGACAAATGGGAGCTTTAGTGAGTGGTTTGTATGTTGGAAGGGAGCACTAAGATTCTCATTATAGTGCATGTCTGAATAATTAGTAGGACCACTCTGCACTTTTTTTTGGCAATGAGAAGAAACTTGCTTTTTACTGCAGCGACAGGCTGACAGGAGCATCTAACAGTTCGGTCATTAGTGTGTGCCTGCCATCAATGTCATGTTACGGTGTCAAATTAGTTCGTGCCCCCTCTGGAGCCAAAGCTGGACCTGCAAATTATCCTCCTACATACCAGGAAACCGTGTTTGCTAAACCTCACATCAAATAGGAACAAATGATTAACATGGCTCATAAATTAACTAGTTTACAGGCTTATAACTTTTTACAAGTAGATAATAAAGACAGAAGTTTTAGGACTGCGTTGGGCTTAGTTCAAAACTGTGATGCTTTTGTTTTCGTGGTTTGTTTTTGGTTTTTTCCTCCTTTGCTCGTTTATTGTATGTAGGTTTGCTTTTGTCTTATGGGAGAGAAAAATTGTATACAGCCGAGGAAATAATGTTTAGAAAATCTAGTGTCCTAAAGGAAGCAAATGTAAATCCACTGAAAACAATATAATTAAGTTTGTTATCTCATTGCCCGATAAGTCGCTGACAATAGTCTTTCTTCTTGTAGTGGCAGTTGTTCATTAATGAGTTCACCAATTAAGTTTGAAAGATTACAGCCTTTGCCAAGAGGATTTATCTGTTAAAAGCATTATATTTTTTGTGATACATTCTTACCATATTGTAAGCCTCTTTGTTAAAGAGGTATAAGACTACCTCTTAAACACATTAAATCCTATTATAGGCCCAAAAATAATTTTACAATCTGTTTACACATTAGCATCCACAAAACTGTAACAAATCTGTCCAGAGATGTCTGTTTTGAGAATAGGATGCTAACAGATAGTGCACTCTCTTGAAGCTGGATTGCCCTTGTGAAATGAGTGCTTTTTTGCTGCAGAATAATTGTTTTATAATGATTTATGACTATGGAAATAATATTCTTTTTATATCTCTGCCTTTAAAAATCTCTCCTCAGCTGATTTTTTTCAATGCAGAAATAGTACAGAATTTTTAGTGCTCTTTTACAGCCTTTGAATGTAAAACAAACGAAAAAGAGTAAGTTTTCTGCCTTCTATATATTGAAGTCTCATTCACCCACATGCAAGCTACTGCTACCTTTCTTTTGTACCTTCAAGGGGGTGAGTAAGCCTTGATATCAGAGATCAAATCAGCATTTTGGAAAGGGCCTAGCATGCAAAAACATGAAAAATCTATCTGTTCATAAGAAAATGTCTGAAAATGCCAGAGGTTATGCTCAGTTTATCTGTCAGCAAATTTAAGTAGGTGGTAGTCAAGTTAGTAAATACTTTACTAATATTGTAACTGTAAGGAAGCACGACTGCAGCCTCAGCATCCTGACCCGTGTATGTTTTAATGACTTTGCTAGGGAAACACACACTACATTGCAGATTAGCAATAATGCTTAAAATGCAAGTAATTTCTGCAAGAAGGTTTGCTTGTACACAGTCATACTGAAAAAAGGAGAGACTTCTTTAGTTAATCCTGAGAAAGACAACTTTTTGTTCTTGATTATATATCCAGTTCTTTTGAACAAATCCTGTTCTGATGAATACCCATGTAAAACTGTTAACTTTATCAGGGATAATACTGTGACATTGATTTTTCTGAAGTTTCAGTGTCTCTGCTGTGTCCTCCCCTTCGCCACCCAGCGTGCTCATGGCAGTCTTTCACGTGTAGCTGAAGAAAGGGGGTGAGAGGCATTTCATACATCAAAATTGCCACAAAATCCGTTAATCTGAATTCCGTGTTGCCACCCGCCTGCAGACCCGCTCCTAGCCCAAAGCCAGTGGGTTTTTTTAAGCCAAATACTTCCATGCCATTTTGCCTCACCGTGCAGTTGGGGCCCCAGGCAGCACATTCCCCCTGGATGGTTTCCCAACTCCTCTTAGGAAATAGCCAGGCCAAGGTGAGGGTATTTGCTAATACAATTAACCAAACGCATTCTCTGTGTTCTCAGCTCAATCCTACCTTAACGATTCTCGTCACTTTCTTAAATATAAAGTGCCTGCCGTGACCCGATAGCTCAGAGCTGAACAGTTAATAAATGTGATGTATCCCCAAAGCATTGCTGCACCAGATGCCCAGCACCTCTCAATCCATAGGGCTGCCCCTGCTCTGGTAGCGGGAGCTCTGGTCCACATCACCTTGGAAAACTTAAACCTCCAAGGTTCCAGAAGCAGAGTTAAAGTTGGGACTTTGTATTCAACCAGCCACCTTATTGTGGTTTAGATATTACAGCTCTGGAAATAAGACCACCCACTACCTCACACATGCTGTGTGTGCTGCTGCCCTGCACGTGGCATTTAGAGAAATAATGAAATTATACCTGTGGGATGGTGCTACTCGGTGCCTGTTTAACAGGACAAAATTACACACCCAGTCGTGAAAAAGAAGCGTGAATTGAATATACCGTGAATTGCTTAATTGTTGAGAAAAACATAGGAGGTTTTGTTGCAGCTTTGGCCGTTGTCAGGATCAAACCTTGTGGTACTTCTCAAAGAAATTTATTGCTTTCTTTTGCCCTCTTTAGTGCAGTTGGTGCCTTGTGAGAAATGTTGCTGGATGTTTCTGTACATTTTTGATAACTGGAGGTTGATCTGGAGGCCGGTGGGGTTGTGCCCATCGCATCGGTGGCTGTTGAGCTGTGTCCCAAGTGACTCTCTTCAGTCTGCAATTTCTGAGGATGCTGCTGCAGTCCCAAATCAGACTTTGCCTTCAGTTCCAAACCCACTTAACTTCTGCTGTCTTTGCTCCGTTCCTTACCTTCACCCAACCACATAATTGCTTTATATTGCTTTAACACACCAATCTGTGAAACTGCTCCATTTTCTCAGTTATTGGGCTATTTTCCTTGTTCTTTTGCGATAGAAATCTTTAGAGATTGTGCTTTTTGCACAATAGCAGATTTATGTTTAAGGAGACTGGCAGTCCTTGGAGAATGTGAAGTCTCATGTCTTTATCCGCAGATGATGATACTGAAGAGAGGATTTCTAGTACCAGTAGGCTTGGAGGTAGGCATGTAAAAATGGTGCCGAAAGCCTGTTTGATCTAAGTATATGTATTCACAAGTGGAGAAGAAAAAATGCTGATTCTGATATTGAGCACTGCAGTCTGCTTTGTGTTCTAACCTAAGTGTAGCAAGCTGGCTTAAATCATCAAATATTTTTGAACTCTGCATGGAGGCGGATGTTGTCTTGCCGAGTGAAGGGAAAGCTGACATGCACTGGCATGCTCAGATCAGCCTTTATAGCACTGGATGAGGATCACATCACATTTAAATCACAACAGGACAAACCACCCAACCTTGCCTACCCTTGGGAGTGGGGAACACCCCTGGCACTTCCTTTTGGGGTGGGAAAGCTCCCTTCCAGATCCTTATCAGTACCTGGGACGTAACTTGGAAGCTTTAGTTAAGCTGAGTTAATCAAGTTTGTTTTCATTTTATGGTACATGTTGATGTGTTTGCAGTGACACCCTCTACCATTTTTTTTTCTTTCCGTGCTGTTTGAAAAGAAAAACTGAGACAACAATGTCCTGTTTGCAGTGAACAAGAGCTTTAGGGTACAGCATGGAAAATGAGTTATAATTCCTGTCTTGAGAAAAACATACAAATTTTGTGCTGTGATTTTTGGTACTGAATTATCAGGTTCTGGTTTTATTTGAGCAAAACACATATATTGCATAAGAATAAGTGTTATATTTATAAACACTTCCCTGGCTCTACAAGCTCTTGTTCACCTTAAAAAAAACCCTGTTCATGCTGCAATAAAAATACATGTATTTAATTCTTAAGCAGTGAGTTTGTGCATTTTGCTCCTAATTCACAAAGAAAGTTTAACTCAACAGAAACCCACGGTTCCTTTCAAGGCAGCTGCATGAATTTACTTAGAAAATACAAACTGGCATGAGCAATGAAGTCCTTAAGCCTGGAAAGGACTCTGCTCAGGATCCCTGTACAGGGATACCTCATTTGGAGATGTTACAGTGTGTACATGTGCATTTTCCTGTGCCGTCCTTTTGGTTTTCTTGGATGAGTTTTAACTCTCCCTTCAAAAAGTTAAAGATGCAGGAAATGTAGCAGAAACTTTGTGGGCAATGATGCTCTGTCCCAGGTTGAGCTGCAGGCAGGTGTGACTCCTAGTTACGTGGTGGAGAATTAATCCATTTGTTTGAAAACAGTATTTCTATGTGAACATCTACAGGGAGGGCTCAGGGCAACTCAGTAATGTTTGGGGTTTGCTGGCTGGTGCTGGTGTGGGCTTGGGAGCTCTGGGCAGAAGTCTGTGTTTCTGCTGGTGCTGACGCAGCCTGTGTGGGTCAGGATCAGGGCTGGACGTGACCCAGCTGCTTTTTCAGGGGCAGGGTGAGGGACAGGCACGTTCCGGACTGAACCCTTGTCTTCTCCATGCTCTCCAGCTGTGTTTGGGTAGGGTGACAGCAAAGCTGCAGGTGGGCATGAGGGGGGTGCTTTGTGCCACTGGCAAGCAGCATGGTGTCCTCAGGCAACAGGTGAGATCTGAGGTGACCGAGCAGCCCCTGCCCAGCTCCCCATGCTGACGGTTACACATTTTCCAAAGAGCTGGTAGCAAAACCTTCAGCTGCTGGCAAGCTTGTGTGCTGCCTTCACCACTAGCTTTGGTCTGACCACAGGCATGAAGAAAATGGAGGTCAGGGATGAGCCAACAGCTGGAGAAACCTTGGGTAATCCATCTGTAACCATGGGCAGGAGTGTGCTGCCCAGCATTTGTGAATTCATCTGCTTTGAAAACATCCTGAGTGTGACTGTACCTATATTAGTATGGTGATGTGCTTTCTAAGCCAAAGAGTTAGTGTGACCTTTGATGGGCTCAACTGAATGAGTACAGAGATGACAAAGAAGCAAACCCTCCCTGTTAAATCAAACATCTCAACTAAATAATCCTTCAGTGGGCATGCAGGGCTTGGACAGCCAGCAGCAAGGGAGCCTGTACCAAGAACTTCAGACTAACTTACTTTGGGTTAACCGGTATGACAAAATGATGAACGCTGAGGTTTTGTGATGCAGCAATTGCACAAATGTTGAAATGTTAATTGTGTGGGCTCGGCTGCCTCGGGCTGGACGTGCCGTCCCTCGTATACGGCTGTCCCAGCAGCTGCTGACCAAGGGACAGGAGCTTGGCAGAGGCAGCGTGGCTGTGGGGAGGAGCTGAACTATGTGCTCAAGGCTGTCTTGCCCCCTGGTAAAAATTGTTTCTAGCTTTCTTTTCTCTTCTTAGTGGGCTAACATACCCCAGGGCAATCTGTCGTTATTCTCCGGCTTGTGGGCATGACACTCTGCCCTCGTGTGCAACGTGCGTGGAGAAGCGGGGTTGTGTAGTCCCGTGTGTTTTGATCCCAGCGCCTTGGATTTGGAGGTGAACACCCAGGGACATGCAACAGTGCTGGGAGCAGGAGCTCATCTTCCCCATCGCTGCAGCAGGAACAGTGTTTTGGACGGAGATTAGAGGCCATCTGTGCAAGGGGCAAGTGCAATTTCATGTCAGCCATGTGAGATAGTGTTACATGGACTTTTGTGTAGGCTGCTGACTGTTCGCAGTTTACCCAAAGAGATGGAGGGGTGGAAGCAAACCTTGGGCCTCCTGATTTCTCTGCGCTTATTTCAACTGCAAGATCCCATTTCCCACCAATTTCACATGTATAAATGTGTGGGTTTGCACACACAAAATTGTGGACACAAATTTACATGCTGTCTTGAGGCACCTTTTGTCTGTCTTCTGTTGTTTCCCACATTTGGGGCCTTAGGGGTGGTATGATGAGATCCGATTAGTAGTAATTCTGTTAATTATAACTCCTAAATTAGAGCATCAGTGCAGAAGCCTCACTTTCTGATTTGGATTAAAAAGCCCTTCATCTCAACCAAGCACGGTCAGTGCAGATGATAGCATAGTGCACTGAAATACATCAGATCAAAGTGATGGATTTCATGTGTGATGCCAAAATGGCTAATGAATTGCTTTAACCTGAGATTTATTACTCATGACTTACTTATGCTCTTAGAACTTGCTTCCCAAACCCATGAATTTATGTGTAAACTCACCTGCTATTTTATCTTTCTGTTGCACCAAGAGGTTCCCTGTATATGAGGTATATAACATTAAATTGCATCCAGCCTGGTGTGGTCCATAAATTCTGAATGTGGCAGAAGTTCATTCTCAGAGGTGGAACTGGACTTGGAGGCTTCAATCCAAGTGCTCGTAGTTCCACGGTTGTGTCCAGTGCTGCTGTCCCCGTGTGTATTTGCAGAGGAGGGTAAAAGATGATGTCTTGCTGTCAGCTCTCTTCTCCCCTTGTTCTGTCCTCCTCCAGCTGTTCTCCTTCTTGGGTTGTTATGTCAAGGACCCCTCCCAAAATACCTCTGGTTCATTTTTGCTTGTTGGAAGGTCTCCATGTGTACCCAGGATGAGAAGTTACCGAGGAACATGGCACAGAGTTCACTGAACAGCTTCTGACTCCTCTCTGCTTTTAACAAGAGGTTTTGGGGGCTGCAGGCCCACGATACACACTGAGCTGCAGGTAGGGAGATTTTTTGCTCCTTTTATTGCTCCCATACCAAGGTTTCATTGTGCATGAACAAAGCCAGGCTTGTGGAAAATGTTTAGGCCAGGGGTGTCAAACTCATTTTCACCGGGGGGCCTCATCGGCCATGCAATGTAATTTTAAGACTGTATAAATGTAACTATTCCTGTGGCCCCCAGTGAAAATGAGTTTGACACCCCTGGTTTAGGTTGCAGATTTAAGAGCAGGAGATGCTGAGAGAACCCACCTGGTTTCTCTTGAAGCCACCAAAGGCAGGAGGGCCATATGAGAACTGAGTTATTGGGACTCCCCCTCGTTTCCATATTGCTTTATAGCAGGACTCACTAGCCAGTGGTGTAGCTTTGTACATAACACAGGCTTCCACAGTTGTCTTTGGCACATTGTCTAAAACTGGGTAAGATAAAACACCTATGTCTACTGGGGCATTAATCTGACACAAGTAGGTGAAATGGCCTGGCTGGAAACACAGATACAGGAACAACTATTTTTGCCTGTAAGACTTGTTGGGCAGAAAATAACTTGGTCCTTCCAAAGCTGAGGACATCTCGTACCATAAAAGTGTGCCGTGTTTTGTAAGGAATTGGAAATGGCATTACTGCAATATATAAATAATAACATGGAGATAGTGCAGTATAGTGTGAAGAACTTCTGTAGAATATATAAAATGTCATGGTTTTCATATACATTGTGGAAAAGAGAAAATAACTTCAAGTGTAAAGGATATGGAAATGCAGTGAATAAACATCAGTGCATTCGAGGATTTTTCATGCAACAAGCTAGATTTATCTTCACAGAAAAACTATCTATAAACATCAATGACTGCAGTTACATTAGAAAGTCCGGGTGTGCAAGAAAACCTACTTTTCAGTCGTTCTCAGTTTCCTTAAATTTAAACAATCCAACATTAGAAGATCTAAGATCTGATTCATTTCTCATTTGTATCGGTTTAATCCAGGACACCTCCTGAGATTTGAAAAGAGCTGTGCTGTTTAACACCTGAGTAAGCGAAAACCAGGTTCATTTTCCTGTTTGAGATCAACCACGTTTCAACAGCATGTTTCTGAACAGACAAAATGAACTAGAACTATCGAAACACTTGGTTCGCTTTGGGCAATAATTCACCAGGGCTGTTCAACTTGTAAACACATTGAGAAATTGCCTTTCCAGAGCTAACCAGAGGTGGGTTGGAAATACAGAGGAAATGTAACATTTCTTGAAAAGCTAGGACTTCTTTTCAAGCAAAAAAGCTCATGAAAATGCAGATACAGCTCTAACTTTCATCTAGGCAACGAGTAACTCAACAGAGACTATCTCCTAGTTCAGCAGCAAATCTGATGCTCTTACCTATCCCATTGCATGGGAGAAAACATGGAAACCTGGAAGCATAAGACCACCTTCATGGAATATTACATAGTCCAGTATTTTTGTTAGCGCATGTGTTCACAAACTGTGTCCACATGGTAGGATACCCCAGAGACATATAGCATAACGTGATGCAGTTTACTTCTAAGTCAGGCCTCTGTTGTATGGCCTAAAAGCTTTGTAAGAATTTAGCAGCAATATCAAGAAAAACCAATATAAGTGGTCCATTAATGAATAGGTCCTTGAGTGTCAGGAAGCAGACGTTGTTGGAAACTTGGGTAATATTACTGTTGGGTTTTATTAATTAAATATAGCTATTAATATGACCTTGGATTTAAACACAATGACCTCTTTTGTGAGTATGATTAGCAGATGTTTACCATAATTCTTCACTCTGTGAAAAATGCTTGTTGCACCCAATAAAAACAACCATATTTACTTTGCTAAATCAAATATTTGGAACTTGGGTCTTACTTTATATATCATGGCTCCAGTGTCTTAGACTTTCCAAGTTTAAGGTTGAGAGCCCTTGGAGTAACATATGTGGTAGATCTCAGAGTACAATGACCTATTGTATTAGTGAGTGCCTTTTCCCCCCCGCTTTGGCATCGTATCTTCTGCAGTGAAAGCAGTGAGTGCTCTACCAGCCTCTGGATTTTATTTTTACAGAAGTGTGAGAAAGAACATTTTTGAATCCACAAGGTTTTCTATATTTTATCCGTTACTTGCGGGCAACTTCCTTTCCAGAAGAACTGCAGCAATGGAAGCAGGAAACACAATTCCAGTTCTTAAAATAAAGCTGGAAGTTATTTTCCTTTTCAATAGCATCTTGCCTAATTTTAGACTTTCAAAAGTCTGTTTTCCACTAATTTTCCCCTTTCCCCTACCAAATCCAGAATTCAGAAGCGATAAGTCCCATTAACAATCCACATCACCCCCCTTCCACAAATTGCCACCTGCTGCCCCCAAACTGCTGCAGGTATTTTCCATATAGATGAGCGCTGTTTCTGGCTGCTGGGGTCAGTTTTAGTAGCGGCTCTGCTGCCTGCTTGTCTGCAGCGCCGAAAGGAAATAGCAAGGGAACAAAACTATGCTTTTCTTGGGAAACCACTCCCTTTGGAATGGAGAGATATGGCTTGCCACTTTTATTTTGTTTCCCCCTCCAAAGTAAGCAACAACATTGCAAGGATCAGGGCCAGCAAGAAAAGAATATTATTTAAAAGGCGTCATCTATCTAACCGGTGTGTTTCAGGAAAAGGAGTCTCCTGCTTCATATTTTAAAGAGTGTAATAAAAATAGCAACCGGTTTAAGAAAGGGGCTGACAGACTGGAGAAAGTGACAGCAGCAGCCCAGGGAAATAGTACTCCATTTATCCGAGCAAGCTAGAACATTGATAACGCTCCTCGCCGCAGCCGCTGCTATCAAATCAGACGCTATTTGTATCCCTGGTTGGCAGGTTACTTACGTGGTAACAAGTCTGCCCGACGTTATTGCAGATCATCATTAACTAGCTACTGCTGTTTGTTTGCCGTTACCTGCTAGATGATGTCTGTGAGTCGTGTCGTATCATTTATAAATCTCACCCAGTTTAGGGACCTACTGCTTCTGAGAAGGTGCTCAGCCTGAGATCTCTTCCCTTGCTGTGTTTTACAGGAGGAAAAGAAGTATGGAAAAAAATATATATTGGTTGCAGCTTCACTTTTGCTTTAACGTGAGCAAAATGAAGGTTGTGTAGCGTGTGTCACAGGCTGCGATGAGCAGCCGCAGTGGCACACACAAAAGAAGGGACAGAAGGAATGAGAAGGTTGGGCTCTTCTCCATACCCAGATCTGATGTTGGCAGGGCTGTGGGTGTGTAAGGATCCAGATAAGGATGATGGCTGTTGGTGGGATATCCTGCTTTCTGAAGATCTTTAATCAGTTGGGCTTGCATCTTGCAAGTACATTTCTTACTTGATTATCTTTCTCTGCGTGTTTCGGTTTCCTTTTCCTTTGTTCAGTAATACTACTATCTGTTTATTAAAATGTGAGATCCTTTACAGCTCACAACCTGAAAGGTTGTCCTTATTTTTCCTAGTTTTTAAAGTTTTATATGGTGATTATTCTAGCATGATTTGTTTTCTTTCAGTAGCATATTTCAACCCTTTACTGAAAATATGGGATCAGATCGTCACTATACAAGTCTTTGGAAGCCAATTGCAAAATCACCCATGAAGCCAGTGCATCTCTTGATTTGTAGTTGACAGTATGCCCCATCATATCTATCCTAAATAGTTACAGGTTAGATCACTCAGGAGGGAAGGCTGTAATTTTGTATGAAAGCACAGTTTGGTGAAACTATGATATCAGCACAACTATTATAAAACATGAAGTGCTTTATCTTCTCCCTTATAAAATGTGTAATTTCTACCCATTATCAGTATTATTACAAGAGTCCTTGCAGTAAAGTTGTCTTTTGATAGGGAGGAACTTGTCTTCTCTAGGAACGAGTACAGTGAAGTGTAACTTCACTTTTAAAGGAGAATAAATAACACGAGTGAAGTTTACTAGAACACAATAAAGTTGTTTCCAGGAAAGCTGCTGCAGAGGCAGGTAGGATGTGCTCAAGATTTATACTTGGGGTGAACATGTGCAAGTACTGTAATGATGCTGTAGAGAACATTGAAGTAAAATATTTGGTTAAGAGAGATCCCCAAAGAAGATACATAGTTTGGTTTTCTTACTAGCTTTCAGATTACAGTGGGACAGTTAAATCAAAGTTCCTTTAAACCATGGCTGGGAGGAGGTCAGATCTAGCGTGGTTACCTCTCCCATAGACAGAGCGAATCTCGACTGCTCACCAACTCACCAGATCGTTCAGCTTGTGGGTTCAGGGATGAGCAGCATGAGAGGGGAGAAGCTGGAAAAGGAAAGGTTGGTCCCAGCATCGTCATACAACTCTCTGTGCAGCTGCTACCACAAGAAGGGTTTTAAAACCAAAGCATGGCTTATCCAGGCTAGGTGTGCAACTGTTTTGAACTAATTCAATCAAGATTCAGGAGATTATAGTGAAATAAAGGAAAAAAAGAGGAGGAGGGGAAGATCAATAAAATGGGTGGAGTAGCTGCTGTGATTAAGAAAAAAGATTACTGTTGATTTATTGATTCTGTCTTCAGCTTGCCATCTCAATCACTTTTTTTTTTTAATGTTATTCATATTTATATTTTAGTACCGTGTGCCAATTAGAGTAGAATGTAATTAAGTCTCCAGGCCTGACAATATTAGGTCCCACATAGCACAAAGCCTTTGCATCGCACATTACTGGAAAGAGGAACTTAAGTCTGAAAAATCTGGTGCAGAGCAGAGAAAAAGGCCTGTTCTCTTCTCAGTGCAAGATGCAGTTTTTGTGGTTGCCTTTCCTGGGAACGTCAGAGAAAGATGGTTGCAGAAACCTGTTGCTAAGCTTTTTGGTTTTGAGGGAAGTCATCCTGGCCAAGCCCATCTTCTCCTCCATCTAGTGAGAAATGTTCCTCAAGCTCATGTTGAAACTCTCTTTTTTGCAGTAGAAAACTCAATTTTGGGGTGTTCTCATCTCCAGGCAGTGTTTTGTCGTGCTGGTGTCATGTTTGCTGGGTCTGGGCTCTTAAGTTAGCACAACACTTTGGTGTAGGGTCTTATTCTGCAACAAGCAGCACAAGTTATAGGAGCTCTCAAGGTCTTCTCTTCCTTGTGAGCTGGGCATGGGATAGTTGAAGACTTTTTTTCTGTGTAGAGGGATACATGAGAACTCATTGTTGTGAAGCGGCAGAACTGAGTCACCGGGGGTTTAGTCAAAGAAAAAACACATCAGTGCAAACCAGAATAAAAAACGTGCCTTCTTCATTACTCATTATACCACAACGAGAATTAAAATCACTCAAAAATTGTTGTAACAGCTATATGTTGCTTAGATAAAATAGTCTGGAAAGGATAGGTTTTGTGGGAATCACTTCTGATTTATGCAGTGCAATATGAGAAGCCAACGTGCTGTGATTTTTTTTTTTTCCAGTTATGTGCAATTATGTTAGATTTAATCAAAGGACTTTGAATTACTTACACCATTCCATAGTGCCTGCATGGTGCCTTTGGGTGTCACTGAATGAGTTGTGGCCATTTAATGTATTGCTCTTGCAAACAACATGGTGAGAAAATAATTTCAAAACTCCTTGTAGGATCTGGATGCTTAATTTTTAGAATTGCACTATGTTCTGGGTTGTTTTGCTGTATTTTGAGCATAAATTCTGTTTTCTTAAGGTAAACAGTAAGCAATTATCTTATGCTCTTACAGTATGAAAATATTTACTGTATGCTTTACTGAGGGTTGGGGGGCTGAGTTTAACCTATCGTGTCAAACCCAGTCTTTCAGCTTCCTTTCCTGCTTCCACGGGGTGGCCAATGTGGTTGAGGTTTGGTCTTGAAGTTGGTGTGGTGTAACACATAGCAGAGTGTATTATTTGGCTTCAATACATGCAGTGCTGCCCTGCCTGCCAGCCCGTGGGACAGAGCCACGTCCCCTTTGTGGTCCAAAAGTGATGGAGACCCCCACCCTTGGCTGCTTGGGGATGATGGGGACAAGTCAATGCAGACGTTGGCTCGCAGTTCTTGGCAGCAGCTGGAGCTTCGAGACTGGGCAGCGAGCACATGTGAAGAGTTTGGTTGCCACATCTTTGTCCATGAACCCACCTCGCTGCCCTCTGCCTTGGGCTTTATTTTCCCGTGGAGCTGCAGCGAGTGTGTTACCCCTGTTTTTTCTCTCTTCATTCACTCACAAGCTGCACTTCATATTATTAGAGGAAGAGATTTATTAGTTTCTACTATTTAAGGTTTAATTGGTTTGTGTAATATTTCACATTTTAAGTTTAGGAAAAGCACAAAATGGCTACTGAGGAAAATGGAGCCAGCTTGAAGGGAGAAGCCTTTCTCCGTACCACGAGAAGCCTTTTCAAAAGCAAAACGAAGCCAGAAAAGTCTAGTCAGTTCTCAGTGTCTACCTGATTTATTTTTTTCGCGTATATGACTGCCTTCCATCAGTTGGAGTTATGTATGTGTGAGTTTTCTTGATGTGAACCTGTGGGTAGGGCAACAAATACGACATGAAGAGATCTTGGCCAGTTTTTTCTGTAGAAGTCAAAACCATGTTGCCTGTCGTTAGGCTGGTGCAATGGCCAACACGCTCTTAGCAGGTTGAGCACTGGGGACTTGGAGCTGCTGAGTAGCCAAATAATAGAAATACATTTTGCATTCTTTTTCTGAAAGACCCTAACTTTGTGCACCATCAGTTCAACACATTTGGACTTTAAATTTAGTTAATTGTGCAATGGTTGTGAAAGAAATGTACTCTTTTTGGTAAATCTGTGCCTTAGAAAAGACAATACTTGATACTTAACAATACAAAAGAAATAGCTATATAAAAACGAGCTCCACCTCCCCCTGCCCCCCGCATACTGTAGAACCTATAAAATTGATTATTTTTAATCTTTGTCTGCCCCTTTGCAGCTGCTGGGAAGGTGGCTTTGCATTCACAGAGCTTGGTGCACAAATAAAGGAGTAAATAAAAGGGTTTGCTGACGCAAGCGTTGCAAGATACGCGCAACACGTGAATGGAAAACCGGTGGAATTGGCAAACAAAGCAATGCGGCTTCTTGAGCAACCCGGGCAGACCTGGGAGGGAGGGAAGGCAGTAGTGGCTTTCTTCTTCTTTAGCATGAATGTTTTTAAAACATTGCAGACTGTTAGTGTCAACAAAGAAGTACAGAGGAAGAAAAACAGAAATAAATGCCTGACTGGAAAGGTGCATCAGAATAAGTAATTATGTAAGCTTTGTTTTTGTTGCCTTTTGATGCCACTGTAAGTACATGAAAACTAATGCGCTGCAGAGGACAGGTTTGTGGTTGAAATACACTTGATAGATTTTGACAAATTAAACAGTTGTAAAGATGTTTGGAAGTTTTCCAGATCTTTACTGTTATTTATGTCACTGAACTAAAAAATCAGTGGTTAATTTGCAGTTCTTATAATTTTTATGATACTTATGTTGTTGTAAATTTAGCAGCGTGCAGCATCAACTCAGCGGGATACATTTTATGTTGTCAGCTACCTTTTGACATCATAATAGATTTCAGTTGCCAAAGCTTCAGGGAGAGAGAAAGAGAATAAAATGTAAGAGCGTGCTGTGTGAGCGCTGGGATCAGACCCAGCTGGGAGAGGAGCTGGTGTGGGGCGGCCGCTGGAGCTGGGCCTGATCCTGGGGGTGCTCCTGAGGCCTCGTGCACGTGGCAATAAATGTGTTGTAAGGGGTAAGGATGGATACGATGCTGATAGTATTGGACTCTGCAGTATTGGTGATGGGTCTTTGAAGTCTGGGCGGCTGCTTATGGCTGATAAGGGCGGTAGCAATGAGCTCCTTGGGTCTTGTCCCACCACATGGACCTTCTCCTGTCCCTGCATATGGACAGTGTTCAGCGTGGGCTGGAGCTAAAGAGCAGCAGGTGGAGGTTTGGTCTTCCAGCAGTTGTCAAGCTCATGTCTGTCTTGGTGTAAAACCCAATTTTGGGGGGCTATCCACCCCTAAATGATTTTCAGTAGTGACTTCCATGCATGGTGGTCCATGGTGTGTTTCCTGCATAAATACAAGATAGAGGCCAAGTAAATTTCTGGCGTGCTCTGATCAGATATGGGAGCAGGATGGTGTTGATCAAAAAGATAAAACCCAAACAGGAGTTTTACACAGTGGCTCTGATACCCAAATTCTTACACATTGCAAGCTTCTTTTTTAAGGACTTTTTACAATATTTTTATAGAGACTCTTTGTTCTCTCTCTTTATAGAGACTTTTCTTCTATTGTCTCCTATCCTAGAAGAGGGAAAGATGCCTTAAGTTTAGGTGGCTTAAAGAAGAGATGTAGTTGTTTCCCTCTTGGGAGGCTTATTTTAGTGGGTTAAAAATGATGTTTCTAATCCGAGGAGCGAGACCTGCCTTGGGAACGTGTGACACATGAAATGGATCTTTTTGTAAAGCGTAGCCATGCCCTTCTCATCTTCTGCCTCTTTCAACATTTGCCCTTTGCCCCCTAAGCCTGAAAATGGAAGAATTTCTTAACGGTTGTTTCCTCAGTGTTTGTGGCATTAGCCACGTTTCTCAAGGGCGTTTCACATGCTCTTTCCACTCTAATGGGATTGTCCATTGAGTTCAGCTCCAGCACGTTGAGGATCCATTCACACAGATAGATGATTAAGCTGAACCTTCCTCATCTGTAGGTAATCCCAAAATATGCAAATGGTTAGCGTGAGATTGGTTTTCTAACATTTTTGGGTTTATAATTAAGCGCTTTGTAGTTATCCTCCTCCTCTAGTTCCCTCCTCATTGGAGTCTTTAGCCGTGCTGACTCCAGCTCTCCTGTTCCCTTTTTCTTTCTTGTTCATCTTTTTTTCCCTTTCTTTTCCCTGTGGAGGTAGTTTTATATCTGACTTTTTCTGTGGGTGCCACTTCAGAGCTGCACAACTGCACAAGCTGCTGCTTGGCTTCTGCTGGATCTCGCTAACTGAGATCATAGCGGCCAACGCTGGCGTGAGTGTGGACATAGCACTGGGGAAAAGGCACACATTTACTCTTATTTCTACCATCCTTCTCTTTCCTCGAAGGAGAGATCAGAGATGGGACAACTGAGAGGGCTTTGTTTGCAAACGGGCAGCAGATGGGGCGATGAGGCGGTGCTGAGCACCGTGGAGCTGAGCAGGAGCGGCCGGTTTGCTTGGGCACCTGCACCATCACGTTCCATCCGTGCTCGTCAGGTGGGAGATGCTGCTCTTGTCTGTCAGAAGAAAGAGATCAAATTTCCATTTTGCTTCGCAGCAGCAGACTACTATGTTAGTCTGTGCTCGCTGGCTAGACTTATTCCGGCTAATGTTTGCCAGATTCTTCTATTACATATTAAAATAAGATCTTATGAGTGGGTTTTATTTTTGTGCGTGTTTCAAAAAACTAGGCCAGCCCTAACAAGCACATTTTCGTGTTTTTGTTTTTGTGTTTTGTCATCTTACATATTGAAAAATGGAATGCAAAAAAAGTGCCTGCTAACATCAAAAAGAAATAAAGCTTTGCATGATTCTGCGTAAGTGTTAAATTCTGACTGATAGTTTGTTTATACAGACTTTTTTTTTTTAAATGGTGTTTCCTTTCCCCACCCAAAGATCACAGATGCTATGATAAAAATCAGTGCCCTTTTAGTAAATGCTTTTCTTTTCTGAACTTGGCCTAAAGAGGGTCACACACTGCTTTTGTTACTAATAAATAGTGCAAGATTTAGGCACAAGTAATAGGCAGACATTAATTTGGGGGAGCAGGAACTTTTAAAAGAAAATGCAGAGCATTTCTCCCTCCTTAAATCCAGCTATTTCAATATCATAAAGATTTTATTTTAGCCATCAGGAGAGTAGTCCTGTTTGAAGAATTCAGCTTTAAAAAATGTCTTTGTAAATTGAGATTTTAGGACTACCTATTTGGAGGACGTTCCGTATGATAAATGACCCGTATAAGACAAAAAAAAAAAGTAATTTTGCATGTCTGCTTCCTAGGATGTGTGATAATAATAAATGAACGTTTTATATATCATTATATATATATCATGGCAGAACAAAAATCAGAAGATATATTATTCATTATTCCTGTTACTTTATATTTAAAAGGCAAAGGTTTTTGCTTCTTTGCCAAAACAACGGCTACAGAATATATTTATAATAATCCCTGCAAATATAAAGGGTGGAAAGATCTTCCAGGTCGTTAGCACTGAAGAAAATAGAGATGCCTTTAATTGTATTCATTTGAACATTAATACATTAATGCTGAGATTTAAGTACTGTTACTATTAAAAATTAAACTGGAGGGGCAGTGTGCAGATCATATGCTTTAGTGTAAGTTGTCAGGTGCAGTGTTTGCATATTTAACCTGCCATTCCGACACTAAAATGGATGTTTGAGACCGGCTTTGGCTTTGCGAGAGATACTGGTTTCATTTCTGGCGGTGCCATTTCTTTTCACAGATGCCATTTGCGCCACCTGAGCAAAAGTTGCACTGATTAAAATCAGAGAAAGATAAGGAGTAACTTGTTTGCTGTCCTGAAGTCCTCTCGTTCTTCTCCCCGTCCTCCTCCCGCCGTGTCCACAGCTATTTTGCAATATGCAGCCCCCTCCGAGCACCGCCTGCGGAACTGGAGTAGCTCTGGCATGCAGATTTCCCAGTGGGAGAACTTGTGTGGATGGTAATTTTAATGAGACCTGATTTAAGCAGTAGAATAGATCCATAAAACTAATACAAGCAGACTTTCAAGAGCTCTACTGTTTGTCAGGGCAGTGAATTTTAGAGGTGCATCCATTGGCTTGGTAAAGAATATTATAATCTCAAAACCTTAACCTGTATTAATTCAGATTGTTTCTATGCAAAGTGCTGTTGAGAACTTCACGAATCCAGGGCAGGCCAAATATAGACTTATTTATTTTTGAGGTTCAACTTCCATCCAAAGCTCGTGCTGGAACCACAGGACCTGAAAGCTGCGCTCTATATGAATGAATGCAAAGTCTGTATGCGTGCACACAGCTGTTCCTCTGAGCTGTGACAGACCCTTAGCTTTGCTTTTTTCCCCTTTCATTTGAGACCACAGCTTGGTCCATACGTATTTCCCATGTTGTCACACCTAGTTATATATGGCAGTAAAACGGTTTTCTTCTGCCCTGGAGATACAGGCGTTACACCCATCCCAGAACCTGAATCCCACCTCGAGTAATACACTTGGACTGTGGCTTTTATTTTTCATGCTGGTGCTCGGGAGCATCTCTTGCTGTTGTTGGAAATTGTGTAGTTCTGCTTGGCCTTATTAAACTGTTTTCTTTATCTCGCTCTCCTCCCCAGCCCCTTCCCTCCATCCTGTGGTGGTTTTTTGTTTTGTTTTGTTTTCCCAACTAGCACTTTTCACCATGGCTATCTCAAATGGCAGTGAGAAAGAGAGCAGGTGGGGGAAACTCAGAGCACGAGCTCGAGGTGGGAATGGGAAGAGCTGGAGCACGTTGGCAGAGGCTGGGGAGACCCAAAAAGCCGCAAAGAACAGGGGGGAAAAGAGAGAAGAGCAGCATTGTGGTGTGGGGAAAGGGGAAAAAGCTCGGAGCAGTGGGATGGAGGCAGAGGGTGAGGAGAGGGAGGGATGCTCTGCACCACGGGAGGGGGACCCCATCGCTCCCACTGTGTCCCGCGCTCAGGCACCCACCGGCTGCACAAAAGCAGCAGAAGGGAGGTGGCTTCTGCCAGAGCCGGTGGGAGCGGTGACACACATTTTAACAGGGAAAAAGTTTATTTGCTTTTTCTCGCAGGACATACTAAGTGATTTTGCAGTTTGAGTGGAGTGGCATTATTGCACTTAGCTCCGCATTTATTAAATAAATTTGTTCTCCAACTCAAGTGTTAAGTGTGTATTATGAAACCTCAGAGCCAATCTTAGTGGTTGCAGTGTGCAAATATTTTTAAAATTATGTAATTAAACAGGGCTTGGGCTGCAATGTCCACCGAAGTGATTTATTAATTCAATGGTTTGATTAAATTTAATGTTATTTTAGTTTATACAGAAAGGGTTGGTATCTGTTTCACAGATAGGGACATCTTATGGGGCTGTCAGTTGTGGTTCAGAGGTCCTTAGGAGGAATCTCTAGCACCCAATTAAATATTAACCAAGAAGATGTGACTTGTTCTTTCTCTGTCCCTGAAACTGTGTTTTGACATCTAAGGCTGGTGATAAAAATTTGCTCCTCAGAAGCACTCACAATGCACTCTATTTATCACTAGATTATTTCTAAATTAATCACACTAAAAATCTTTCTATTGTAATTGTGCTGGGGCTTAGTGCTGTATGATGTGTGCAAATAAAAAATGCCCTTTTATTTTCGTGTTAACTGTATCTAGCTGCTGTTGCAGCCAAACTGTATCTGTTTCGGTAGAATGTCATTTTAAAGGTATTGTGGTTACTGAGCGGCAGCTGTGATTGAAAAGTATGTAAACTAATCCTTAGTTGCTCGTGTCATTTTTATATTCTTATGTCAGAACACAAGAAGGCTGCTTTAAATTTGTCTTTCACTGTGTATTAATTTTCAAGTCTAATTTTTCTTGGGTTAAAGCATATACTGCATTCTCTACTACACATTACCATTCAGTGCCAAAGTAAATGGCTACTTGTGAAAAAGCACAAAATTAGTTCCTGCTTGATTACTGTAAAATACATATTTATTTTCGTAGGGAGAGTTTTTATTACCAGTGAATAAAGTACAATTATCCTGCATGGTATCAGTGACTTAGAAGATGAAGTAATCAAGCACCATATATTTATTACTGTGAAGAGCAGTAAGTTTTAGAGCTGTGCATTGCTTGCTCAGAAACAAGAAGGTAAGGTGCATGGGGCTGGATTGTTTTGGTGGGTTTTGTGTGGTGGTGGGTTTTTTTTCTTCTTTTTTCTAGGCGTGCACTATGCAAGTTGTTTCTGCTCTTTTAAATGCAGACCGTTTAAAATTAAATCCTCAGTTAATATTATGTCTGCATAAGAACTTCTTTGTCTCCTGATGCCCAACCATTGAAAATGAAATGTGGTTGAGGATAAGTATTTATTCATACCATACCTCACACCTGATCTTGTGTCAGTATGACATCATCTTTGCCGCAAAGATTTCTAGTGGGCTAAAAACGTTCCGTTGTGAAATAAGTGGGAGAGGTAGAAAGAGGGCAAGGAAGGCAACAAATATAAACTACTAGTGGGATCTGATGTTTTGCCAATTAAAAATCATATTCTGAGGTCCACATTGCTGCCTTTGATCCATGCACAGGACTTCTATTTGTGCTGGTGGCTGTTCAGCCTGCGGAGGGAAAGCTGTATATGACTTAATTTGTATGTTGTGGGAAGTACGTTTTCCTAGCATGTGGTCTAGCTTACTTGAGGAATCTGAAATGCGTTATAAATGTAAATGCTGTATTTAAGTAAAACTTCATTATGTTTTGGTGGTTTCCAAAAACGCACAGGATTTGACCTTAAAGTGTTATTTCAAGGTGTTATGATGTATGAGCTAGACTTTGTAGTCTTCTAAATTAAATCTTTGAACATGTTATTATTGTATTTTGGCATCGGCAAGATGTAGTTCTTAGCTATTTTCTGTCACAGCCTTCATTTTTCTAACAAGAGTAAGGAGACGGGGCCAGATTCTTCTGTAAGAGGCGTGCGCGGGATGGGGATTACCCTGCACTATCCGTGGTGTAACCCAGGACGGGTCTGCAGTTCACGTCCATGGCCAAGGTCACGGCTCCTCATCCACCACTCGCCATCGCAATGGACCTGGGGCTCCCACAGAACCGTGGGTGCAGCCACCACCCGCCGCTGCTCCCCTGGAGCACTGCAGAGCCCCACATAGGATGTGGTGGAGAGTTTAGCATTTGGATCAAATCTGGTTCATATATAAAAGGGGTTGTGTTTCTGTTTGGAAAATATGAGCCCCTTTTTACGTAGCCCAGGTGTGGATTAGCGCTCTAAACCATTCACCCGTTCCTGTGTTTGTGGGAGGCTGTTTTCAATTCTTACAAAGAGGCTGTACAAGTCAAGCCACAGAAACAGCAGAAGCAATCCAAAAATGGATTTAAAAAAAAAAAAAAAAAAAATTAACAAAGTGTTTGTGATCTTAGGTTGGTAGTCTGGATGTAGAAGCAGACATACCGCTATATGTATGCTTATTTCCAAAGAAAATAGTTGCAAAACATTTCTACCTCTGCCACGAGCACTCAGGGCTTGTATTTCTCCTTCCCTGTGTAACAACCGTGCGGTCGTGCTACAGGAGGGCAAGACGCCACGGTGTGTGTCCCCCCGGGCACGGGGAGGGTGCCAGCCAGCCAGCCAGACACGGCCGTGGGGAGAGGCAGTGCCTGGGCCGGGGTATGTTGTTGCAGAGACGTCGATTAAGAATAAGAGCTCTGAGTCAGCGCCTGGGGCCGTGGCCCTCGGTCGCTGGAGAGAGACCATCTTTGAAGTGTTGTTTTTGGTACCGGTTTCATGTCGCGCGTTCGCGGTATGAATCATGATGGTTACGCGGGTGATTTTCCCTCAAGAACGAAGCCAACCCCAAACACTGGCGGGGCCGCCCTTTCGGTCACTTTATATGTCTGTCTATGCATCCCAGGGTGGTGTTCACCCCAGGTTTGGGGTGGGAAGGGACACTGACCATGCAGCCAACACACATGAGAGGCTCATCTTCCAACCGTGGCCAGGAGCTGCCCGTTTTCCTCCTCCTTCACAAGCAGGCTGGTGCCTGGATATATGGGGCAGCCTGAAATAATTGGTGCAAATATTCCAAATCCTAGATAGAAAAGATATGTCGGGAACCCCGCTTCCCTCTGTAATTCCTTCACAAATAGGGAGACGCTTAGAAAGGCATCCAACCTCGAGTTCAAAACGGATCGCTTACCCGCATTTCTTGAACAGCTAATTTTGCTGGCACATTATTATTCATCCTCTGCTATTTTCACACTGTGACACAAATCTAGAGAGAAGAAGAGATTGAAATTTTGACCGGTACGTTATCCTGATACCTGAGACACTGTGTCGATATGAGAGTATCTTTACCACAAGGACTTTCTTGGTGGTTTTAGAGATCCTGGTGTGAATAAGTAGAAAAAGCAGAACTATTAGCTCAAGAAGCAAAAATATTTTTTTCTTAAAGAAATTGATTAACATGCAAATATGTACTGTATGCATATTAAATATCATTTCAAAATGTGATGGGCAGGAAGCATAAGTGATGCCATTTGGTTTTGTGGCATCAGTGTGGGTTGATTAAGGGGGTGGGGATAAATTTTGGGGATTATTGATATAGCATGAGTAGAGCCAGATGGTTGTATTACACATCTTTTGTGTTCTTGTTTGCTTCTTAAAGCAGTTGCAGAATTTTGCCCTGGGCAAAATTTACTCTTTGCTCGTATGTTCCCCTGTGATTTTACTTTTGACAAAGTACTTCACAAAGAGTGGAAACGCTGTGCGTTGTGCCCGCAAACTCATCTCTTCCCTTGGCGTTTGTGAAGCCAGCAGCCCTCTGCTTGAGAAATATTTTGGAACTTGTGAAATAAATTAGCAGTAGGTACAAGTTCAGTGCGTGTGTTGTGTGCTGCTACCCCTTGGTATGTGATATTGATTTACAGAGTGTGTAGTTTTTTACGTTTTCCTTGCAGTGTTTTGAAGAAACTGTGGAGATGGCAACCAGTTTTAATGCTCTACTTATACAGTACTCTTCCATTTAAGAAATATTGTCTTGAAGATTAATGAGCTAATTTTTTCCACCTATTTTTTTTTTTTAAGTTTTGAGATAGTGGTGCACCTGATTCATGTGTTCAAAACGCATACTTTGTGGTATTTAGGTTGAGTGGGAGAAGGTTGTGCTAGGTAGGTGGTTCTTCACTGGGTGTTTGTGACATTTGTTGGAACTGCTTATCACCGGAACCACCAAAATTTACACGTATTTGTTATTTCCCTTTGAAAGCAAATTTTCATTTCCCATAAAAAGGTGAGGTTTTTTAAAGGCTTTGTAAGAGAGAATTTATGTCTTATTCGTGTCCCACACCATTTTTTGTGGGTGTAACTCCATTTACCCAGCTGAGGTTACTCCTAATTTACATTGCTGTATGACAAGGATGACAAGGTCCCTCTGCATCTGCCATTTATAGTGAAAAAAGAAGTTCTAAGTGATTTGCCCTCTGCCTTTGTCCCCATGTGAACAGCGTGCTTGTAGAAGGCGAGTGGACTCACCTTGCTCGTGGCAGCAGGACTTTTTGGGGACTGACTAATGCAGGCGCTGACTTGGTGGCCCCACGTCTGCACCTCCTCTCTGGGCAAAGCCGCCCCCCATGTTTTGCCCAGGCTGTGAGCAGCAGCTTAGGGCCCTTTTCTTTTTCTTTTTTGAAACCAGCACTTGATGTGAAAATGGGGAACAGGCAGCTCTGACCGCATTGAAATCCCTGACTAGTTAAGTCACAAGTCTGAGGCCGAAGCAACTTACTCCTCATAATGATGCCATTGTGCTCATCCTATCTGATCAGCTCTTGAAATGTTTTAGCAAGTCTATCTTACAACATTATAAGAAGATAATCAGTTGCCTTAGAAGGTCCCCATCTGGAGTAGAGAGTTCTTTTACTGAAAGATGTTTTGCCTTTCCGAGATAGCTCTCGCATTTCATCATCTGTTGTGCAGAGATGAAGTGCATATGAAAAGTCAGTGACTCTGAATCCATCTGTTGTTATTATTTTCCACTGATAATTGGCTTGAACAATGAAATGTCTGTGTCTGTAGCCTTTGAAACTGTACACCCTGTTTATTTTCTGGAGGTCTCGCTCCACTCTCACCCCCCTCCTTTTTTTTTTTTTTTTTTTTTTAATTTATTTATTTTATTTTTTTTTTAATTTTGGGTTTTTCTGTTTCATTTTTCTCTCAAGCTCGTAACTAGTGGAGCTCGCAGGAAGATGACATCTTTGTGCATTCGTATGTGTCACTTAGCATCTGAAGCTTGCCTGCCAGTTTTTGTCAGGGTCCTGTGTCTGTTCTGTGTGAGCAGTGAGTGGGCCTGCAGCGGAGAGACTGGCAGATCCCAGGTTCATGGATATCTTACCTGAAATGTAGTATTTATTTCACTTTTGCTATTAGAATATTAATTTAAAGCCCAGTGTCTAATACCTATGGAACTAGATACTACCTGTAATTGTATAATATATCCAGTTGCATCTAGTTTTGCATGATGCAGGGTATTAATATTGGATTCCACTAACAGCAGTTCCATTAGCTTGCTCAACTAGTATGAGATATATATAAGCAGGGAGGCATAACTACCAGCCAGAACTGCCAAAACAGTCATTAGAAGCTCCATTGGGATGGACAAAGGCTTTTACACAGTGATATACTGATTAAATTTTGTTCTATGGTTTATTTGCATCAAGGTTAGATCACTATCGTCTTTGCGAGCCGTATTATCTGACACCTTATTTGGAAGGTCATTTCAATGCAAAAATAGTTAATGTTACAGGGGCTCTAAGATTTCTTGCAGGATTCTTTCGTGGAGGATTTTTATCCTGTTAAGCTGGTCTAGTTCATGTTAGCAATTTTACTGTGCTTTGACGTGGTGAGTTTATCCAAGGAAAAGTAAGAACTCCCTCCACACTGTACGAGCGCTGAGTGGAACTGAACGTGCTTGATCCACATTCAAACTGTGAATTATATGCAGTATCCTGTGAAATAATCTGCGGCACATGCTTGAGAGTCCAGTAAATACGTGTTGCATCTTTTAAAGCCTGAATCTTCCTGTATCTGCCTGCATGTAAATGCTTTTTCAGAATGAAATTTCTGTACCAGATGTAGTTGTGTCATTCACGTTATGCTGTAGTCTCAAGCACAGGAGAGTTAAGGCAGAGGAGTATAATCTTATTTGTGTTTAAATGGCAATCATTTAATACTGCAAGTTATTAAAAAATAATTAAATTACCAAAACCAACATGTAGCTTGGACTCACAATAAGAGGTCAATGTGATTTGACTCCTTAAGTTAGGAAGGGACACTGGTGAATTCCAATTGCTTTAAAATTGTGCTGTTTCATTCTATTTCTGGTATGGAAGGATAAATGAGACTGAAAAATAATTTATTTCTCTAGAAGCAAGAGTAAATCACAGTATATAATTATGTATATTCGATTATAATAATAAATGCTTAGAGGTGCTTGGTGGTTATCACAGTCTCTAATTTAGTTGTTTTTTGAAGTAAATATAGTTTGGAGGGGTTGTTTTATGAGGGTAATATTTTGAAAATAATGTTTTTAAGGAAAACTTCAGAAATTTCTTCCTTTTTCCCAGATTAACTAGTAAATAGGTGTGCATTATGCAGTGATTCATAACAGCTAAAACAGGTCTGTGTGTGTAATGTCTTTTATACAGTAAACAAGACAGGGACAGTATGAGCAAATTCAGATTTAATCTGTTAACACAACCAAAAGTCTCTGTGTTAATTTTAAATCCTTGTTAAGAAAAGACCAGGCCTGGAATTTATTGGATTCGAGTGCAGTTAATGAAAATGAATTTTACAGGTGGTGTTTGGTTGTGTTTCTTCTGCTCTGGCGAGATGTGTGGCTGAGCCAAAGCGGGCACAGCACACGATTCAGCTCTTTGCCAGAGCAATGCTTAGCTTAGAAATTAACGTTTGGCGTTGAGTTGTTGGTGCTGTTGTTATTTACTGTTACAGGAGCAAAGCGTTTAGTGCTATGATTTGATTTGATTTGATTTTGTAGCTCCTATCCCCTTAAACAAGCTGTGTAGCTTGTCAGAGATCAGGACAGGTAGAATGCACAGCAGGCGTCTGATTTGAGCCAGTTACTCATTTGCTGAGTGTTTGTGTTTATGCAAAGGGGCCTCTTCCTGCATATTTAATCTAGAGTAAGGCAGTGGCTTTTGTTGTGTTTAGACCACATACCTTCAGTCCTTCCTTACACTGCAGCCAGTGTTGAAGCACAGAAAGGCTGGATAGGCAAAAGTGCTTTAGTGTTTTCAAACTCTCAACTTTCTGCAGTTGGTTGGGAATTACTGTACAGCTCTAAGCCTTTTTCTTCCTCATTAATGGGTAAGTTTGCACTCCGGTAGAATAAGATACTTTTGTTTCTG
Source organism: Nesoenas mayeri (assembly GCF_963082525.1). Lineage (NCBI taxonomy): Eukaryota > Metazoa > Chordata > Aves > Columbiformes > Columbidae > Nesoenas > Nesoenas mayeri. Next base: position 14,600,948 of record NC_137560.1, read on the forward strand.
TTCCATTTTATAAATGCAAAAAGTGTTTGTTTGTTTGTTTGTTTTTGAATTGTCCAAAGCTCCGTAAGCACAGCTGGTCCGCTCGGGGAGCTTGTTGTGGGGAATTAGATCAAGAATACAGGTGTTTCTGGAATATACTTCTGAATAAAGGACTAAATGCCGTATAGCAATAGGCAGGTATTTACGGGCGGCGGTGGGGGGGGGGGGGGCGGGAATGAGTTCGGTGTTATTATTCTTTGTACTAACAAATCCTGTTTTGTAACTATCCTGAAGATAATGCTTCCATTGTTAGCTAAAAGCTTTCAAACAGTGTGCAAGGCAGAACTGCAAAAGCAGCAGTAAAAAAAAAAATGAGAAGGGGGGGAACCAACCCTCTGGTCTTTATTGTTTCCTTCGCAAGGGTCCTCACTAGAATGTCTGCGCTGTAATAGGGAGGTTTTTCTTATGTGGAAATTGAATCGTCTCTTCATTGATATTAATAGCACACTAGAGATGTTAGCCATGATGCAGAGTACCAGAACTGTGGAGCAGGAAACCTGATATTGCAGGGGGAAAAAATGACAGTCCTATTGCTCCTCAGTGTGGGAGACATCCCTCCCTGAGAGCAGAGTTTGCATAATGGCATCCTGGCTTAACTATTTACTTAAAGGTATTTTAATCTCGGGCTCTTTCTTTTAGTATAGGTGTAATTACTGTTGCTCGCTCTTGCACTTATTAACTGCGCAGCTCGGTGTCTGATTCAGTCTGGACAAATTAGTTTTAAAAATGACTTTTGAGAAAATCCGTGCGGTGTGCCTGCACAACGTATATACTGTATACGTAATGTATGCTGTATTGGGAGAGCGTTGGAGTTCACTGAAGAGGGAATTGGTATCAAAAATTAAAGAAAAGATGACAAAGGGCATATCTTCAAAGCAGACGGTTGCAGTACAGACAGCGTTTGGAGAAATGTGGAAAATGTGCAGCGAGGCCAGAAGTAGTAGTTTTGGTTACCAATTAACTATTTCCTTCGTTTGAGTAACTCCTCTCAAACAGAAGAGTGTGCTGTTCCACCACATGTTGGAAAGTGTGAGAATCTGAATAAAATTTCATCAACCTTATTAAAATATGTAGGGACTTTGGTCTTCTTGGGTACAAATCAGCCTACAGACTTGGAGGCATTTATTAACAATAAGACTGCTGAGGGTTTTTAATAACAAAATTACAAATACCATACCTAATTGTAAGTGTATTACTTTTATGCACCAGTTAAAAAAAAAAACCAACTTTTTATGAGGAAAAGTACCTCAGTCAAAGCACCTTGTGTGATTAGTGCTATTGTATTCTTAAATTTTGATTGATAGAGATAATAGTTTTCACTTAAAAATACAGACAGGTACTTTAACTTTCCATGACAATAGCTATTTGCATTTCTTTTATCTTTTTGTTTAACATTTGTGGGGGTTGGGACGGATTTGATTATTAACTCTTATTGCACACCGAGGTAAATGCTAAAACAAAGCTTTTGTTAAAGCTTCAAAGGTAAAACAGCAAATATTGTTTTTAGGCTTCAATATTTAAAGGCTGTTAAAGGATACCTCGAAAATATTTTCACATGACCATGACCAAGAGTGTCACTTGTTTGTCAGGTAGGAGCGGGGAGGCCGCGGGGGGCGGCGGGAGGGCCTGGCACCCACCACACGGGCCACGGCGGGGGAGAGGGTGGAAATTCCCGTTTTAGGGGAGCTGACAGCCCTTCCCGAGGACCTTGCTTTGCCAGGGGGACCTGGGCGAGCATTGTAGTTGTCCTGAGAAAGTAACGGGTCTGGAGATTGTGGCAGCGAGCGGCGCCGTCAGCCCCGCACCGACTGCGGGCGCTCGGGGAGGGGATGTTCCTCTCGTTGCTTTAATTAGGTGAGGTCAGGTTGCGAGAGGGGAGTTATAATGCAGACATAAAATGGTTAAGGCTGGCGTTGAGGCACGGGGAGTTATTTTAAGAAACGGGGAAGATCTGGCGAGTATAACCCAGGCGGCAGCGTTTGATCTTTGGCTCCCAGCGCCAGCGATGGCCTCTCCTCGTGTGATGGGGCGTTTGACAGGTTTGAGACTTTCTGGGAACGTGTTACGGTCTTTACGTCTGATGAATTCAACAACGGCCAGCTCTGTTATGCAAAGTAATTCGTGTGAGGCAAATAACCAATCCATCATTAAAAGATGCGAGACTTAGAATCGCAGTTCAAATTCAGTATTGGGAGCGAGCTGTTCTGAACTTGTCTATTAGCTGTACCCATATTTCCTATAAGAGCTATTGAAAAGAGGGGGAGGAATGGGTTGTCATTAGTTTCGTAGCATTGGCTTACATCAAGTGATTCTTTTCCAAGGTTACGGTGGACTTGAAAGGTAATATTATTTTGAAAGAGAAAATGTGCTGTGCTTAGCTCTGTCCTCGTGCTGTTATTTATTTTTATTTTATTTCTGTTTAGAATAAATAATAATCACCAGCCAGAGATTCTGAACAGCCTGCTAATGACTGAAAATGAAAATACGGTATGATTTGCTCTCTCCTTCCACCGAGAAGCAGCAAGGTAGTGAGCATGGATATCCCTGTGTTTGGGCCTGTACCAAATCCATTTCCCCCTCTTCAAAGCGAGGGGGAAGACGTGCATTTAGTCCCTCGCAGTTTTACTGTTCACCTGCACTGCACTTTCTGAGGAGGTGATAATGACTCCTGGTATAGAAAATCTCCTGTACCCAGCCTCCCGGGATTTAATATATGCTGCACAATAAAAAGTAGCCACCTTGGCAATGGCCAGAAAAAAAACTATTACTCCCTCAGATTATTTAAACTATTTAGTAATATATTTTTTCAGGTTGCTGGATACCTTTTTTTAAAAAAAAATATGTATGTAGTTACAACAAAACATAAGAGATGGCAACTGACCATCCTGTAAGCAATTCTATACCTGATTTGTGTGTGTCAGTGCAGGTAACGTAACTGAGCGTGCTGGGCGAGAAAAGCACCCTGTGTGCAGGATTGGGCCCACAAGCATGTCTGGTACCAGATGTTGCTCTTCACAATCACTGTACATCCTGTATTTTCAGGATTAGTAAAATACCACATTAAAAAACCTTTTTTTTTTTTTCCCCTCTAACAAATGTACAGTTGGCAAAATCGTTGACTGCGTCTATTCCTGCACAGGACAAGAAAATAGTAATTATGAGAATAGTAGGGCATATTTCATATTTCAGCCTATACACACTTGAATATGACTTAAGGAGTTTTGAAGGGAAAGAAACAGCTGTATTAGATAGTTATGATTCACTTTATTGAGAATACTGCACAGAGGTGCTTATTTTGATGATCAAGTTTTGATATTTTAAAGCTCTCAGGAAGCCTTGTAAATATTTTAATCGGACACATTAAATATATTTCAGTTGGCCTTACATAGGAAAAATGAATTGAAATAAAATTTCAGAAACAATTTCTTGTTGTTTTATCGGGATTGTGTGTTTTCTCTATTTTTTTCTTTAATAATAAGCGTGCTTTCTAGGTAGTGAAGGGGAGATTCCCTTGCTACTTTAGGTTTCCAATAATGAATCGTAGGCTTATCTAGGCTGGGACACTGCTAAAGAAATGTACCTGCATAATTCTAAGCAGGGGAACAGCTCAACTGATGTTCTACTTTCCTGTGTAAAATTACTCACAGCCAGTTTGTGTGGGATCAAGGTCTTAATCTATTTTTGGCTATACCAAGGCACTTCTCGTTTAGATATTAGTAAAAATGTTACTGTTTTAAGTAGACTTCCATTCTCTCTATTCTGCATCATTCATCTCTCTATTTCTGCATATTCTTTATATTATTGGTTAAATTTGGCTTTGCAGTCATTACTTAGAGTTAAGGCTCCATCTCGCAGCCTTCCTGAATGACCTCCCTGCCCTGAAGGACGAGACCACTAAATTGAACAGGCGCTGTGGGATCAAAGGGGTTACAAGGTCCAACCCAACAGCGGGTATCGGGGCAAAGTTTCTGATCTTTTTGCCTGGTCCCTTGGTATCAGGTAAATAGGCAGAACCTGATGCAGAGCAACAGGGGAGCTTTCTGTTAAAGTCAACTGAAAACGTTATGGCACTGGCTCAAGTCATGATCTTTTTAGGCTTATTGCTAGTTGGCTCTCCAAAACCCTGCTGAAAAGAGCTATTTCGACAAGTATCTTCATATTCAGGGATTTCAAAATGTGTTAGAAAAGTGTTTACTCATCTTGCTGATAGGTAAACTGAGGCACTTGGTGAGCAAACACGATGTGTTCAGGGATATCTGGTTAAATCTGAACAGGGTATGTAGTTTTGCACAGACTGTTCCCCACCTGGATACCTGTTGAGCCGAGGGGACGGCGTTGTGGGTGCGTGGAGACCTTCCCTCCACCCTTGAGATGGCAGGACCACTGCTGCTCACAAAATGGAGTGTTGTTTGTGGTTTGGTTTTCTATTTTAATCATCTCCTTGGGGGAAAATATGAGTGTAGTGAAGTGTCTTGCTTTGGTAGGATGAGATTTTTTTTCTTTGTTTGCTCCGCACGCACACTTAGAGTGTTGATGGTACTTTGTGTTTATCTTAAAGACAGCATGATGGAAGGAATGTGTGTTGCCTACATCAATTCTCTCACCCATATAAACATTTTCAGGAGGAGAGTCTGTATTTGTGTTTCTACATTTTGAGATACTAAACTTTTCGACTATTAATGAGACATTTTCACAGGTGGGAACAGCTGTCTCTGCTGCTCATTTTAACTTCAGTGGTACATTATCCAAATTTTTGAAAGCCAGGTAGCGTGTAGCAAGACTTGGATAACTGAAAATTAAAAAGCAGTCCAGATTTAAATCAGGGAGTAATATGTGAGAAGAGCTGAACTCTCCTCACCCCTCTGTGTGTGTTGCCCTCAGTAGAACATGCTGGAATCCCAACAGCTACGGATGGGCCAGTGTGCTGGGTTTCCTTGGAGTGCGTTCAGTTCATATATGAAAAATGTGTTTAGAACACATTACCTGCCTTTTACAGTACTGCTGAAAGAGATGCTGCATGCACATTTTATGCAAACACGTAATTTTCAGCAGTTTCCTTAAAAAGTACATTTTAAGATGGCTCATTTGCTATCATGAAGACTCAGAGTAGAGATGAAGTCTGCTTGCAAAATACTGCCAAAATAAGGATCTGACTGCCAAATACCCAGAAAATTTATAAAACAGATAAATATGAAAAGAGGTTTAAAGTGTCAAATCCAAGATAACCCATGCAGCAAAGCAGGATAAAAGCCTCTATTGTTGCTAATCTAAGAGCACATCGTATGTCAGAGGTCATGTATTTTACATAGAAGATGTATTGTTTTATGTACTCTCAGGAAGGTGAGACCTGACCTACTATGATGGAGTGGTGTTATGTCCTTTACAGTGCAGAGTCAGCAATGTCTTATACATGTACCCCAGCAAAGCACATTGGGCTTCCTATACAGCAAATGCGTACAAAATTTGGCCCCTGATCTTCCGGTACCTCATTGCAAGATCTGTGAAAAGCTTCTCACTAAAAACACAGTGAAATAAAGTAAAATGCCAGTGAGCAACAGATAAAACCAATATTCATTTCATCTCAAGGTAACCTTTTTTTTTTTTCCTGACTGAAAATAATTGGGTTTCAGTGGTAAAGAATTAATGCCTCATTCTCATTGTGAAAACGTTTCTCCTTCCAAAATAAATGGCAAATGAGTACATTTTCTTTTGAAAGAACTTAATGAAGATTCTGATTTTTCCCAGAGGTTGATATTTTAGTACTTCAGTAAGAAGCTTCACCTACTGATGTAAATAGCATAACTCACCATTTGATGAGTTTCACAAACACCCCCAAAACTCCTCATCGCTGTGTGAATTTTATGAAACAGAGTTTCACGGAGCTCTGTCTTACACATCCACATATCATTGACTTTCTGTTTCGCATGATGTCATCTATGTCACCAAATTATTGCATATTTCTTTCTGTCTTTATTACATATTATTCTGCACCCCTGCAGCAGATCAACATTTCAGTGAAATTGCGTTATAATTTTACTCTATTAAGGTATTTGGTCAATTGATGTGGAATTAATTCTGAGTGCTGTTAGTGGTTTGAGTTAGTAACTTGATCTAAATTAATAAACAAATGTTTTTCTTTTCTCTTGTACCATATGTTGATCCCAATTACATGAACAGAAAGTGGCAGATTGTCATGTTTCTTAAAAGATTACATACTCTTTTGCATAAGAGAGAGTACACAAGATGCAGTAATATACAGGGTAAAAAAAAAAACCCTACACGTGCTGTTTTCTCCCTCCTACTTTTTATAAAGATCCACTTTAATTATTTCTCTTTTTAATACTCACTTCTCTTACCACCTCAACATACTTGGTGTGCTCTTGGTAATGCTTAACGACATGATATCCCAAGACAGTAAACAACTTTTTGAATTAGGCATGGAAGATGCTGCTAGTTTTAAAATCTCGTCTAGGACTGTGTCTCTATGGAAAAGAATGAAAAAAAGAAAGGATCCAGAAGCTAAAATAGCAGTGGTTACAAATGGTCTTAAAATGCCTTAAGTAAGGAGAACCCATTCAGACAATAGTCAGATTTCTGAAACAAAGGACTGAACTCATCTGTTATTCAAACTGAAAATAGATTGATAGGCATCAAGATTAAGAAAGTTTATGCTAGAGAACAAAGATGTCTCATCTCCATGGGGTTTTTTCTTCTTCTTTTTTGTTTTTTTTTTCTCCCAAAGACCAAGTTGTTTGTGCTGAACTGAAGAGCCTCTCACTGGCTGGTACTGATAAGCAGCAGTCCTGTGACTTGATTGTTTTTATTAACTCTCTCTGAAAGTCATTTACCATTAAACACGATTAGATTCATTTGTTGCTTTATTTATGTTTGTACTTGCAAATGTGGTGCCAATGAAAATGCTTTGGGTGTTGTTGCTGACGCTGACCCAGTAGTCACGTGTGTTACCTTCTTTCTCCGCAGGGTAAGAAGAGTGACCTTTTTGGGTGGCTGTGACTGAAGATTGCTTTACAGGAGCAACTGAGGAAGGTAAACACAAATAATACTTTGCACACAGTTTCTGAAGCATGTCTGAAGGAAGGATCTGATCCTGCAAACCCCTGGAACATTCCTTAGTTGCACAAGTAAAGGCTCTTCTGGCAAGATGGGTAAAGATTGCAGTGCCGGGCTAAGCTTTTGGAGCCATTGCTGTGCCTTAAACCTCTGTTTTGCCTGGGAAGCCAATGATTTAGGTGCCCAGTTGCGTTTTGGGAGCCAGGCCACAAAGATGCACTTTGTGGCTTTCAGCCATGTTCTAAGAAGGCTGTTTGGTAACCAGACAGAGCATGTGTGCAGATGGGCAGACACTGCTCTGGCTGGTCTTGGTGGCCATATGGCCGAGTCCATGGCCCAGCATCCATGGGCGCTGGGCTGGGACCAGCAATGCCCCATTAATGGGGAATGGTCAAGTCATCTTCAGCTCTGCTTCTTCCCAGGCCGAGACACTCCTGGATTTACAGCAGCACGTTGAGCAGAGCAGGAATGCAGAATTTAGCTGTTAATTTGATTGCTTATTATCACTGCAAAAATTAAAACACATGCTTTCTAGGCTTTAGGAGCGTAGCGAAAAGGAAAGAAATGTCACTCCTTGCAAAACGATTTTTATTTAAAGCAAAGTGAAAGTCCCTTGCTTTTAAATTAACTCCTTGCCTCTCTTCTGGTCCAAAGTTTCAAGTTAGAAAGGAATATTAACATCACAAAAGTGGTGATTCACAAAATTAACTTGCAGAAGAGGAGAGTAACGCAGATCAGTGTTTGGTGCTGAAGGGTGTCATCTGACTGAGGTTCATATGGCTGCTTTATAATCACCTTCTTTCAGAAATTAATAGTCGGTTAAGCACCATAGCAACAAGCAACACTGATGTAAGCGTTGAGCAGTGGCTGCTGTTCGCTGTGATGTCAGTGCTCGTTAGTGCTGTTCTCTTGACCTTGTTTGAATATAAAATGGTGATTTCATTTTAAACTTAGAATTTTACAGAATGACTAAAAGCATCAAAGTGAATTAGAGCTATTTTTATTTTTAATTTTATTAAAATGTACTTCAAGGGGAAAAAATGTCCCTGTTCTCTTCTGTTTTAAATTAAAATAGATCTGAGGACGATGTGGGTTTTTTTTTTTCAGTTCTTTGTTGCCAAAAATATCTGTTTAGTGAGGATGAAATTCATGAAGTTGATGTGAATATCGCAATCCTTGGCCATGCCAATGGTGTGTGTCAGCTGCATGATATATGCCTCTCTTCAAGATTTGAATATTACTCCCTTTTTTATGGTGGAGCCCATGAGGTATTAGATGCATTTCAGCTATTGAAGGAGCAGCAGCTCCTGCAGTTTAAGATGATGGTTGTTCCTTGCCCTGCAGTGGTGTTCCCACTTTGCGTTTTTGTGAAGAAGGGAAAAATTTGAAGTCCTAGGAACATCAGAGGGGCTCAGAATTTATGGGATTCTGGTGGAGCTATGGGTCATGTGTTGCCATGATGCTATGCAACCCAGGAAAATAAAAATTTTAGTTGTGATAAATGCAAAACACTATTTTCAGGCTAGCCTGAAGTTTGTAGGCCATGTCTCTAAAAGCAGACATATTTTGTGTTTGCTACAATCATGATACCACACATGCCAGACATATGCCCTGTGGTGTGCATCCTTTGGCAGTATGCAATTTGGGTGACTGGTAGAATATATCACTGGAAAAGACCATTAGATCTTTCAGTCTGACCTCCTGAGTATTGCAGGTTATTGAGTGTCACCTGGCACCCCTGGGCAGAGCTGGTAAGTAGGGTTCAGTCAAACTCTGTCTCCCAGAAGATGATCCAGGCTCAGCGGGAAGACGCTGAGGACTGGAGAAAACACCATGGATCGGCTACGGTGTGTACACGTGGGATGCGTGTTCAAGCATGGGTGTTCCAACTGCACAACAAAATGTGCGACATGATGAAAAATAAGTTGTTCTATGTGTTGTCCTCTAACATTAGGACTTGTTTCTCTGAAAATGTTTGGCTCTGTCCTGCTGCCACTGCCATCTTCAACAAAAACCTATTTTGCTGCAGGGTTGGTCCATAATCTTGCAACATATTCCATAAAATAAAGCCATAATGAATGATATGTGGTCCAAGAAGCTGGATGTCAAATTTCAACTGGGTGAGAATTGAAACTGCCGAGATAATAAACCATGAGAACAGGAGATAGTAATGGAAATAGTGATAGAGTCCTAATTAGAGTAGTGCCACTGAAACAGGGAAGGTTAAGGGTTTGGTTGATTGAGTTTGAGCTCAATTGCTTGATAGCTTAATTTCAGGTGAAATCCCATCTTCCGAGTTAGTGGTTAAGCCGCTCGGTGCGGTTACAGAGCAGGACTCCGTGCTCCTCGCGGAGCGGCCGCGGGGCCCCGGGTGTCCCAGCACGGCGAGTGAGCCTGGCCTGGGCACGCCGCGGGGGACACCGTGCAGGCTGCGAAGATAGATTTGTGTACCGCCAGTTTTGTTTGCTTGCTTGCTTTATTTTTTCTCTGAGCTCCAAAGAGCTCTGAACAGAGGCGCAAATAACAAATAGATACAGCAAGGGGCTTTGATGGTTAAACCTTCAGAATTAAGATGTTTACATTCTCCTTTATTTAGCGCTGTTAGGCATAATGCCTAATTATATGCCAGTTTTTCCTCAAAGAACGAACTTGAATTGAAATGTTTGATTTGGGGAGAAGGGAGGGGAAATGTATTTTTACAGAATTATGGACAATAGTGTTAGTTTTCCAGGAGCAGTCATTTGTTTGAATGTATGTAAAAGCATTTTCAATAATCAAACACCATTCAGTGAGCATTGTAAATCAGGGATAGCTTGCATGCTGAAAAATTGAAAAGTACAAAACATGCTACTAAAGTTGTATATAATTGATAACAAAAGACACATGCAGACTTTTAAGATAGCAAAGATAGAATCCTTTAGAAAACCTTTAACAGGGGAAAAAAATCAACACAAAGGATTTAGCAAAGTTGCACTTAGTTTAAAATTTCAAATCTTAGTGCTTGTCAGAGTTAAATACTGATTAAATATTGATAATAAAACAGAAGCTGCCTGCTGTATCTCAGAATGGAATGAGATGATCAACAGATAAATCTGTGGGTTTGAGCTTTTGCTTTTATATGCACACACACACACACATATATATATATATATATATATATATGCTTTACTTTTTTTCCCCTTTAGGCCAGGAGAAAGGCCAGAAAGACTTTTTTTCATAAGCTTAATACAAGAAACGGATTGTGCAGTTTGTGGAAAAACAAAACCACAGTGTAGTTCTGGGACAAAAATAAAACAATCTGAAGAGTCCCACCACTTTGTTTCATGGGGAGGAGGCACAGCTCTCAAACCAGGTTGGCGTGTTGCTATGCCACGTCTTTGCTGGGCAGAGCAGGAGGAGCTCCTGGCTAAAGAGAAAACCCTGAAACAAACTTGTTCGCAGAACCTTCTGTTTATGGAGGGTTCAACAGCATGTGCAGTTTCTTCGCATCACTCTTCCTTGCTAGTGACTTTCCAGAAGATGTGCTCGTGACATCCTTACTCCTGGCAGTGATGCTTGCACGTCAGGCAGTGGGAAGTTAGTAGGGTGATGTTTTCCTTAGAGTTGGACACCTTGACTTTTCTTGCTTTTGACCTAATGGTCTTAAAGTGTATTACAGAGCAGAAATAGCCATCATTCCTAGGAGATCGGGTATGCGGCTGCTTCTGAATATGGGTCTTGTGACTTGGGTGCATTCATAAGAAAGGTTGTTATGGGGTAGACAGTCTCGTTCTTGGACATGTTCTCCAATGTTTTCTCTGCAACAGACCCAAATTACTTAGAGCTGTACTGCAAGCATTTTGCATGAGTGCTTGTATCACCCTGGAAGGAAGCAGGGACCTGGGAGATCCCCAGTGACACCTGCCGCTTGCTGGCTCTGAGTTGGCGGTCGTGTAGCTGGAGCCACTGGTGTTCGTCAGGCCCCATCTAAGGCTGGATTTATTTACTTTCAGATCACTGGGAGAGGTTGTAATATCCTATTTGTTAAGACCTTTGAGTTACTCAAATTGAAAGGTTACAGTGCGAAGTGTTTCTGTAATTTCTGGTAATAGAAATTGCCGTATTACCTGCATCTTTTGGGGTAAACCCTGAAAAGCTTGTGTGCGGGCCTTTGGAAACACAAAATGTTTGAAGACCTTGTCTATTTGAGTGAAAAGTTTAGTCCAGAGAGGGGTGAATCTGTGACTTTTCTGAAGCAATTGGGTCAAGAAGATGTAGAAAATAGATTAAGACATTTTGGAAAAATGTTTAAAAAGTATCTGAGCAAATCTCATTAACATGGGCCACTAGCATGCTGTATTGAAGATTTCAAAGATCTGTCAGAGGAGTTCTTTTTGTGCTATTGTCTGCCAGCATTAGCAATCTCAAGAGAACATGTTTCTTTTGTTTGCTTTTGGCCCATTTAGCTTTTCTTCTTTTTCTTCTTCTTCTTAATGTTCCTTAATATATTATGAATCTTCAAGTGGGCTGGTAGGAGAATGTTTCTTGGCTTTATGCTAGTCAGTAGCAGGTTTTGATGCTCTTATCTGATGCTTTTGGACCAAATCCTTCTGGTCTTCATGAAGACTGCTAAAGTGAGCAAATTTTGGCCGGTATTTTGCATAATTTTGCAGCGTTTCTTTCATTAGCTTAGGTGGGTGCTCAGTATGATCTTCCATAAAATGCAAGTGCTGATTTGTATTACTTAACATGTATTCAAACTACCATAATCTGTTTAGAATCTGTGAAGAACGTGAAGCACAAGGCTGAGTGGTTCATCCACACCTCTAGATTTGGCAACCACTCGCCTAATCTGTACCCGCAGATCAAACACAGTTGCATATACTGAAAATAGCCCAACATTTGCAGGTTAAGCAGCCATAAAGGCTGCACTGATGTTGACCAGTTGCTGAAAAGTGCTGTGAGGTTCATTAAACTAAGCTGGCATCAGAGGAGGCCCAACCTTCCTCACCTCATGCATTTCACACAAAAATGGCCGTATTGGCAAGTGCCATCATGGACCCCAGGGCTGCAGCCTCCCTGCCTGTGGGCAGCTGTTTGAATTCCTCCCACTGCCCTTCACTGTACAAGTAAATTTAAGCTATGTGCATCCCAAGAAGGAGACGCGACATCCCGCACTAGGCACTGATGCATCTATAAGGGACTTTTTAATGTTTGTTTCAGTGATGGGTAGTGCTGTTGAAGCTGGTTGGACTCATTATCCTGAACTGCTTGGGAAAGGGTGCTGTGACAGCTGTGTTGAGGAAGTTGGAGCATGTTCTTGTGCTTTCAGTGGTCCATGAACAGCTTCTCTCTCATACCGGCTGTAGCTTTGCTATGGACAGTGTTCAAGAGGTACATCACTGTGTTCAGCTCTTTTAACTTGGTCTGACTACAGATGGACCAAGGAAAGGGCTCATAATACACAATGCAATGCAGACTATGCCATTTCCAGCCTGTTTCTTTGAGACCAAGCTGGATAATATGTCAAGACATGCTGCATTTTATCATAGCTTGGGTGAGGAAGGAATTGGGAATGGCATAGGTGTGGTAACAGCATCAGTGTTCATCACTCCAGAACCCAGGCATGGGCTGTGGGTCAGCCTGAACTCAGCTTAGCCCCAAACCCAAATGTTATGGAAAGATCCTGTTTCAGGGTTTCTTTCTGCAGCAGGCAAATAACTCTGAATGAAGAGTTGTGCTGAAATGTCCTTGTGCAGGTTATGCTGCTGGGCCAGTGCATGCAATGGTGGTTGCCACTTGCTGGTGAAAATAGGCTGATGGGCTTCCATGCACATCCCCACTGTCTGTCAGCATCTCACGGCCCTGCTTGCTTCCCAGCACAAGGCAGCAGCCACTTGTAGATTTACAGGCTTGAATCCTGCCTTTAGAAAACCTGTGTCACAAAGATGGTTGCACACTCCTGTGTTATAAAATCTAGGGATGTGGCAAAATGACACCAGAAATAGATTCTTATTGCATATTTCATATTTTATTTGGTCATCTCTTAGGTCATTGCCCGTTGCCTTCTACCACACCAGAAGTGCATCTTCTGCCATGCTTACGTTATTGTCCTGCAGCGGTAGCCAACTGTACTTTACAGTGGCAGTGTCACAAGACCAGTGATGTCAGTGGGCGTTACAGGAGGCCACCCTTTGTATTTGGTACCTTGTACTAAAGCCAAGGAAGTTTTTTGTCCCCAACTGCCTGCTCATATTTCTCATTGCAACATATGAAAGCATTTTTCACTGCTGCTAATGGCAGGAACTTCAGACGCCACCTCCGAGATGTTTAATTGCGAAGTGTTTCTCCCAGTGCAATCTGTGAATTTTAATTTGGGGCTGTCCCACCTCTGCTGGCCATATACTTTTCCGTGTGTTTTGTGTAATACAGCTTAATTGCTCAAAAGGGTCATTTCTGACTCTGAGCTCACTGTTTATTTTTTTAGTAGGTTAGCACAAACATTTGGACATTTGTAACTAAGACTCTGACGTCATTTCCATTGCAAACCATTAATATCCGTAGTTTATAATATGGCTTTTCAAAATAGATTTTTGTTGAAATATGATGATCTCTTTCTATTTATTTTTAAGTAGAATTGTTATCCCCCCTCCCCCCATTTTTTTTTTTTAGAAAAAGAAAAAAAGACCAATTGGTGTATTTTGAGTCACAGGTCTACTTTATCCTCCTGTCATACCCTTTTTGTTATTTCTGGTAGCCCCTATGTTTATCCATATTAGTTGTAGTATAAGTGTTTAATTTAATCCTCTGACATGTAGAGGGTGAGTGGATCCCACTGGTGGAAGGAAGCGTCTGTGGAAGGGCACAGCATTTCCTGCTGCGGGAGCACTTCCACCAATGGAACAGCGGTGCGCAGTTGGGATGTTACTAATTGTCTGGGAGGATCTTAGAAATAGAAAGTGCTACATTTAAAAGCCAACAACAGCATAAATCAATAATATAGGCAATGAGACCATTTCCTTTTTGGAGAGGAGGGGCATTTTTAAAGCCCTTTCTAATTGAAAAAATGTAATGCAGTTTTTACGCTTTGTGTTTGCTTTATTGCTGACATTCTTCTCCATCTAAATCTTATTCCAATAATTGGGAAAGGTAATTTTTATTGGGAAAATTTTGCTTTTAAAGCTTTACTGAAAGCAAATTGAACACTGTTAAATATCTTATTATTGGCAAAGAACAGAAAAAATATGTTGGAAAAAGTGCAAATTCTTTTTCATCTTTACTCCTCCTTAAGATCTGATGTCCAGCAAGAAAAGAATGTGTGCGTTTATTGTTTGCTTCCTTCTGGTTTAAGGAGGGAGAGATGATTCCTTTTGGTGCTACTCGCTTAGAGTGTTCAAAGCTCTAAGCTGAGTTTTGGAGACCGTTAAAACAAGCCCACAGGAGGTCTTGTAAAAGTTGTAAGAAATTGTAAGCATGTCTGCTGAGTCAATTATGTGAGACAAATTGCCAGGGTAAGGCTGCAAGCTTCCAAACTTGTTATTTACTCTCTGCTATCTTTAAAACAATTCATTTCTGCCTTTGATTTCACAGCAGATAAATACATGTTTTGGAGAGAAAAAAAGTATTAATTAGAAAAAATATGGAAAAATTTATCTGGATTTGTAATTGTGTAGTTAAAAGGCTTGTACTTGTTTTGAAAGTTGAATAACTGGAAGATTATAGTTTAAAAATGTAGACCTTGGCTTTTAAAAAATTCTCCACAATGAGACACAAGTGCATGAGGCAATATCTTTTTAGATAATTTGAATTTTAATATTGAAGTTATTTAAAAAATTATACATTTTGAATCTCTGAGAACATTCGCTGTTTTTTTTCAGAGTTTATTAACCCTGTAATAAGCTTCAGAAAACTGCCTGAAGAATAGTAGAAATCCAGCATGTGCACAGTGTAAGTCCCACGTGTATAGTGTGTGCTCGCTAATTCTCTCAAAGTTTGTGTAGTTGGTGTGTTGTGCGTTCCTGGTACGTGGGCCAGCTGGAGCATTACCGCTCTGTAAGCTGCCGTGGGTAACTCGGTTTGATCAACCAAAGTGTTTTCTAGATACTTGATAAGGTCAAGAAGTCCTGTGAAGTCCTTTTCTTCCATTCCCAGCACAGCTGGTATGGAAAGGTCAGAGAGGAGCTGGGGAAATAGTTGGGTTTTACTAGACCTGGCTGTGTTTGAAACTCAGGGTAAACTCGTGCAGTGATTCCCAGCTGGGCAGGCCGAGGAAGGTTGTGGTGCCTTGTTCCATAACCTGTGGCTTGAGGAACCTGTCTTTGAAGTGGCCCTGCCAGAACCTACTGGAGGGGAAGGGTTTTAGTTACAAGGTGCCTGAGAACCCTCAGTGAGCCTGAGACCACCATCCAGAAGAAACATCCATTCTCGTACCTAGAGTATGCATTAGGTGATGTTGGATTGGAATTAGATATTTCAGCATCCTCAAGCGTTGCTGGTGTGGAACAAAAGGTTCCTGTGCTGCAGAGGGCTTGTCATGCACCGCGATGGGCAGACACAGTCTGGTGTCTTGTGCATTGCTGTCTCAGCACATCTCACTGCTGCCTTGCAGACTTGGGTTGCCTCTGGTGTCACAGGTGTTTTGTGTGATCTCCTCTGTCCCAACCCACATAATCTTATCCCCTCCTTACATCAAAAGGATGGATATATATGTGTGTAGGTCTGTTGAACTCAGACATCTGATGAACTGTTGTAGGGGAGCGAACCTTCTGGTCATTATGTTGCTTGGGAATATTGGCAGTTGGTGGGTTTTGAGATGTTTTTTATAGAACATCAGGAGAAGTCATTTGTCCCTTAAAGTAACTCCGTGCTTTCCCAGCTCTTCCCTCTGGTTCCTGCTGTCTTCTCTCAGCTAGCAGTGGCCTCTCCAGGTGGTCACAGGCAGCGAGGGGAAGCCCTAAGCGTTCCCTGTGCGCTCCATCATCATGAGGCCACATACCCTCAGTTCCCCACTTGTGTCTCCTCTCCTGTGGTTCTGTCTTCCCTCTTAGCAAGAGTAGGGCTGCCCCCAAACGGAGAAGGAACTCTGAGTTAGGATCTTCATCGTGCTCAGACCCAGTGCTTTCACAAAGCACAGTGGAAGGGTGGGCTGATGGTGATGTGGGAGAAGGTTGTGTGGGGACCTGTGCTGTGCAGGAGACAGTATTGGTGGGACAAGAAGTTCTTCCCCCAAGAGGAGGGAGAGAAAAAGGTCCAGACAAGCTTTGTGGATGTTTGAGGACACCTCCCCTTTACAAACAACTGTAGAGAGACTTTCCCAGGTTTTGTCCTCTGACATTAACATTCTGTCTGGTCACCACCCATGAAGAGCGATCTGTGGCATCATCTGGGTAAGACCTTACTATATGTCTGCAGGAGAACTGGAGTTTATCACAGTTTTATATTGGGTTTCCCTCAGCATGTAACTGGATGCGTTAATAGTGACATGATCCCAGTGTGACCTGGACTTTAATGGGTTTGAACTTGGAACTGTTGAAACATTAAGAAAAGCCCTCGCTCCCTGCATGTATTCAGCAGCTGCTTTTTATATGCAGAGCTTGGAGGTGCAAAGGTTCAATGGTGGTGTATTTTCAACTTTCAGATGAAAAGGACTAAGTAACTGCCAAAAAAACTGGGCTGTTTCCCTCCCAATGCAGATGTGTGAGTGCCAGGATATTCATACATCAAAAAGACAACGTGCCTCTGAGCAGTTTAAAACCTACTGCTTTGTTTTGTTTTGCTCAAGGCAAACAAAATGTCAACCCCCTCAATCTTGGGAGAGGGTTTTCGCTGCTAACGTGTGCTTTGCGCAGAGCCTGAGCGGGCAAATCGGGATTTGGGGTTCGTTTCCTACCTCTGCGGCTGATTCACTCCGTGACATGGGTACTGTTTGTTCTGGACAAAGCTTTCTTGTTTTTTCTTGACTTCGTACGTTGCCAGCTGTGCACGATGTACCATCCAGAATATGCTGTGGCAACAAGGCTGTGATTTGATTTTCCCATCTGCATCAAGAGCCAGATTTGCCCCTTGCCCCTCAGAGGGACATCGCAGGTTAGGTTATCTGGCTGCTGTGTGTTCAAGCAGCTCAGAAGGGTACAGATTGTTCCTTTTGAAAACCAAAACAAAACAACCTGAAAAACAAAACAAAACCAACAACAAAACAAACAAACTCTGCAAGGCCTTATTTTTCTGCAGTTTTGGAAAGCGTGTCCCATTCCTCTACTGCCCAGCCATATACCTAAAGCAGCTTTACCAACTTTCAGCTTAAAAGGAATTCCTTTACAAAGTTAACAGCTACCTGTGAGCACATGGGTGTAAGGGAAGGCCTGATTCCACTCGGTGTTAGTGTTCCCCGTGGAGCTCTGCAGCAATGATGGAGAAGCTCCTCACCTGCCACCAGAGCCATTCCCATGGGCTGACAATAGAGCGACCCAGAGTCAAGATGTCTCTTTGTAGAGCTGCTGAGAGATTAACTGACTGCCAGGTCAGACTAGATTACCCTTTCTTTTTGGTATTAAGAGTTACTATGCATCGAGTTTACTTACTAAATTGTTAGCGGGTTGTTGTAATGTCAGCAAAGTCACCCTGCCTTACCTTGCTCCCTCTTCCCCAAAGCCAGGGCAAATCTCTGCTTTGGGGTGTCCATCTCCAGCTCTTTCACAGAGTTGTAACGGCATTATGTTTCCTATATAATACTTTTCTTTTAGTAGGGATGTAAATCTTTGGTCTATAGACCTTTGGTTCAGATTTTTCTTTAAAACATTAATGAGCGTTGTAGATTTGGGGGAGAAAAAAATTACAAGTAATGATGACATTGTGTAAAAATGTAGCAGCTGAAGCATATGTTCTGTTGGTTTGCCTTGTCTTATAGGAACATCATTTTTGCACATCACTATTAACAATGCAAACACCCTGAAATGCTAATAGCACTAGTAAGCTTTTAATTCCATGGAATTTATTGCTTGCTGTATTTCCATGAATTTATAACGCTTTGATTCTTAAGAGCCCTATTTAATCAGTTTTGCCTGGCACAGAACATAATAAACAACTTGCTGGTGCTAAAGTGCCACATGGGGGAGGCTGCTAACAAGAAAGTTAAATGCTTCTGCCACTAGCAGTTTCTTCGCTGTATTTTTCATGAGCTGTTACTAGCAGTAATGTACTTTGCTAGCTTTAGAGCAGTGGTTAAACACAGTGACAAACCAAACAGCGCTCCGGCGCTGTAAACACCCAAAGCAATACCATTTTTGTTCAGAGCTATGGTTTAAACCATGCTTGAGGCTCAGGAACGTTTTATGGTGATCACTGATATATATATATATTTAAGATCTCATTTTCCTTGATATCTTACTATAGGGCTTCTAGGAATAATGACTGGTATTGATCAAGAAAAGCAGTGTAGGGGGAGAGCGAAGAAAAATTGAAATGCCTTAAAAAACAGTTCTTGTTTGTTTATGCTGCTCGACCATAAAAGTACAAAAAAGACTGTCTTGGTAGAAAAATACCAGATTATCAAATGCTTTAAAGCAGAAAATGTCATTTGAGTCTCAAAACTGCACCAACTTTATATAATTACCCTTTTAATTATCCCCAGTGGCCCATGAAATTTGTAAAATAGAGCATTGAGAGTTTGATTTACTTACATGTTGCACTTTAGTGTAACGGTCTTAATGAATATTGTTTAGTGCTCGTGTCAAGCAGAGATTGCTGAATGCAGTAGAGAGGTGCACGCTGCAAAGCTCTGTATTCAGAGGGGAACTGTGGAAACTCCACCTTAAATTAAGAGTATATCCGTGTGTAAAGCAATATGCTATAATTTTTATTGCCCGAATGGAAACTATGTTGATTTTATCTCTGCAAGCAAAGTGGTTTACTATATTTTCTTTATTTAAGTATGTAAAGAAATAACCATTTTTAGGGAATTTATTTGGGTCTGTGGCAGTCTTCCTTGTTACAGAGAATAGTTGTGTCCTTCCTCTAAAGGGCCAGAACGTGGAAGCAAGCTCTTTAATTTGCTCTTAGGGCCTAACTGGTTTAGCCTCTGGTAATGGAAATAACACTGATCAATATTTGATGTGGGGTTGCTGTGGGGTATCCAAATATCATTTATTGCCAAGAAATTGCTAGAATAGGCTTGAAGGAAATGTAATACAAAGTGTAGGCTAAAAATCCAGCTAAATTAAAGAGGCATCTTCAAAGGTGAATAGAAACATCAGCAAAGAGTAACAGTAAAAAGAAATAAAGCAGAGTCTGAAGGGTTGGATAATAGGATGTAATAGCTGGTGACCTCTAAATTATTGGTACAACTCTGAGCGAGGTGGAGGCTCAGTGGGAAGTATTTGCATGTGAAAATAGTCATAAAATGCTTTCAAGTGATGGTCTGGTCCTCAGGATCCATCTGCTGACAGGTTGGGGAGATTTGATACCGTGGGTGAATGACTCTCAGAAGGATGCGCTGCCCTCCTCTTGGCCCACGTGCTGCTTTTTCCTTTCACCTACTGAATTCAGCAAGTGTTAAGAACGGCACGAAAGTGCTGGTGAGGGAGGTTGGACCAGTGGTACGACTACTTCAGCATCTCTAATAATGTACGTGACCAGGTGCCTCCAGAGAAGGTGGAAAAAAGCCCGAGGTTTTACTTCCAAATGTTTTTGTTCATGTTTTCCTGTATTTGCTGCTCTGACATTCTCCGTATTCCTCTTATCTAGCTATGTGCTGCTTTCATTATCCTGCTGAACTCATGAGATCTTTGCATGGCTTCAGATTTCATGGATCAATTTGTATAGTGTTTAGTTAAAACTCAACTCTCAAGTTGTTTTTCTGATTTGTGAATATTCCTGTACATTTGTGACATATCATTTATGAATAAATACTGGAGCTGGAGGACAGAAACAACAGAAAATCAGTTATTTTGCAACTTTCACATATTTCAGAGAAAAATTGAGTTCAAATCCTGGATTAGATGAATGTCAAAAATCTATTTAGATCCCAAGCACCAAGATTTTATAATACAATTTTTTCTTGAAGTAAACAAAAGAATTAAGTGTTCGGTGTACAGCTGAAAATTGCAAAGGCAAAGTTGTATTGTTTACGGGAACAAATTTCAGGAAACTGATTTCTGGAATTCTGAAATTTGAATTTATTTATATTTGAAAATACCTTGTTTAAAAGAAGCTCGAGGGAACAACCTATGAAGAGGCCAATTAAGCACTTTTGTACAACGCCGAGCACAATGGGGCTCCTTTTTTGTTTGTTGCGAGGCCCTGCAATAATAAACAAAATTGCTGCTAATAATTAGGAGCCTTGATTTGAAGTCGTGCTGACTGCAGGACACAGGCAGTGTCAGTTTTCAGTAAGTGCATCAAGGCTGACCTTGAACTTGTATCTGCTGATAAGCGCGGTGCAATAGCCCGGTGGTATCTGAGAGCGCGTCATCGTGCTCAGCGCTTGGTCGGCTTTGCTGGGGTTTCTTTTCCCCTGGTCTCGTGCCCTTTCCATGACCGAGGTCTGGATGAACCAGGTTCTCCAGCTGCAGCATGGGTGGCAGCAGCACCGCACATTTCCTGGGTGCTCATGGTGCCAGGAAAGCCGTGCCGAATTTGGTAGACGAACACGACAAGATAAATTTGTTGTAACAGAAGTGGTTATTTTGGCTCCATTTTATTTCATGAGGTATGTTTTCTGCCTCCTCTACTGCTGTGCATCACTCCCTTCTGCTTGTACAGCTTTTTAAATGTGTGTGGTATCATATCACACTCTGGTCTTAATATTCCAGGAGATGGTAGAAGACAGTGTATTTGTCTGGTTTTTTGCTATTGAAAGGGTTGAAAGTTTGCCTGAAAGCCAAATTGCATGGCAGGAGATTACGAAATGTCTAGTTTCCAAATCTGATTTTTTTCCTTTGCAAATTTTTTCTTGCTTGCTCAAAGACAAGATTCATCTTGAACAGCCCCGACTGAGGTGGTGCTCATAACCACACTGGAAAATGTCCTGTGGCTTGGAAGAGCAGCTGGTTGGAAGTAGGACAGTTTTTCAGGAGCAGTTAAGATGCTTTCACTTCTCAGCCCATCTCACTTCATACTCGCATGCAAGCACTGTTGGGCTGTGGTGACAGCATGGTCCTGGCACCGGGTATTTAACAAAGGCACTAATTAGTCGTGATGCTGCCCCACCACAACGGCTAGTTGCAAGTTGCCATCACGAATCTTGCATCTAGGAGATCATCTCTATAATTTGTGTGTAGGTGTCAAAATTTGGGCAAGAGTTTATGGCACTTCTGGAGCCATTGAACTGCTCTTGTGGTGGTTCTAGAAAAACGTAAATAAAAAATCTGAGAGAAGTAGAAAAAGGCCAGACCCCACTATATTAACTCTGTGTTGTCCAGTGTGTTAACTCAGCATTGTCCTTCCACAGCAGTAAGATGTCATGGATGTGGGGAGAAATGTGAACTCTCACCTCAGAAGTAACTAAGAATAAGTGAGATTTCTGAAAGGCGGTTTTACTCCTGTCTAAAATTGGAAGCATGAAGTGGAAGGTTAATAAGAAGAGAACCCTCTGAACCTCGTGGTTAGACTCACATTTATCCACCCAGCTGAGGAGGGGTGAGGGAACCGAGCCAAAACCATCACAGAGAGTCCAATCAGATCACTGTAGGCATTCTTGTTTTCAAAGTTGGTAGGAAATGGTTTTCTTAGGAAAAAACTGAATTGATGTTCTTTTTTTTTTTTTAACTTTAGGAGCCAGTTTTCTGATCTCCAGTTAAGATGATGAACTTGTACTGGCCTTGAATTTCGAGTCTCTATTTCACTATTTTTCATGAGCTGTAGTTTGTACGTTTGGCAAATTATATGTTTTTGCAACCCTGCATGCCTCTTGCTTTTAAGAAAAGAATGGAAGAAAGAAGGAAGCTGTGTTACATTTAAATGCTCCTTTGCATATGCTTTTCCATATTCTTGACCAATCTTACTTTGTTTTATGCATTTGTAGCATTTTTCTTGCACTTTGTGCAATCGTTAGCATTAATGGAGATTTGCGAGTGTAACAAGAGGAGAATGCCCCAGAGTGTTTTACTTAATTTCCCTTTGAAGTGGAATGAAGTTGTCCAATTGGCCATATGCTGTGATTTGCCATCGTTACAAGTAGTTTTTGACTCCTCGTAGTTTAGGTTATCTTTCATAGGGACTCTATGATTAACCACATTGTGTTGTATATGAGATAGATAGATAGATAGATAGATAGATAGATGGATGGATGCTACGTTTAAAAGTGCCAGTAAATTTCCGAGGCACCTTTTCTAAGCCAGGAGCAAGAAGTGCACAATAGAAATGCACAAGAACCGTTTGCCCCTGCAGAAATTGTGCACTCACATGATTAGTGAGGCGTGGTATTAAATTATTTGAGCTTTGTGCATGAATATATACAGAGAGAAGCCTTGGAACTGGGGATTTTGAATATAGTTTGCTTCTTCATGGGCCAAATACTCTGCTGTAGATCAGGCTAAGAGTGTTTTGGTGGAGCTCTGCCCAGGGGTAGCAGCTGAGGAGTTGGTCCTCCTTGCGTGTGTGTTGCACAGTCCCACACCCGGAGAAATGCCTCCTCATGTTTTATGGGTGGACTTTGCAGCCTGATTGGAAATAGAAACACAGTAAACAGCAACTGTGTCTCAGAAATATCCTCAGCAACACAAACTGTCACTATTTCAGCTTCTTTCCAAGGCCCCTTCTTGGGGGGCTGATCTGCAGCTCTATTACGAGCGCTGTAACATAAGCTGCAGCACCAACCCTGGAAAATCTTGTGGTATGGCTAACAAATATCTGCAAAATCTTGTTTGTATGTATGTGTGCTTACGTTTAAGATGCAAACTTGTATTTGAGTGTGCTCCGCTCCCGACAGTATATAGCAGCAGAGCTATTTGGAAGATCTTGGAAGAGATGGGTTTGTAGTCTGATATTTTTTTTTTTTTTTACTGTGTTTTTCTCACCCTGATGTTTATTAACATCTTCCCTGATGTCCAGTTACAAGGGATGGGCACATAAAAGTTTACATGGAAATACATTTCTCTGTAAGTGCTCTCTCCCTGTGATTCCTTTGCAGCTTTAAACCAAAACCAGTTCCATCCTGTTTCATCCTTTACCCCTCAGACTTGATAGAGAGGAGGGATATTTTGCTTTTGTCTGAAATCCACCTTGTCCTTTCAATTTTTCACTTTGGTTTGTTAGGTGATTTGGAGTAGTGTCACCAGAGCCCTGTTCGCTTCCAGGGAGAACATCCCAGCTCACCCTCAGGAGAGCAGGAGGCACAGCCCTCACTCCTGCTTTTATTCCTGCTTTTTCCCCCTAAACGCACCGGCACATCCCAAAGTCTCCTTGCTGACCACTAGTGACTTGAAACACTGAAACAGGAGCTTAGAGTTAAGTCCGATGTTTTTCTTTTCTGCTTCACTCTACCTGTAGCCGGGCTCTCTGGATGTGGTTCAGTGCATTCGGGGACATGCTGGACATGAAGGATTTGTCCATTTGCTCCAAGAGCTGCCAGTGCCGGCGGCAGCCGGCAACACTTTGGGCTGGTTGAGTTTTCCTCGGCAAAGAGCAAAAAGAGGGCAGATGGGAATATGGAGGGCATCTCGTTAGACTGAGCCAAGAAAGACGGAAGGGCTGAGCTGTGACGCTGATGCTGTGTCCCCAGGGCCAAGAGACGTATGTGGCAGAGCGATCCATCTCCATCTTCTTGCTCCTGCCCCTTTTCTTAAGGATTTTGCCATGCTCTGTGGGTTTGGAGACACACCTGCAAGCCAGCCGCCTTGCAAGGGCTTCATGTTGGACAGGAATTCTCTAAGGAGTTTGTCCTTTTTTGTCCAACTTAATTTGAACAGTGAGCTAACGAGGTGCTATAATAATTGTTTCAAAGCAGTTTTGGAAGACAAGCTCTGTTTGTAATGGTTTTAGTTTTGCTGCACAGCCACCCCTTGACCTGACTTGTTTTTTCTACTTTAATTCTGTTCTTTGCCACAGCTGGAGTATGTAGGACAGAGCTTTGTCCTTAACCAAGGCATTTAAAACTGATGAGCAGTTTTGGAGTGCCTAACTTAACAGACATTGAGATCCCAGAATCAATAGATGGATTTTGGGCAAAGTCCTTGCTCTTTGTAGCAGATTCTGCTGGTTGGGTTTGGTTTGCAAATGTTTGACGGGTTTGTTCTGCCTTTCCTAAGGGCCTTTGTCCTGCCTTTAAAAGACAAATGTACCAAACACTGCAGTAAAAACAGGCCCTACCCAGAATTATTTGTTTGGTTCCTTTCCCTGGTGGAGCTTTTATCTTCTGCAATGCAAACAATATGTTTGCAACTATGGAGATCTTAGCTTGAGTACAGGATGTTTTTTAAAAATAGTTTGATACCATATCTGCTACTTAGCCAAAAAACAAATAAACAAACAAAAACAACAAACAAACAAACAAAACCCCCAAACCCAAATTGAATGTTACTATGTGTGAACTGAGCTGAAGGACTGGTTCTTGTTTCTTCTCCTACCCCAGCAGGTCCCTGGGTAGTTTGGGAGGAAAATACAGGAGTGGAACTAAACCACCTGAAGGATTTACTGCCAGTACAACCAAAGCCACATTTAACCTTTGGTATGTCATCCTAACACACAACATTTTAGGAGTGTTAATTATTATTGCAGGTACCCTAAGCAGCAAATGTGTACTGTCAGCTGTTGTGGAAACAAATCAAAAGGCTGTCCTTTCTGCAACCGGTGCAAAAGGAAATGTGTTTTCTGCTTAATTTCTACTTAAGAGGGAAAGTATTTTGAAGAACTCATTTTTTTCTGTTGTTACATTTTATTTCCCTTCATCCTCCTTTCCCAGAATCTTTTGTTTATCTAAAGCCATTAAAATAATGGTAGCTGGGAAGGAAAGAGTAAGGCCAAGAATAGGTTCCGAGTGCATATTCTGAGCTGCGCTCCACAAACCCTCCTGCTCTCTTCAACACTGAGTTTGTTATCCATGAATCAGACCTTTTGTAGATGGAGGGACCTCTCTGAAATGTCCAAGGTTGATAAATATAGATGTGTGCCTCTGTACGTAGCCGTCAAAACTGTGACTTGCTTCATTATTATTAACATTTGGTCTTCTGTTATTATTTCACGCTACTTCTCTCTAGCAATTCCTTCTAGAAGGCTTCTGTTGGGAACCATTAATGTTGGTGGGCTCAGCCGCTGCGTCCACACGGTGCAGAGGAGTGGGAAGAGGGTTTGACTTTGCAGAAACACAGGGTTACCTCGAACCACAGAAATCAGGCTGTAAAAATGATTAATATCTCTCTTCTGTCATCCGTAGATCCGACAGTTTTTGTATAACTTATGAATTAAACATCTGGGAGGTATATATGTATTTTTTTTTCCCTTTAACAGTCACCAAAACTGAGGCAGATAAGCTGCTGAATAATTTTCAGTCATCCAGTACTGGTGCAGCAAGTTCTGGGAGCAGATCGCTGGAATGTCTCTCTTAACAGAAATGGCAGAATTGCCATTAGCGTTAGTGAGATCAAGGTGGCACCGGGTGCTGCGCCTTAACCATGAGACTTTAACCTTCAACTCCATGCAGAACAGACAGGACCTTTACCGCAGAGGTCTCATTGGAAAGATCCTGACAAAGTAAACAGCATGACACTTAATTTATCTACCCCAGAAACATGAAGGGCTCAGTCGACCTGATGGGATCTGTGGTTCCAGGGAGTCTAGGTATTTAAAACCTGATGCTCAGTCTGCTAAGCCATCCCCTGCAGCTTTCCTTAGTGTGTAAGATATGAAAAAATCTCCTATCCCGCAAAACAGATATTAAATTGGATACTCTTTCACCCTGCCACGATAAGAAACGTGGCAGAGAGAGGCAGGAAAATGGAATGCTGCTTAGGAAGAAAATATATTTGAATCTAACATAAAAATTGGTGAGATAGGAGGATTTTCAGTGCTAGTAGCAATACCCTCCCTGATGAGTTGCTGAAAATTCAACTCTCCCTGTAGTTTTTGCACTGGATTGTGAATAAAAATGGTTGTGATTGATGAAGCGTTTGGTGTCTCACCGTAAGTTGGTCAAGAGGGACTTCTAAATCACCCAAATGAAATATTGCATTATCATGAACAGTAATATGTAACTGTTAAGTATGCCATTGCTTATCATAAGCTCAAGCTCCTTCGGAGCTATGCCCGGCGAGAAATGTCTGTGAGCGCTGGAGCAGAGCGGCCTCCGCCGGGCCCGGCAGCACCGCGGGCTGGGCCTGGATCGGCCCCGCCGGGACGGGGGTTTGGGAAGGACGGTTCTGCTGCAGCCCCACAGGGAGCGGGCAGCTCAGATTAGGCAACAGGGGCAGGAGTGTCTTTGGGTTTTGTTTTTGGAGAGGCTGGAAGGAGGTGAAGGCAATACGCCTTTGTTTGCCGAAGGGCATGGGCCCATTAGGCAGATGCGGAAAGCCTCAGCGATAAATTACTCTCTGCTGTATGGGGCTTGTTAAATAGTTTTATTGCATATTGGGGTTTTTTGGCATAAAGTTTTTTACCAGTGCTGTGCATAGGATAGTTAATGTTTCATGGGAAACCAGCAAAATAGTATTAAAAAAAAAAAAAGGTAATAATTTCTACTTTCTTTACTCACACAAAGAGGCTGATGATGTTGCTATTTAAAAAAAGACATCTAGAGTAGAATGACCCACACCTCCTGTTGAAATCCCTGTTGCTCCCAATATGACTAAATGCCAACCCAGTTGAACTGAAATTATCTGTGTCCAGAACTTTCTGCTAAGACCTTGCAGCTGTTTCTCAGAAAAGTACTAGAGCAATAGATGCTGCCTGGCTGTATGAGAACACACACCACCAGCTAGCCAAGCAGCCTAAGGATTTTCCATGTTTTGGGGCTAAAATGTTGGAAATGGGGAGGGAGGTCACACTGGAGTTGGGCACTTTGCTTTGGAAGTACATGCACAACTTGATCTCAGGTTGGCCAAGCTATGGGTCTCCAAAAATGTCCCAAACTGGACTAAACTCTCTAGTTCCTCTGTAATGAACAAAAAAATGTATGCAACCCCTGCCATGAGGCAGGTGACGTGCTCAGGCAGTCATGGTTCGTTTCTCTCCAGCTTCCTTGTACTTGTCTGCTCGTTTTCCTGCTTCCTCAGCTGGCGATGTCTCCTCTCTATTCAAATCAGTGTCTTCCTCTATTCCTGCCATCGCTGGGGCTCAGAGAGGAGGAGGAGGAGGAAAGCAGTGGGTGAGGAATGGTGCCACCCACCTACCTCCTGCTGAAGTCTTTTACCTGCTTGTTTTCCTGTCTGTGCTCCAACGCACTCGGTGGCTTCTCAAAGAATCGGTGATCAGCCGTATTCCTGTCTCTGTTTTCAGGAGTATCTCAGAAGTTTTGGGTTAAGGTTTTTGCCAGGATTTGACCTGTGGGAGAATGCTCAGCAAGGAGGAGTTCAGTGCAAATTGTTAAGATTTGTCGCATTTACTAGTAAGTGAAAACAAGGTAATTAAGATGGGACATGGTACACTGGGTGGTGTTAGTGCTCAACATCTATAGGATTTGACTGTATGCGTGAGCACATGTGCGCAGTGCTGGAAGGCTCTATACAAGTATGCATGTGTCAAATTTTAAAATACTAGTATTTTAATCAGTGTAGAGTTAGAGGAAAACCCTCCGTGTGTGTCAGAGGCTTGGATCCTGTTGGAGTGAGGTAACATTCCACAGGGGTGGAGGAAGATGGAGAAGCTCATCTCTTGCATTCTCGTGGGATATGTGCCTTGCTGCTCGCTCCTGACTGAGCCTGAAGTCCTTTGATTTGGCTCCACGCCGCCTCCAAGGTGTGGAAGAAAATGCCTACTACTGGATTCATTGCGTGGTCAGCTCAGAAGGTTGATCTTCAATGGTAGGGGAGAGGGAATTTTGTGGACAGTAGCAAAAGCTGCTGTGGAAAGTTGCAGCTGCACGTGTTGGCTTTGCAGCGGGTGTTTTCATGGTGACGCAGCGAGGCTCAGCAGCGCGGTGGCCTCTGTGTGGCCAAGGAGCCTCCATTTGACAGCGTGCACTATTTACAGCACCTCGGCCCCCCCCGCCAATAGTCATCTTAACTCATGCACCTAAACCGAAACAGTCATTAAACTTTTATCTGAATAGGAAAGCTGCACGTTTTCTTGACAGGATAGATTCGTGGCTACTAATTTATTACTGCAATTTAAGAAACAGACGTCTGTCTGACATGTGCCATGTAGTTCAGTAGGTCACTAGTGACATCATACTTAAAATCGTTATCTTTGCAAACTGTGCATTTTGGGTAAAAGCTTTTATTTATAGTCAGTCATTAAAATTGAGACCTGATATTTACTTTTCCTCTGATTAGGTTAAAGAATGGATATGAACAAAAAGTACCCTCCTGTTACCACCAAGCAGTCTACAAACTGTGCAATTCAGATGCAGCCTCTTAAAAGGAATTATGTTAAACCATTATGGGCTTAAAGGGTATGTTTTAGTTAATAGATTTGTTTTTTCACTGCTAAGACTGGGATCAACACTGATTCATGTCACAAGGGGTATATTTTATTTCTTCTTGGTCCCTTATAGGTTCTTATCCTCATCACGAAGCAGGTAACGCCTGTGATCTGTGCTGAAAGTGACAGGTTTGCAGAGAAGAGCTGTGTCACCAAGATTGTGACACTTTTGGAGGGGTTGGTGGGTTGCTTCTATTGGTCTGAGGTTACGGCAGCAGGAGGACCGAGGTGGTCCAGATTCATTTTGCTGGGCCAAATTCCGAATCATCCTGTTGATGGTGTTTCACCCAAGGCAGGGGCTGCTAATGAAGTCAGGTGCCTCTCCATAGAGCAAGAACTGCCGTAAGCCACATAGAAGGTCCCCCAAGGATGCACTAAGCTGCATAGGATGTTATCACCAAATCACCTATGATCTGCTGAGCCATAAAACCTTCTGGCCATGTCTTACAGGGCAGCACAGACCTAAAGAGCCAGGGACAACAGCCCTCTTCGAGGATCAAGTTCTTGGGGTGTCCATGAACTCTTCTCTCCCATTCTCCCATCCCCACCTCCTGCCATCTTATCTCTCATGTCAAATGTCCCTACCTCAGCCACACTGAATATAGTACTCTGTGAGTGCCTAAAAATAGTGAACATGAGTGCTGATAACTTTTCCACACCATTTTCTCTGTGGAAGTACCAAAGTGGCACGAGGTTGCCCCCAGCCCAGGGGCTTCTGGCTGGACTGCAGAATCTGCTCCTCCTCAGGAAGGTTCTTGAGGGGACAGCATTGAGTGGCTGTTCAATAACTGTAATGAAAATTATTTTTGACCGAAAATTATATATGACCAGTTGGCTGAACCTCACACTATACTTTCTTAATATTAGATAGGGCTGGGTTGTTGTTTTCCCCGAGATCTTACTGCTAAGATCACTGGCCCATTTCAATTTTTATTGAAACAAATAAACCCAATAAAAACACTTATGCTGAGAGCTGAAGCGCCACAATAAAAAAAAAAAATAAATTACTCTGTACTGAATTTATTGATTTATTTATTTACTCCAACTGGAAAATTGAGTATTGTGTTAATGTATTTTATAAGAATCACAGTGCTCGATGAAATGGCTAATTTATTTTAGCGTATACATAAATAGCTAGCAATTTTCAGTGAGACAGGCTAATGAAAATGATGCTATGAAATTGTCTATACTATGAGGAGTGATGGAGTCAAGTTATTATTGGCTGAGTGCTACGACGTAGTGAACTGGCCATCATGTCTTTGAACTTTTGAACTGCTACTTGGTCGTGTGATTTATTGATTTTGATATCAGTGTGTTAACTTTTTTTTTGATGGAGGGGCTGCACACGCGGCACAGATGAGTAACGCTCTGTGTAATTTTATATACGTTTAAGTTAAACAAGATGGTTGAAAAATTTAAAGTGTGTTAACAGAGCAGGCTTACGCCATGCAGAAAGGCAGAGAGAGATGCTTGTAGGTACCATTAGATGTCAACACTGATGTTCTGATTGCTGCGGATTAGCCGAGTACGAGCAAATTTGGCAGGGTAAGTGTGCATCATATTTGTCAGAGAAACGTTGCCTTTGTTCTAAATTCAGCGCGTGATCTCACAGCAACTTTGTTCGCCTATCTACCTTAAGCCTCTCCTCGCGGCGTATCTTATCACCCGGTGCCTGGTACAGGCAGAGAGCATCAGCGATCTCTTTTGTCAGCCCTTTCCAGAGGAGCGCTCCATTTTGCCGGCCGTTGCATGGCACAGGATGCTCAGTGGTGGTGTGTGAACAGTCCGACAGCTCGGGTTGGGCTGTAGCACCAGGCAGCTGCCCCGACCCGCCGTCACCAAGACGCGCAAACTTGTTTCATGTTATAGCCGTAATTCCCTGGCAGGCTGGCTGCTAGCGCCGAGCCTCGGCACGCAGCGCTCGCCAGCAGCTGCCTCGTCGCTCCGTGCGAGATGCTACACTTGTTGTTCTTGGTAATTTGCTTAGGACGTGGAATCGAGGTATTAAAATCATATTGTTTGACTTAAAAGTGTTTTTTCCTACTGCGGAACTTTTCTCTCCACTGTGCTGGTAGGGGAACCTTTGCATGGCGACTGCTCTGAGCTCTGTTTCTGATTAAACCGAATAATTTGACACCTGCATTTTACAATTTGCTTAAAGTGCTTTATCCTGTAAAACTAGCGATTTCAAAGCTTTAAAGCCGGCAGACTTGCAGGGGTTTGCACAACTTAGCTCATCCCACCAGTTTGCTGCGATTGTGTAAAACGCGACTGGACTTTTCTAATCTACTTGCTCCCTGCTTTCTAAATCGCAATTTTAATGCCTGTCTTCCCCATCCCCACTCACCCCCTCGTTCTGCTGTGGGTCTCGGAAATGCATCTGGGCATTATTGTATTTTTTTTTTCCCAGTGATTAAACTGACATGTCTTTATTTGGATGTTAGATGCACTCCCCCTCCCTCTGTGACCCAAAACATTTTCAACAGCCTTGCATTGAGAAATTGGGAAGCTGGTACCACTTGCGTCTCCCCCCTCGCCCCCCGTTCTTTTTTATTATTTTTTAAATTTTATTTTATTTTTAATAAGCTGGCCTGTTTAACTCGGGAAACAAAACTAGTGGGAAAATACTAAAAACAGGACTGACACCAACACTATTAGTTGAAAAAAAAAAATTTCCATTTCATTGCAACTATGTTATTGTTTACTTTGCCATACACATCCTAATATGGTTACCTCCCTGTCAAAGCGGCCGAGCCGGGCTGAGGGGCCCCCTCGGGGAGACGCTTCCAACTGCTGCTCAGACAATAAGAAACAAACGGCGCAACTCCACAAAAGGGCTGCCCGGAAAATAAGTGTCAAATAAATCCAGCCGAACTCTTCCTTCCCGGCACCCGGCCCCCCCCGTATGTAACCTGCGCGCTGCCCGGCGGGGCTGGGGGGCGGCGGGGCGCGATCGTCTCCGTGGCTCTGCCCGCGGATCATCCCGCGAGTGGGGAAGGGGAAGGGCTGGGGGGGTTGGAGGGTGTCGCGGCGCGGAGGGGCCCCCGCGGCGGGACGGCTCCGCGGCCGCGCAGCGCCAGGTGCCCCCCGGGCCGCCCCGCTGCGCGGCGGCGGCGGCTCCCGCGGCGGTGCCGGTTTGTTATCTGCAGCGCCAGAACAAAGGTAGGTTGTTCAACTCCGCGCTCCGGGGGAGGGACGAGTTATTTTTGGAGGGTTGTCTTCCCAGTGCATGACTGGTTGACCTAAAAGGAGAAGGGGAGAAAAAAAAACCCATAAAAAAAAAATGAAGCCACCGAAGCCCTCGGTGGAGTCGCGGAATGAGCGGGCGCGCAGGGGAGCAGCTTTATGGAGCGTAGTTTTATTTTTATGCAACTTAAAGAAGCCGGATCCCCCTCCCCCGCTTCCCTCCTCCCCCCCGTAAAATGCCCAGCTATTCCGAGAAAATTGGCGTTGCTAAAATACTTTAATCTGTGTACTCTATTTTATTCTTTTAAATATTGATTTTTTTTTCATTTGTGATTTTCTGCGCGCATATTCCTCTTAGCAGCTATGAATTTCTATGACTTCTAAATAAGGTTTTCTAGGGATGAAAAACGTGAAGGGTATTTTTACACGAGGATTTCAACTTTTTGGTTGACATAATCTGAAGGTACCGCAGCCTTTTCTGCGACTGTCCAAGTGCTTTCGTGCCCTGTGAGGAGTTATCACGTTTCTTAAACCATCCCTTTATGTCTTTTTTTTTTTTCCTTTTTGAAGCTTATACGTTATTCAGCTTCAGTGGATGCCTCTTTTTTTTTTCCTTGTGAACTGGAACGCTCTTAGGTTTTGCTGTGCTTTTCGGTTTGTTTTGAAAACATAGGAAAATATTAATACAGAGCAGTAAGATAGAAACACTGATGTGTCTTCGGTTCAGGGGAGTCGGCAAACCTGTCCACTTCTGTGTCAGGAAGTACAGAGAGCAAATCCATAATTCAGTGCAAGAGCAAATGAATTCATGGTGATAGATACGGTGGATATTATGTAACTTAATAAGAAATACATTTTTGATCGTAGGAGCGGACACTGCGCTTGTAGATATAAATATCACATCTAGGTAAGTCTGTGGAAGGGCACTTTTCTTCCAGCATGTATTACACAGTGCTGTCTTCAATCCTGAATTCTTATAGGGACTGGAAGGGAAGCAGCATTTTCCTAAATTGAGTATCGCTAAAAAAATATCTTTTAAATACCTGTTGTGTACTGGTTGCTCAACTGGCTCTCTGTGTTCCTGACTCTGCTGCCTGCCTTCCCCGCTTATTATGGGATCTCTAGATTATTATTTTTAGGAAGTCTTAGCTCCAGAGCAAACCTGGAGGGCTAAGCTTTTCTTTCCTTCTTTTTTTTTTTTTTTAAATATATATATATATATATATATATATACACTTTATTAAAATATTATTTCTTATATTTTCCTGAAGATTTATTTTTCCCTGCCTTTTTATTTATTTTTCTGTTGGTCTGTGCAGCCTGACCTGTGATAATTAGAAGCTCTTTTTAAAATGTAAGACCAAGTCAGATGACATAAATAAACTTTCGTGCCCCAAAACTTTTATGCTATAATACTGGGATTCTTTTTTCTTAAAAACATTTGTTGCAACTCAGTAGTGATAAACACAAATAGATGTGTTTTGTAAAATCTAAGTGTATCTTTTAAAACACATTTCTAGTTTTTGCTTTTCGGGCCATGTAGGGGATGATAGGAATTAGTAGCCTTTAATTAGACGTGGAGATATTCACATTTTACAGGGATTTATGTTAGAACATGGAATGGCGGGTGGTTTGTTTCCTCATTATGAATACTCCCTGCACATAATGAGGTTCATCATTAGTTGATGGAGTGAATTTGCCCTAGCTCTACCTTGAAAGGCACATAATTTACATACTACTTCAGAGCTTAGGCTTTAATGGATTCCTCGATGAATAAAATGAAAAGCTACTTTCTTTAAATTTTTGAACAGTGTTTTGATAATACGGATTTAATAAGACATTCAATTTCCTTGTTAAGTATATTTGAAAGTGCATTCCCAATTTTAGCACAAAATATACTTGCCCATATCGCTTCCTATCGTATTGGGTAACATATAACCAAACACATCAGCGTAAACATTTTGGGGGACGGAGAGGGATTATTTTACTCGGTGTGTGCAAGGTGGCTCTGGGCTCCTCTGGCCTGGTACCCTCACGGTTCCTGCCAACCCCGTGTGCTGGAACTCACCTGTACCGTAATGATACCACGGAGCAGGTTTGCTCCCCTGGTACAGCTCACTCTGCCCGAGGAGCGTCTTAACTTGTCTATTTACTGTATGTACTTGCAGTGCTGGATCTATGGAAATGTGTTGCTGGCTGACAGTGACAGACCCGCCGGTCCCACCTCTCTATTTATTTTAATGAGACGAGAACAGCAAAAACTTCTCCGGTACAGTTCTACCTCTGAAGCTGCTGCGTAGATACGATTAGAGTAAATTGAATTGTAGGCTGCCTGATGTGTTATCATGTCATCAGCTTACTCCAGCCCTGGTCTGCAGGCTGGAGTTAGCAAGATCTTCTCCTTCCTCCCTTCTTGCCCTCTCTGTGCACGGGTGATGTCCCATGCGCGGGCAGGCCGGGCACGGCCAGCGCCTCCCTGAC
Source organism: Nesoenas mayeri (assembly GCF_963082525.1). NCBI lineage: Eukaryota > Metazoa > Chordata > Aves > Columbiformes > Columbidae > Nesoenas > Nesoenas mayeri. The sequence goes on from NC_137560.1 coordinate 14,635,271, forward strand.
ACTTGCCAGTGCGGCAGAGGAGCCGGAGAGGCAAAAAACACGAAGCGAAGGCTTGTTTTGATAGAATGTTTTACTACCTGAATACGACGAGCATGTATTAACATTAATAGAATAGTCTGTGTCATTCTTTTTTTAGGCAATTTACCTCTGCTGCAGACCTGTCTGCTTCAAAATCTTTCTCTGTTCTAAAACATATATTTGTTTAGGGAGTTTTCATTGAAGTGTACATGACAATTACAGCTGTTCATTAACAAAATTGGGTATTTGTTTTAAACTTTAACCAATCACTTTGATATGCTAATTATGGTGTAATTTAATTTGAGCCCTGTAATGATGATGCCGTTATTATGGACATAAATGATGCAGTTAAGCTGAGAGTAATCTCATTTGCATACTGTACATGCCAGTAAATTAAGCCCTTTCTTCGACTGCTTCAGCTTTAATTTTCCAGTTCTTTTCACACAGCGCCTTTTCAGCCAGTCTCTTATAAGCCCACTTTGTAATAGTGCTGATGACTGTTTGATGTGGAGAGTTGCTGCACCACAATAATGCAAGACACAAGATGTAACATTTAAAGGATTCATTATCTTACTGAGTGTTGCTTTCAGAAGCCGGGATTAACAAGGGTGAAAGTGTCCTCTCCATAGAATGGTACAGGTCTTCCCAGAAACAAACGCAAACTTTATTTTCCCCCCTTTTTCTTGGTGTACCCTAACACTGGAAGGGGTTCAGTAAGGCCGTACGGTGTTTTTCAGGACTAAGCCAGAACACTGTCAGAGCCCTACAGTACAACACGAAGGGGTTGACCTTCTCTGTAGGATATTTTCTGATGCTCCACTGTTGCAGAAAAAGTAGCAGATACAATATACAATATTGTAGAGATGGGAGATACCAGATTATTTTTCAGATTGGGTATATGGGCTCCAAATCTACCTACATGATGTACAGTGATGCAGAATTAAGGTCTGCGTTATTGTTTTTTTTCATTCTGTTTAATCCCTGATTTCTCCTTTTGTATCCCCTGCATGAGCCAAACTTAAAATCAGATTAATTTGAATTTAAATTTTAAAAAACAGCATTCATGCCTTGTTAAGCCTGCCAATACTAGTGAAAGCCTGGGTTTCAAAAGTATAAATTCACCAACACCAAGGGAAAATGAGCTGCGCAAGTGCTGACTTAAACGGTTAATCTTTTCCAATTTACCATGTTGTCATTGAGCTGAAGTATTCTCATAACACTGTGGCATACAAAGAAATCATGTGAAATAAACAGGGCTCTTTTTATAGCTGCTTACTATTATGGTTAGATATTTTCATAGTTTAATACCTCTGGAAGTAAAGCTCGTCTCAAGTTTTTAACAGCAGTTGGCCTCTGAGAAAGCCATTGTTGTGTGGGTAACCAAGTTAACTAAAGATCATTATTAAAACCTTGCAATCCTTTCCTTACGCAGGGTCCCATGACCAAAAATAGCTCGTGCAGTTACCCACAAACATGCAAGTTAATAACTTCCTGGGTGAATAGTGTAATAACTGCCGATTTCCAAAGCACGCCCGTCAGCCCTGCCTCCACCCCTTCACGGTACGCAGCAAACAAATGGGAGGGTCCGCTGTTTACCAACTGTCCGGCATTTAACGAGACATCAGTTTTTATGGTTCTCGCCTACACTTGGTCTCAATTTTGCATTTCTCAGATGCTGTTTTGTTTTCCAGCAGCCGTTCCGCGGTAGCCTGGCCGTGCACACGTGCTGGCTGTGACCGTGCTGCAGGGAAGCGCTGCCCGGTGGCAATCTAGCTGCCCCGCTGGATTTGTACCCCCGTTTCTGGGTCAAAAACACGTTAATCAGTCCCATACTGCTCTGGCCACCAACTATGCTGGCCTGAAGGATTTCACTTCTACGCCTGGCCAGTGCGAGGAAGAGCGTCTGTGGAGACAGGTACAAGCACAGAGCACAGCATGGCTCTTGGCTTTCATAGGAGTCTTGCTCTTTACCCACACACAAGAGTTGAGATGGTGACATGCACCAACCAGTTCTTCAGGGTGGACTACATCAGAGTGTGGTGTCAAATCTTGGGGTCCACCTCTGAAGCAAATTGTGCCTGGAAAAGGAAAGGCTTCCCCGGTTCCTTCTCTGAGTCTGTTGGCCTAGGCATGGGGTTGATACGTGGTTGCACATGGGAGACAAAACCCAGCAGCCGTTCCCGTGCCTTTTGTGCCCATAGCCTGGAGCTGCTCAGGTTGCTGATGAAAGCAGGTATGAGCTGACTCCACCCAAGGGCACAGGGAGAGAAAGGGTTTCTCACAACAGGGCAATGCAGACCAAGCTCTCCCCAGGAGCTCCACAAGGTCAGAAATACTCTAGTATAATGCTGGAAAATTTCAACCTTTAAAGAGAATTCTTTACTTCATCTATTTTAGCAGTATTCCTATGGTTCATCCCTTTCTTTTTCTTCTAAAGATAATGTATGTGTTGCGTTTTAGGATGTAGTAGGCCACAAAGAAAGGTGCTTTTGCAGGAATGAGTATGCTGAGCATCTCTCTGGGGTCATGGAGGGATTTCTGTCCCAGGCAGACAGATGACAGTAGGATGGACTGAGAGGTGGGGAGGATAATTTATTTTGCTGCTTTTTAGTGTTTCATGGATGTAATGGTGATAGAGTGTGCTGTACAGAAACTTTAGTGTTGATCTTGGGAGATAAAAGTATTTCTTCCAAAGCAGTTTCAATACCTTGCCCTCGAAGATGCTGTGTTGTAAGAGTTGTCTTCACAAAGGAGGTTTCAGGCATGCTTTTTCATATCCTCCTTGTCCTAATGAAACACATATCCTTCCTCCCCTCACAGGAACTTTTGAGTTTATTCTGGATAAAGAAACTCATTTATGAGGAAGATTTTCCCTGTATCGTTCCCTCTTCTTTAATCTGGTCCTGTATTGCAATTTTCAGGATGTTTCTCCTTCCACACTTGCCAACATACAAACCTTTTCAACCCAATCAGATAGGAAATTAAAAGCTATACCAGGTCAGGTGATGTACTGCACAGCCATGTTTGAGCATTTCTTGGGTTTAGAGAAGCTTTTCACCTTGGGTAATTATAGCTTTCTGCAGAAACTTATTTCGGGGAGTTTTGAGCTTCATGGGGGATGGATTTCTCCTTTTAGAGCTTTGTTTACAAACAGCTTTGTTCTTTCTCTTTTCCAGCAAAACAAGTGTTTCTTCATAGAAATACTTGTGGTTGAGAGCAAAGCCACGGAACCTCTTTCTAGAATTATAACTACAACAGATTAAAGAGTAATTTATCATATGCTAATATACTTACCCCATCAAAGTCATGGGTGTCAAGACATAGAAACAAAAATAGACCTCTGATCTCTATCTCTGTAATGCTTTTCAGCGTAGAGTCTCTTATTGGTATCCAGAGAAAAAAACTCTAGGAATTTGTACTTGTATTTACCAATAGCTGAGAACAGTTGTCTGTCATTGGAATTACCTATGTGCCAATTTGTTGCCCTTCCAAGTCTGACTAAACCAAATTGACTGAAAGTTTCGGAGTGTGAAGATTCCCTGTTCCTGTGCTTGTCAGTTTGTTCCTGTTTGTAAACACATCTTCTCATGTCTGTAGATGGTGGACGGGTATCTGTGATAAGAAGCCCTGGGAAGCACCCACAGCCACTTTGCTTTTCCAGCACCAGAGACCCTCCTGGCAGTTCCCAGTGGCAGGCGGCTGCCTCGAGCATCCTGCAGAGGGGATGTTTTGGAGGTCTGAGTGAGTCTGCCTGTTGCCATTGGTCCTGAGCATACACAAAATAAAATAGAACAAGTCAAACAGCTGTTAGGGTTTCGTTAATCTACAAGTCTTTAGTTTTTTTGGCTGCACATATCCTCTTCCAGCAGCAGTTTTTCCTGTGACTGGAGAATATGAATGTCTGTCTAAACTGGCTGAGCGGACAAAGCAATGTGATGAAATAGCATTGCACAAACATGCTTCGAGCAGACGAGTGAAGTCTATCAAGCAAAGCCATCAGTAAAAGGACTGGGGACAAATTGCATTGTCAGCCCCTTCCCTTGCTCCTGTTGTCCCTGTGCCACCTGGGGACTACATGAAGCAGCAGTGTTGGTGTGCGCATGTCCTGGGCTCTTCCCTGTGACCTATGCCTACTTCAGGTGCAAGTCTTCTGCCCTGATTGTGTAGAATTTGGCTTCATATTGGCTTCTTCTCCAAATAAAACACCCTGAGGATGGCCTTTCAAAAGACCATGTTATTGTTCCAAAGAGCAGGGATACAGCATGCAAAGGCCAGCCATGAGCAAGGAGGGTTTCTTGATGTAGCTCCTACAAAGTGAATGGTTGGTGGCCAAGGCCAAAGCTCTCAGAGATGGGACAACCAGCCTTGTCCTCCTCGCACAGATGCCTGTGCAAGAGGGAGCGACCCGGAGGTGGTCTGCCAGCCTTGGACTCTGGAAGAAATGGGAATGCTATGTATGAGAAGCGTCCTAGGCTTCACGCTGAAGTAAGGCTCGCAGTGTATCTTCAGCAAAGCTTAGGGGGACCCGTAGTTCAGCTCTTCCAGCTGTGGGATGTTTCTTGTGTTCATTGGCATCTTATTTGCAAAGACAAGATTGAGTCTGGGTAGACGCGCTACAGGCTGGCTGAAGGAAGCCAGTGTGAAGGAATGAGCAGTCTTTCCCAGCACATGGGGAGCTTTACATTGCTTTTACAATGAAACAAATATAAAAAGGAAGAATGAAATTATAATAAGCTAAGTTGGTGCCAAATGTATGGGAATCCATGTGTGTGCAGTAAAGGGAAACGCAGCTCCTGTAGTTTTCCCTTGGAAAATGACTCATTCTGTATTTAGAACCCATGTGCAGGATGACCATATAAATGTGGTTAAACAGCATAGGATTCTGATCAAAGGGGCAATTACGGGTAATAAAATAGGAAATATAATTATTGCTACCATTTCAGATCTTATAGCTAGGGAGAATCTTAGCAGCTAGATGGAGGGAAAGCCTTAACATGAAGAGCAGGAGAAAACCCCCACATTTCAGCTTGTTGGGCTCTATAGAAAAAGAGACTTGAAAAGTAAAGATATATTTCCTAGAATCTCTGAATTCCAAAATAATAATGAGAAGGGTTGTGAACAGCCTAATTGTTTTCTGAGCTGAATCCCAGCAGAAACTGAATTACCACCTTCTGCACAGGAAAATTTACCAAAGTCGGAGCTGTAGCTGGGTTATTTTCACCAAATGTCCAGCACATATGCTGCGCTTGCTTTTATTGTTCACTGTTATGGTGTCATGTCTCGCTAGATTGTGCTTTGCTACACACCTCCACCCCCTAACAAACTGGCCCTATATATGCATGTAGGCAGAATATAGGGAGTTAAACTATGTGACAGTGAACTTCTGGGTTTTTTTTATATGCTTGACAAATGTTTTTTAACATGGTATAAATACATTGTACGGTAGAACTGAAGTGTTTGAGGGGTGGCTTTTACTTCCAAAAGAAACGTGTGTATTTTGGCTTTGTATTCCTTCGTATTTCCGCGCCCCCCCTCCCCGAAATATTTAATATTTTAACAACACCTATGTTTAGATAATACAGGTTTGGACAGTATCCTGCTCTGTATGTTGTAGAGTTCCTACCGACACGCCTGGACAAACCTCACCACCTAAGCCCCTCAGGCTGGATTCTGGCATTCGGTGTCCTCAGAGGGAGGGATTGTAGCTGTTAATCCTGTAATAGTCGGATTCTTCAAGGTACCATCTTCTGTCCTCCCACGGGTAGATCCTGGGGTTTACCTGACAGTGTGAATGTTTCTCTTCAAAGGCAACATAAACCCTTCTGCAGGCTCTGCTCATCTTTGCTTCTCCTCGCTGGGTCTTGCCCAGGTGCTTATCTTCTTCCTCGATGTTCTTGCCATAGCTGCTTTCCTCCTTTCCCGTTCCTTGGAGAAAATACTGTATTTGTAAGGGTTTGTCCCTCCTGAGCCTGTTCCCTACAGCCTGCCTCTCCGGAGGAAGGGCAAAGGCAGCTGGATTGATCCCATCATTCTTCAAGATTGTGAGGTTACCCATTCCATTTCCTTGCAGAATCCCAGTGCCTATTTAGAGTCAGACACCTAAACATTCCACTGTAATAATTAATAATAATAATCATCATCATCATATCGTCTTGTGGCTGAGTTTTCTGGAGGAATGAGAATGTCAGTGGGCATTGGCTCTCTCACCTGCTTTGGTAAGACATTGTGTTTTTAGTGGGTGTTTATAAGCTCCAGGTACTTGGGCTGCAAACAGCTTCCCCAAACTGTTCCCTTCCCATGGGCAGGTGGGTGACTCAGAGGCATGGCAAGGGACACAGGTGCCTTATCCCAGCTCCTCCTTGGCTTTTCCAGTTATCTTCGCTAGGTCAGTTGGAACCAGTTGATATTTTAATACACACTTGGCTCCATCACACCCAT